>NC_141534.1:109380000-109752500 GCF_021556685.1 Rattus norvegicus
CTAAGTTCTGTTCACTCAACTTTCTCTCATATATTTCTCCACCCCAGAACCCCACCCCTTCCCCCTTCTTACCCCTCTCTCCCAATCAGTTCCTGTATTCTATAAGCCTCTGATGACAATTTTATATCCCCATCTGAGTGATATTCAAACATCCTCTCTTGGGCTCTCCCTTGTACTTAAATTTTTGGGATCTATAGATTGTAGCATGACTATCCTTCACTTTAAGGCTAATACACATTTACAAGTGAATACACACTAAGCATGAATTTTTGGGTCTGTGTTGTGTCACTCGGGATATTTTCTGGTTCCATCAGTTTGTTTGAAAATTTCCTGATGTAATTATTTAAATGGCTGAGTAGTATTCCATTATATAAATATGCAACATTTTGTTTAGTCATTCTTCAATTGAGGGACATCATTTTTCCCAGTTACTGAATAATACAAATGAAGCTGCTACAAGCATAGTTGTGCAAGGATCTTTGGAGTGTGATGGACCACCTAATAGGTATATGCCCAGGAATAGTATAGCTGGGTTTTGAGGTGGATCTTTTCCCAATATTCTGGAAAAAAAACACTAAATTGATTTCCATAGCGGTTGTACAGGTTTGCAATCCCACCAGCAATGGAGGAGTGTTTCCCATGCTACACATTCTTTTTTTTTTTTTTTTTATTTTCTTCAGGTTTATTTTTTTTTATTAACTTGAGTATTTCTTATATACATTTCAAGTGTTATTCCCTTTCCCGGTTTCCGGGCAAAATCCCCCTCCCCCCTCCCCTTCCTTATGGGTGTTCCCCTCCCAACCCTCCCCCCATTGCCGCCCTCCCCCCATAGTCTAGTTCACTGGGGGTTCAGTCTTAGCAGGACCCAGGGCTTCCCCTTCCACTGGTGCTCTTACTAGGATATTCATTGCTACCTAAAGGGTCAGAGTCCAGGGTCAGTCCATATATAGTCTTTAGGTAGTGGCTTAGTCCCTGGAAGCTCTGGTTGCTTGACATTGTTGTACTTTTGGGGTCTCGAGCCCCTTCAAGCTCTTCCAGTTCTTTCTCTGATTCCTTCAACGGGGGACCTATTCTCAGTTCAGTGGTTTGCTGCTGGCATTCGCCTCTGTATTTGCTGTATTCTGGCTGTGTCTCTCAGTAGCGATCTACATCCAGCTCCTGTCGGTCTGCACTTCTTTGCTTCATCCATCTTGTCCAATTCTTATAATCATATTCTGGCACTTGAGATTTTTGATCTTAGCTATTCTTTCAAGTGTAAGGTAGAATCACAGAATCATTTTGATTTTCATTTCACTGGTTACTAAGTAATTTCTTTAAGCACTTCTTGGCCATTAGAGATTCCTTTCTTGAGATTGCTCTGTTCTTAAACCTATTTTAATAGTGCTACTTCATTCATAGGTGTCTAATTTCTTGAGTTCTTTATATATTTTGGATATTTGCCCTCTATCGTATGTAGGGTTGGAGAAGATCTCTTTTCATTAAGTAGTCTACTCCTTTGTCTTATTAATTGTGTCCTTTGCCTTACAGAAGATTTTCAGTTTAATGATCTCACATTTATTAATGTTGGCTTTTGCCTGACATATTATTCTATTTAGAGTGTTGTCTCCTGTATCAGAGAAATGAAGGCATTCCCACACCTTCTCTTCTATAATATTTAATATATCCAGAGGTATATTGAGGTCTTTGAGCTTCTTGAACTTGAGTTTTGTGCAAGATCATAAATATTTGTTCTTCTACATTCAGACATTAGACCAGAACAATTTGTTGAAGATGCTTTCTTTTTTTCACTCTATAGTTCTGGTATTGTCAAAAACAAGTGTGTAGAAGTGTGTATTTATTTCTGGGTTTTGGATTTTATTCCATTGACCAACCATCTGTTTTGATGCAAATACCATGTCATTTTTATTACTATTGTTCTGAAGTACAGCTTTAAATCAGAAATGGTGAAACCTCCATAAGGTCTCTTATTGTACAGGATTGTTTAAACTATCCAGAGTTTTTAGTTCTTCTGCATGAAGTTGAGAATTTCTCTTTTAGTTTTTGTAAAGTATTTTGTTGGCACTTTAATGGGAGTTTCATTGTATCCACAGATTGCTTCTGGTAAGATAGCCATTTTAACTGTTTTTTCTACTGATACATGATTGTGGGAGATTTTTCCATTTTCTGATACTTTTTTATTTTTCTTTCTTCTAGGACTTGAAGTACTTGTCACACAGATCTTTCACCAGCTTGGTTACAGTTACATCAAGATATTTTATATTATTTGTGGCTATTGTAATAGGTGCTGATTTTCTCAAAGAACTAGCTCTTGATTCCATTGATTCTGTGTATTGGTCAATTTGTTTCTAATTCATCAATTTCAGTCCTGAGTTTGAAATGTTTCTGCCATCTACTACTCTTGGGTGTGTTTTCTTCTCTTACTCTAAAGAATTCATGTGTGCTTTTATGTCGCTAGTATCAGATCTCTCTCATTTCTCTTTGAAGACAGTTAGTGCTATGAAATTTCCTCTTAGCACTGTTTTCCTTGCCTCCCATAAGTTTAGATGTATCATATCTTCAATTCCTGAAGGTCTTTCATCATTTTCTTTATGTCTTCTCTAATCTAATGGTCTTTTAGTTCAATTTGCATGAGTTTGTAGGCTTTCTGATGTTTCTGTTGTTGTTAAAGTCCAACTTTAATCAATGTTTAATCAATGTTGGTCTGATAAATACAAGGGTTTATTTCTATTTTATTGAATCTTTTCAGACTTCCTTTGTGATTGAGTATGTGGTCAATATTGGAGAAGGTTCCATGAGGTGCTTAGAAGAGGGCATATTGTTTTGTGTTTGCATGAAATGTTCTATAGATATGTTATGTCCTGTTAATCATGATCTCTGTTAGTTTCACTGATTCTCTGTCTAGTCTCTTTCTTGATGACGTGATGTCAGTTGGTGAGATTGTGGGGTTGAAGTATCCCTTGATTAATATGAAGGATTTAAAGTATGATTTACATTTTAGTAATGATTTTATGGACATGGGTGCCCTTGACTTTGGGTCATATATGTACAGAACTTGAGAAATCATCTTGGTGGATTTTTCTGTTGATAAGTATGAAGTATAGTTCTTTCTGTCTTTTGATTAATTTTGGTTGAAAGTCTAATATCAATCAGATATGTGACTTCTCCAGCTTGTTTCCTGGGTCCCTTTGCTCGGCAAACTATTTTCAGTCCTTAACTCTGAGGTAATGTATAAGTATGTTGCTGATGTGTGTTTGTTCTCTGTTTCTGCATCCATTCTGTTAGACTTTGTGTTTTTATTTAGGGACCTGGGTTCATTGATGTTGAGATATATTAATGACCAATGATTTTTTTATCTTTATTAACTTGAATATTTCTTATTTACATTTCAATTGTTATTCCCCTTCCCGGTTTCAGGGCCAGCATCCCCCTAACCCCTCTCCCTCCCCTTCTATATGGGCTTCCCCTCCCAATCCTACCCCCATTACCGCCCTCCCCCCAACAGTCACGTTCTCTGGGGGTTCAGTCTTGGCAGGACCAAGGGCTTCCCCTTCCACTGGTGCTCTTACTAGGATATTCATTGCTACCTATGAGGTCAGAGTCCAGGGTCAGTCCATGTATAGTCTTTAGGTAGTGGCTTAGTCCCTGGAAGCTCTGGTTGCTTGGCATTGTTGTTCATATGGATGACCAATGATTATTAATTACTGCTATTTTGATGTTAGTTAGTGCTCTCTCTCTCTCTCTCTCTCTCTCTCTCTCTCTCTCTCTCTCTCTCTCTGTGTGTGTGTGTGTGTGTGTGTGTGTGTGTGTGTGTGTGTGTGTCCCTTCCTTTGGTTTTCTGGTGTAAAGTTATTTGTGTCCTTTGTTTTCGTGGATGTAGTTAATTTCCTTATGTTGGAGTTTTCCTTCTAGTGTCCTCTTTAAGCCTGGATTAGTGGAAATATTTTGTATGGCCATGTCTTGGAATATTTTCCCCCATTTTGGTGACCGATAATTTTGCTGCTCAGAGTAGTCTTGGCTGAAATCTGTGGTCCTTTAGAATCTGTAAGGAATGTTCCCAGGCTCTTCTGGTTTTTAGAGTATTTGTTGAGGAGTTGAGTGTAATCCTGCTATTTCTGCTTTAATACACTACTTGGTCTTTTCCCTTTGCAGCTTTAAATATTCTGGGGTTGGTTTATTTTTCGGACATTTAATGTTTTGATCATTATATTTCAGGGGGATTTTTTGGTCCAATCTATTTCATGTTCTCTAGGTTTCTTATATGTGTATAGGTATAGTTTTCTTTAGGCTTAGGAAAATTTCTTTTATCATTTTGTTGAAAATATTTTCTGTTTTGTAGGTGGGAGTCTTCTCCTTCTATTCTTATTTTTTGTAAGTGTGGTCTTTCATAGTGTAGCAAAACATTTTCTCTGACTGGTGTACCATTTCTTTTATTGTATCTTGTATGCCTGAGAGTCCCTCTTTTATCTCTGGTATTTTGTTGGGGCTCCTTCCATCTGTAGTTCCTATTTTCTTCTCTAGGTTTTCGATCTCCTGTATTTCCTCAGTTTGTGTTTTCTTTATTGCTTCTATTTGTGTGTTCTTGTACTGAACAGTTTTTATTTATTTTCTTCACATGTTTGATTGTATTTTTCTGTATTTTTGCAGATTTATTAATTTCTTCTTTAAAAACACGTATTTTCTTTTTAATATTGAATTTATGGACATCTTGTTATTTCGCTGTGTTAGGATATCTAGGGATTTGAGAAGTAGGATAGCTAGGCTTTGGTGGTGGCATACTCTCCTGACTCATGTTGATTGTGTTCTTACACAGTCCTTTCAATATCTGGTTGGTCCTGATATTGGCTTGATGCTCCTTTATGCTGGCAGGAGTCCTTGGGAAAGCAGACAGATCCATGGGCCTGACAATAGAGTTCAGAGAACAGAATGCTTCTAACTTTTGATGGCTGTGTCCCTGGAAAACCAGAATGTTTCTGTGGCAACACAGGCCTCTTTGGGAAGGCTGGCAGACCTGTGGGCCAAATCCTGAAGGTTAGGAAACAGTGTGCACCTCACCTATCCTCCTAGGATCATTTTGTGAAAGAGGAAAAAAACACATTTCACATATGTTCATGATTGTTTTTAACATGAATGAGGAGTTTTTAGGCATTGGATTATTCACAAGTTTAGATGATTTTTGTGTTAGCTTTTTTGTTTGTTTGTTTGTCTTTCTTAAAATCCAGGAAATAGTGGGGGTATGATTTATGTAAAGGTATAGTAGTCTCCTGCTTCAACTTTATATTTCAGAAATGTTAAGAAAATCCTCCTCATTAATAGTGGCATTGCCCCTCAAAGTGTATGTGTTTACCCAAAGCAGACACTTTATCACTGTTCCACTGTTTCCCTGCCTTTCCAGGGTTCATGGTGGAAGATGGACTCCACATTCACTCTCTAGAGGAGTGTGATACATGGGCTCTGTAGAGTCAACTAGAATGTCTATTACTGGTTGGGTGCTAACATAGGTTTAAAAGCCAAAAAATCAACATCTAGTTTTATTCACATACCTGATGAGAGAGGATGGAATGAATGGACATGAAGAATAATGAAAGAATGTACTCAAATCAGTCTTAACCTAGAAGGATATGTCAAGATGGATGCATGAAAGAAGACTACTGATCAGATAGAGTAACACTGTGAGCATAAGGGTCACATAAAGCATTGTTGTGCATCTCTGCTTGGAACATTAAAGATTCTGATCAACAGATGCAGGAAAAGCCTAGAGAAAACAAACAATAAAATAAATAGCACAGTGTAGGGCGCCCTCCTGTGGTGAACAACGGTACTGCGCATGCACAGGTTTTGCACCTGGCATCAGTTGGCCGGTAATATGCTAATGAGGGAGCAGTACCATGCTAATGAGGTGATTCGAGATCTGCCAATCCCTGAAGGACAATTAGCATAGCCTCAGCCTGCTGTCTATATAAGGCGAGCGCTTTTGCTGCTTGAGGTCCCCGTATCAGCAAATGAGGTGGTCCTGCAATAAAGGCTGTTAAGTAAGAATCTGACAGTGTTGCGTCTTCCTTGCTGGACGAGGCGGGCGCGACAACTGGTGGCCCTGTACGGAGACCTGAGGATATTCTCGTGGATTCATGACTTTTCAGCTTCAGGATGGCTACATCGGTAAAGTTCCCGGATAAGGGACGATAAAGTTCTCTGGAGGTAAGCAGAGATGATGAATAAAGTTCTCTGGAGGTAAGCAGAGACGATGAAAGCCTTGGTATAGAGGCCAAAATGTTTGTAAGCAGAGATGAAAGCCTTGGTATAGAGGCCAAAAGGTTTGTGAACTACGGCAATGTTGTTTCCAATTGATCCTTTGTGGGTAGGGCTTGTAATTTTGTTTCTTTTTTTCTTTGTGTGGGATAGAGAAGCCACAGAGGGCAAGCTTAAGCCCGGACCTCTTTGGTGAATGATCCCTCCCTTCTTAGAGGATAAAGGATGTGAGGAAGCCATTAGGACAGGTCAGAGGGTCCTTGCAGAGCAACAAGAAAGTATGTCGGAGGGAGAAAAGGTCTCGAAAGAAAAAAAGAAAAGAAAAGGAGACAAGAGGAACACAGTATTTTGGGAGAAAGATTTTGTCTTTGTGTTTTTAAAAGGTGTGATTAGGCTCTGGAAACCTCACAGAGTCATACTGATCAGATTTGATAGAGGTAGACCGCCTGAAAAATTTATTCAGGAGAGTCAAACAAAAAGATAAACTTTTGTCTTGAGAATTGTATAGAGTGTGCCTACTTGGATTCCTGGTCTCATGGAGATTTAGCAGGTGACAAGGTGCTTCTCTTAAAAAGGCAGTTTCAATCGGCCCTTGGAGCCTTACACCTGTAGCTAAGGTATGTGTAGCCACTTCAATTTTGTTTCTGATTGGTTTTAAATGTATAAATATTCTCTACATGCCTTGGTTATGGACTATTGGCTTTTAAGTTATTGGATATGGTTTTAAAAAAAGAAATGTGACATTGATAACAGAAAGTTGACATAAAACTGGTAAATTTTGGTGGAGTAATTCTAGACAACATGTGGCATGATCCAATCTAGGGAAACAGGTCTAAATTGGGATAATATTTTTATGGAACTCTTATCCTAGAAACCAGGCTTCTAAAAGATTTTAAGGCAATGTCTCGTTATTGAGGTATTGGAGACTGCACCATCGCGTGTTCAAACATAGGAATTGGCAGTCAAACCTTGTAGTATGAAGGATAGACTCGGTGTTTTGGAGACTGGATTTTGGAGAAATACACTTTATGAATGATATCTTGCTTTCCGCTAAAGATTGTGGCACCTTAAAAGCGGCCTATGCAAAAGTGGTTAAGGTGCTTGAAAACAATCAATTGTTCATAGCACCTGAAAATGTTCAAATGGACCAAATAGGGGAATATTTAGGAACTAAAATCACTCCTCATAGTATTTCCCCTCAGAAAATAGAATTATGAAAGGATCATTTAAAAACATTAAATGACTTTCAAAAATTAGTAGGAAGCATAAATTGGATTCAACCCTATATTAAAATGCCCAATGTAGATTTGCAGCCACTCTATGAGATCCTGAAAGGGGATTCTCAGCTTACTTCACCCTGTGCTTTAACCAAGGAATCACAATTATCCTTGAGGAAAGTAGAAGAAAGACTGGAAAAGGCAATGCTAAGAAGGTACAAGGAAAAGGAGGATCTCTTTTTGTGTATACTGAGAACCTTTCATCAGCCTACAGGAGTGCTATGGCAACAGGGACCGCTTCTTTGGATTTATCCCCATATTTCTCCTAATAAGACCCTTGAATATTACCCTTCTGCTGTTGCACAGCTTGCTGTGTTAGGCGTTAAATCTTGTATTCAGCATTTTGGTATTTTACACAAGAAAATTATTATACCATATACAACAGCTCAGATAGCAACATTGTGTGCCTTGATAGATGATTGGGCCATATTGCGCTGTATTTTTGATGGAGAGTTTGACAATCATTATCCTAAGGATCCTTTGCTACAATTTTTTACTGAACATCCAGTGATCTTTCCTAAGATCACTGCCTCAGAGCCTTTATCTGGAGCGTTAGATATTTATACAGATGGCTCCAAAACAGGTGTAGGTGCCTATATGGTTGATTCTCAAGAACCAGTCTTAATTCAATACAGTCCAGGCACCCCCCAAATTACAGAATGTAAAATTGTATTGGAAGTTTTTAAAAGATTTCATGATTCTTTTAATTTAATTTTTGACTCTGCTTATGTAGTTAATGCTGTGTGCTCACTTGAAATTGCAGGGCCAATTCGGTCGAGTAGTACCGTATGTCAAATTCTTTTAGAATTGCAAAAATTGATTTGGGCCAGAAAAAAATAAATTTTTCATACAACATATTCGAGCCCATACTAATTTGCCTGGTCCCATGACCAGTAATAACGCCCTGGTGGATGCTAGTACTCATAGAGAGTTTATTTTTCATGCTGCTCCAGTTGATCTCGCTAGAGAACGTCATCAAAAGTTTCATGTTCCTGCCTTTACTCTTCAAAAAAAATTTAACATCTCTAGGGCTACAGCTTGTGATGTGGTGTTACGTTGCCAGAACTGTGTTCAATTTCACCACCCTCCTCATGTGGGGATTAACCCTCGTGGTCTGATCCTGCTAAAACTTTGGCAGATGGATGTCACACACATATCTCAATTTGGAAATTTAAAATATGCTCATGTTTCTGTTGATGCCTGTTCCGGTATTGTACACACCACTCTGATGACTAGTGAAAAGGCTCGTAATGCCATTACTCATTGCTTAGAGGCATGGGCGGCCTGGGGAAAGCCTGATAGTCTCAAGACAGACAACGGGCCTGCCTACATAGCAAAATCCTTTCAGGCATTTTTGCCAGACAATGCAGGTCGGTCATACTACAGGATTGCCATACAATCCTCAGGGTCAAGGAATTGTGGAAAGAGTGCATTGTACCTTAAAAGAGCTGAACAAAAAGAGGGAATTGCCAGCAGCCGAGCACCAAAAGAACAACTTTCTTTAGCTCTTTTTACTCTAAATTTCTTAATTTTGGATGCACATGGCCGCTCTGCCGCGGATTGCCATGCTACTACTACACCTATGACTAATGCAGAAGTAAAGTGGAAGAATGTCTTAACTGATGGATGGCGTAGCCCAGATCCTGTGATTTTGAGATCTAGGTGAGTTGTTTGTGTTTTTCCGCAGAATCAAGAAAATCCAATTTGGGTACCTGAGCGCTTGACTCGAAGATTGTCTTCTGCTCTTCCTGAAGATGAGACTACAAACCCTACTATTACTGGGAATGGTAATCCAGTTTGATTCACTCATCTTGTGTGCTATTGCCAGATTCTAGCCAGTACCTATGCCAGTTCATAGCAATTCTACTGTTTTGCCAACCTTTTTCTCTCCTGTTTGCGTAATGTTCCCTGTATAGTGCCAGATGGAAAAATGCCCTAACGGTATGCCGCCACTAACTTTTCTCTGTCGCATACCTTATGTTTTACTGTTTAAGAACTCTTCCCTGCCCCGCATTTGGTTGTGTAGAGCCACATTTCAATATTCAATATAATATAAGCTCTAATGTGAGCAATGTACCCATTTGGCATCTGGCCTTCTATTAGCTAATCAAAGGATAGATTTAGTTCAAGAACAAGTTGAAGCACTGTATCATATGACACAGCTGTCCTGTGTTTCCTCCTTTAGAGTTTACGCATTATTTCTTTGCGAGCTAACTTTTCTCAGCATTCTCAACAGAGCAAAGAAATCTCGAATTATCTGAAAGGAAACTGGTCCATGAAAACAGAGCAACTATCAAGACAATTGCTGATGCAGATTGCTGTCCTCAACAGCACTAGGTTGGACCCCATCACAGTTGAAGATTTTACCTCATGGATTACCAATACTTTCTCCCTCTTTAAGGAGTGGGCGGGCGTGTTTGCCTGGGGAGCTATTGTCCTCTTGGGATGAGGAGTAGGTCTCTGGCTTATTGGCCGTTTAAAAAGAGAACATGCCAGACACAAAGTGGTTGCTTACCAGGCTATGACCGCCATTAAAAAGGGTGCTTCTCCCAACATATGGCTGGCCTCTTTGAAAGATTAAGAGTTCGCCCTAGATCATTTTTGTCATTGTCATGTGGAGTCATTGTATCCAGAGACGGGGAACTTTCCTCCAGCTCGGACAAACCTAAGACATGAGGCCTGGTGGCGATAGGGTAACCCTATGATGGATAATGCCGAGTTTGGATGAAAACAACCTAAGACAGGAGCAATGACAAGATTGACATGACACCCAGATCTAGACCAGTCATTTTATTAAACAAAAAAGGGGGAGATGTAGGGCGCCCTCCTGTGGTGAACAACGGTACTGTGTATGCGCAGGTTTTGCACCTGGCATCAGTTGGCCGGTAATATGCTAATGATGGAGCAGTACCATGCTAATGAGGTGATTCGAGATCTGCCAATCCCTGAAGGACAATTAGCATAGCCTCAGCCTGCTGTCTATATAAGGCGAGCGCTTTTGCTGCTTGAGGTCCCCGTATCAGCAAATGAGGTGGTCCTGCAATAAAGGCTATTAAGAAGAATCCAACAGTGTTGTGTCTTCCTTGCCGGATGAGGCGGGCGTGACAGCACAGGTTGTGATGAAATAGTTTGACAGATGCAATTCATAGTTAACTGTTTGAAATATCCATATCAGGCTTCTACAAGATACTAAGCAGCAGAGATAGAATCCAGAGCAGACAGATGCTGTCTGCCTAATCTTTTAGAAAGAATCACTGATGCTATATGGGGTATAAGATGGATAGGCAATGCTCAGTTTTAATGTCACTGTGTATGCTGAGCCCTGTAATATAGGGAGAAGGTGATGAACCTAGAGGTGAAGTGGCTATGATACAGAATATGATGGTGTATTTATATCATGATGTAGAATTTATCTCATAAAACCTGAGCATTTTAGACAGAGATGATATTGTTGCCTGTGCAGAATCTAAATATCAGAAAACAGTCAATTTCCTACCAGCTGCACCAAGTCATTGAGGATCAGCAAACCAATACTCAGAGTTCCTTATCCTGGGCTCTCTATATTTTGACTAAAGTTCTGTAATGACACTAGAATGCTGAGTACTCTGCACACTCTAACTCAATGTCCTAAGTCACAGTATGTCTTGAAAATAGGAGAAAAATTTGAGCAAGCTCTATTGCATAGGGAGAGAATTTGACCTTCTCTGTGATTCTGTCATAGATTGGGGACAGGAAAACTAGAACTCCAAGTCATGAAGCATACATGCTCTTAGTGACTTGGAAAGTCTATCCAAAATATAATAAGGAGATCATAATGAAGGCTCATTAACATAATGTCACCTCTTACTGAAGCATGTGCAAAGAGAGTCATGCTTTGTGAGTACAAAATGTCTATGGTTACATGAAGACTTTTTATGTATTGTGTATCACAAGGGAACAGTCATGAAGTATACACTCTAAAAATGAATATATTGAAGAAAGGGAGAAAAATTAAATGAAGGATTAAAAGGAGAAACAAAAGAAGGGAAGGAGGGTGAGAAAGAGCAAGTAATGGAAGGGAGAAAATAGAGGGTTTTATTGTAGTTGAAAACTTGAGTCAATATCATGCTAATATTTTAAATGAATAAATTTTGTTTGTGAGAAGCTTATTCATAGATGTTCATCCCTGTTATCTTCTTTTTCTACCCTCTATTCCCATCTTCTCATTCTTGGGAGTCCCATTTCTAACTTACAAACATCTTTCTCACATTCATGACTTTCTGTTTTGTGTTCCAGTATTAATTTAGGCTGATCTGTGTGACAATGGACTTATAACTAGCCATCACTACCTGATAGGTTCAAAGGAGCTGTGCAACTTGATAACACTGATTTTTCTTCTTTCAGATTCAGGTATCTGTCAATGGTTCAGTAGCAGGGAATATGTGATTCTCTAGGAGTTTAGTGAGTCCAAGTTGTATAAATCAGTGCCAATAGACACAGTTTCTCTGAGTTTATATTGATATTACCATGCCATATTTGTAGGGTGACATTTCTCAGCCCTTCTTTCTATCTTCATCTCTTATTTTATTTCAGCCTTCTTTATGGCAAGATTCCCTGAGCCTTAAGGGAGTCATACAAATGCCTTGTTTAAGGCTAGGCCTTATGCTATCCTTTATTCTGAATACCATTTGCCGCCATGGGCCTCTGAATGATCCTGCATTCACTACCAAAGGAGAATTCTCGGATTATGGCTGTGAGTAGTCTTTGCTTGAGATTGCAAACATCAATATTTGAAGTTGTATTGATACTGTATCAAAGGAGAAAAGAAACAATAGTCAGTTTCTACTTAGGGCCAAAGATATTCTCAATAGAGGGTTTTCTTTTTTTTAGATCCAATTGGTAAGATATAATTGCCCACTTAA
The DNA here is from genome assembly GCF_021556685.1 of Rattus norvegicus. NCBI lineage: Eukaryota > Metazoa > Chordata > Mammalia > Rodentia > Muridae > Rattus > Rattus norvegicus. Next base: position 109,392,425 of record NC_141534.1, read on the forward strand.
ACATACAAAGCCCGGTACTATCCATCCCTTGAGAACATTAATAACAACCTGTAAATACACAGAGCAGAATCTTAACGTCACCTGCCATCTTGTCCTGCCACAGCTTCTCAGCCCCTCTCTCCCTCCTGTCTCTTCCTCTCTCCTTGTCTCCTCCTCTTCCTTCAAACTTCTCTCCCCCCATCCTTCCTTCTCCTCCAATGATAGGCCTCCTTCTATCCTGTACCTGCCCCTCACCTGTACTTTACAAATTCAATGGGGAAAAGGCTCTGATCAAGTCACCTGATTCCAGAGTATGTGACTAGGCAGCTGTCCTTGGGGCAGTGGAATTAGCATCAAAATACAGATAACTTCAGGGCAAACCACAACATTTCCCCCTTTTTGTCCAGTTAAAAAGCCTCTTCACTTATATATAAACTGAGTACAATTATTACCAATCTACAATTTATAAAGATATGATATACTCAACACCCAGTCCATCACTATATCAGTTAGACAGAACATTTATTCATTCCACCTTGAGAAAGGCTTAAAATCTATATTATATCTTGGCTAGCTTATATACTATCTGATAACTATCCAATAAAATATGTATATTCAGAGTTATACAGCCTGATAGGCTATGAGACTATAATCAGTCTTCAACCCCGTCAGAAATCTGAGAATGACCAAATATCTATACACATAGGAAGCCTAACACGGCTTCCAGAACTGAGAGGTTGTAGAGACAAATCTCCACTAGCACAGTCCCCTGTTAGCAATATGTGAGCACAAGTCTTCAGTCTTCTGGCCCAAAATCAACTGACAGACTCCTAAAATGAAGATTTTGAAGGGCTGATCACCCTGTCTTGGCAGGGTTTATCAGTCAACTATTCTGCATAATTCGTTCTTTTCTGGACAGTATTAGTCTGTAGATGAAACAGGTAGTTTTGTCCGGTGGCTGCATAGCCACAAAGGATTGCCTCACCTGGAGATAGAGATGTTTAAATTCTTTCTTAAATCTGCCAAAGGGGAACTGTTAGGAGCAGATATGTTTCAACAAAAGATAAATAACTTTAAATCTCAAATTTTGTGGATTTCTGACGTTTTTGAAAACCATCTATCTATATAAGACAATCTAGACTGTTGTCTTTATATCTTAATAATATCTTGAAAGTTCTCTCACAAAGTCAGTAATATGTTTGCTATTTGGCCCTTAGCTCACATGTGTAATCAACTCAGAAGTTTGTAGTGACATCAATAGAAGGACTGGCTCTAAACCTTGTACTTTTAAACTTTTAACAAATAAATTATATATCAAAACAAAGATATGATTTTAGCTTAGTTAACAAATAAGATTACGACTGTATAACTCAATCTACCTAATTCCTCCCTGTTAAATTACTACCATTTCTAAATTCTTCATAAAAACAACCTTAGAATAACCACTTTCAGCGCCCCAAAGTCCAGGGAATTGGGGCAACGACTCCTCCATAACTTCTTCAAGCTGTACATGGGCGTTGAGATATCCTTGGGATTAGGGAGTAGGAAGAATGAAGCAAATGCTGTAGCAGGATGTGTCCTGACTGGACCCAGCTGAAAGTCCTTGAGACCAGGATTACAAGTAGGCACACTCTGTAAAATACAACTCTCAAGACAAAAGTTTAGAATCGAGATATCTTTTTGTTTGATTCTCCTGAATAAATTTTTCAGGCGGTCTACCTCTATCAAATCTGATCAGTATGACTCTGTGAGGTTTCCAGAGCCTAATCACACTTTCTAAAAGCACAAAGACAAAATCTTTCTCCCAAAATACTGTGTTCCTCAGTCTGAAACCAGAAAAGCTTGTATCTTGCACTCTCTCCCAGAGTAATAATATAATCATAAAACTCAAAGTCACTAAACAATTTTTTTAAAAAGAAAGTAAGCTAAACAATGAGCCTGATAGGCTTTTGTCCTCTATGATATCAGGAAATTAACCCAAAATTCCTGTGGAGCCCACGTTAAGAGAATTCAAGCTTCCTGTTGTGGTAAATATCAAAAATAACCACAAACCCTCACTAGCTGGCATCAACGAGCCATATGGCTTTTAGCGGTGTAATTCATAAAACAAACCAAATACCTTTTATCAATTCCAGTATCAATAAGCAACACATCAAACCAGGACTTTAGCCCAAAATATCTCAATCTGTCGAACTCTCTACCCGTCACCACAGATTTTTATTTAACCTTAATAACTTCTATAATATATGCTTGCATTCACTCTCCCTGGTGTTACAGACATTTATCACAACTCTCTAATTGGAGTTAGTGACCAATTTTTCCCTAAGTTCTGAACTATAGATGAAAATCACCACATGATTCGGGTAATCTCTTTACTCTCCTTAAAACAAACTTAAACACCTATCAATTCTAAAACAACTTAAAACTCAGGACTTTACCCCAAAATATATCCATCTGTTAAGCTCTCTATCCGGAGCCACAGATTTTTCTTTAACTTTAATAACTTCTACAATATATGCCTGCATTCACTCTCCCTGGTGTTACAGACATTTCATCACAACTCTCTACTTGGAGTTAGTGACTAATTTTTTTCCTATCTAAGTTCTGAATCGTGGATGAAAATCCCCACCTGATTCAGGTAATCTCTTTAGTCTCTTCTTTCTAAAAACAAACTCAATCACCTTCTAATAATACCTGTAATTAAGAAGTAGCTTGTCTAACTAGGATTTCAACCCAAAATTCCCGTGGAGCCCATGTTTAAAAGAATATTAGTATCCTGAAAGACTTTCTAAACAACTTTCTTCAAAAAGCAGCTCTTAATCTCTAACTCTCTGAGCTGCCATTACTTATCAGACAGCAGGGGACCTACAGCCCTCCAGCCCAGGTGGCTTCCCACACTTAAGATATCACATGACTTAACATGGCACCGGCCTCCTCTTACTTAGAAAATAAAAACTTTCTTTCAACTCTCAGGATTACTAGTGGATTCTTGCCCATCACCTTGGCTCACCATCTGTTGTTGAAATAATATAAAAATAAAAAAGTATCATTGTTTTTTACCCGCTAGGTTCGCACAGCAGTGTCCCAAGATATCTGCTAGATACCTTGCAGAAACACAGCCCAGTCGCACACTTTCCTACACTCAAACTCTCACATAAAAGAACATACAACACAATAATCTTAGATCCAATTGGTATGATATAATTGCCCACTTAAACATACAAAGCCTGGTACTATCCATCCCTTGAGAACATTAATAACAACCTGTAAATACACAGAGCAGAATCTTAACATCACCTGCCATCTTGTCCTGCCACGGCTTCTCCTCAATAGAGGTTTCTTAACCCAATTCATGGGACTGTACATGAATCTCTATTGTGGAAAATTCTCAAATCCAACACAGGAGCAGTTGGTTTTTATTGTAACAGTCATCCATTATTGTACCATCAGGTACACTTTGTCAGGCATTTAGGGATTATGTTCAGAAAATTCATACCCGGATAAGGAAGTCACTCCACACAATGTTATTAAGTGTTAGTATTGGAGTTAGTGTGCAGAGTTTCTCGTGTTTACAAATGTCAATAAGGTTTGTTAAGAATCTGTCTCCCAAGCAGGGAGATAGCAGACACATCATATTTCATAAATTTCTTTAGCAATAAACTTTATTTATACCACTGTTGAGCACTTAAATGCAAATTGGGGAAGGCAAAGCAGCTAATCTGTGAAGATGAGGCAAAGCAAGCTCAGGGGTAATCATTAAAATCATTTTCTATAGGTTTTAATTACAAACTAGTCTATTACTTTGCCACAGTGAACTGAATGGGCTTTTTCTTCCAATTTTAGTATTGGGAAGGAGAATTAATTAAGAAAATTAGTGTAAATGGAAAAGTGGATTATTAGCATGCTGAGCAAGATTATTAGTGACAAGATGTGCATACATAGGTGCTTCAGAATTATAACATTATAACTGAGTCATTTATGAATGTGCATTGTAAGATAAAAATACTCTTCCCAGAACCCATGAGGTGACAATTCCTCAAATTCTTATTTTACTGCTAAGAAGAAAAAATTTGGAGATATGTTTCTAGGACATAAAAACTTGTGTTCATGAAACTGTGTCACATTCATTGTCCTGTAGATTCAATTGCCAACTACACATGAGGGGAGGGACATCAATCAGAAATGAGAAGATCAAATCCAAAACAGGTTTTGTCTTCAACAAAATTCTGAAATACAGGAAGAGGATTTGATCAAATGAATGGAGGACATGTGAATAGAGCCAACCAATATAGGCAGCTGAATGCATGTGCTTTTACTTTCTTAAGGAAACTATGATGCCTTTTTACCCATAGTGCTCAGGACTCACCTGAAAGGTAGTATCTAATTAAAAAGAACTTGCATTATCTATTAGAGATAAGTGTCAGCACTGGTCTGAAGCATCTGTCACATGAACTGCAGTCTTGTATCATGATGTATCATGATGTAGCTTGTATCATGTATCCTCAATATGTTGGTGAAAAGCCACAAGGTCTCTTATCCTCTTTTAAGCCAACTATAACTTTTGTTTTTTGGGGTTTTTTTTTGCAGTGAATACACTACGCATCTCCACTGATGAATGTGCTTTTAAATTTGTTCCTTCATTAAATCCAAAATCCTATAAAGCCTAGACTTTCTGATGTTTGTATCTCTAGATCCTAGCACATTCACACTGGAGAATCTGAAATTCAAGATACAACAATGTTTCTTATATCACAAGGTTCAGAGTTGTTCAAAAATGTTGTAAGTCAACTGGATCCATGTTCTAATTTTACTCATTGAATGGTTTTGAAAAATAACTGCTGCTCCTGAGAAAAACCTTCCCATGCATGAATGTGACTGCCAAGCAGAAAGTTACAGATACTCCCAAGTTTCTGTAAATGTCTGTCTTCTTCTGCAGCATAGTATTAACTTTTAAGCTTAGAAGAATTATCCAAACTCTTAGTCTCTCTTGCTACTGAACTTGTATAATTGAATGACAGCCTGTGACTTGATGCTTACAAGTAAAGGTAGACAGAGGTTTTTGAAATATCACATTTCATTGAAAAACACAGATTTCTCCCCTGAAATGAGAATGCTGATGCATTTTAGAATTAGATGGGACAGAGAACATGAAAGAGGTTCTTCCCAGATCTGTCAAGGTCTACAGAAGTTTCTCTATTGTTAAGTAATCCTTCATATGTACAAAAACATACCCCATTACTTAATTTATTTAAAACAGAAATACCAGTATATTCTCATTTTATTTGCCTCTGTTCATTCTGTGATAGCGTTGGTGGCAATATCACTAGTCACATGATATCAGAAGACATAATAAAACTGGTAGAAATTAATGGGAAAAAACAGTTTGTCACACTGAAATGAAGTCCTTTGAAATACAAACTGGGCGGAGGCTCCAGAAAGACATACATTCATCTTCCAGTAGTATTTTATATTTTCTTTTGATACTTTTCAACACCTGAGGAAAATACATCATTGTGTTTTATCAATGAGTTCTAGGCAAGACTGTTCTCTATTTTACAGAGAAAAACCAGACATTGGCAGTATTTTAGAAAACAGCAACAATGTGGTATGTTTATTTTTATTCTTTGCTTGACTTTTAATTATCTCCCTCTTTCTCTAATTCTGTTGCACTCTGTGTCTGTTTCTTTGTCTTTATCCCTCTGATTCTGTCTCTCCATCTCTGTCTCTGTCTCTATCTCTCTCTTCCCCCTCGTGTGTGTGTGTGTGTGTGTGTGTGTGTGCCTGTGACTGAACATGACTTAGAATCTCTACTTTACCAATGTCCAATTCTCACAACCACAGGTACCTACAAGCAAACCTGATTTCATATAACTTTGCTCCATATTCAATAATGGTAATAGAAATTCTTAGTGGGGGATGGGGAATTCTGCAGGGTGGGAATCCTCTTGAAGACAGGGGAGGAGGAAATGACGAAGGACTATGTGAGGGTGGACAAGGAGGTGGGCATTGACTGGACTGTAAACAATTCAAAGTAATAAAAATATGCATGTTTCTTTCATTCTTCCCTATATCTTGGTAAAGAGTCCACATTGAAAATAGTTCAGTTACCTTTGTATTTCTTGTCTTCTGTTTGTGAGGGGGCAATAACACATACCAAGAAAGTTTTTGAAAATATATGAAAATCAAAGAAACCTAGGAATATTACAATCCTTTGGAAATTTGGCTTCACTAACAATATGTTTAGCCAAAACCATGACCAGAAAATGTACACATGGTTATATCAAGTGTGGACAGTTAAATGTGCTGGTGCAGTAAATGGAGAAACTCATTTAAACTTGCTAGCTACAGGTGAAAAACAGCCACAGCCTCCAAAGAAGGAGAGAAGAGGTAGAAGTGAAGGCCTGGAGTGCAGGAGATAAAAACAAAACCCAGTTTTGAGAACATGGGGTCTATCATCACTGAATTGATGGGCACTGGGATATCACGGGGGCATCTGAATGCATGTCCTTTTCCTGCCACAGGACATCACATGAGATTATGAGAACACCAGATAAGACATCTTCTTCTGTAGAGCTATCACAACTCTGCAGACAACAAATCCAATTTAGGATCAAGTAATGGCCTCATGCCTCATGCTTAAAGCTGCTTTTATGAAAAAAGTCTCTTCTAAAAGAAACATTCCACCCTAGAGTAGGAAAGGACATTTCTGTGACTCTTGGACAAGCCGAGGCTGCCTTGAGAAGACTCTTGAAATTAAAACATCCTACTGTATTCAGGTCCTGTCGGGAGTACCAAGGCTACAGCTTTCATGCACTGTCTTCCATACTAGGGTGGCCTTTTAAAGATCAACTTTCCCTGAGTCATTCAAACTCCTGTAAGCAGTCCCTCATCCATTAGTAATCCCTCACTCATAGTCCCGTAAGACACTCCAATAAACTAATTGGTCCAACAATGAGAACTTTGGTATAAATTTTACTTTGTATTTCATGTGTTTTTTGGCTAAGCAGATGTTTATTTACATCTCCTATGAAAAGTCACACAGACACTTAGTGAAAATGAGTCTAACATAATCAAAGAGGAGTATGAAAGGAGAGTTTGTGGCCCCTGCAATGAAATTAACTAAATATGTCTGGTAGTCCAAAGATGCACATGAGCCTCTAGGATCAGACACAGAATGTGAAGGTTTGATGGTAGAAAACTCTCAATAGTTATAAATGCATTAAATAGTTCCTCAACAGGTACTAGAGCTACATGGGGAAAATGCAGGAACTTTTGGAGCTATAATATATTAAAAAGTAAGCCAGTGAGAGGGATACCTTGTCCCTTACTATCACAGTCTGCATCCCATCCGGTCTTCCATAATGAAATCTTCCATCTTCTCCTATGTGCTCTTACTTCCCATATATTCTTCTCAGGTACATAATAAAAATCATGGATCGAACTCTCAAAATGTAAAGACAAGTAAACTCTTCTTGGGTAGTTATTCTGTAAAACATTGATTACAGTTGATTAAATGCTAAGATGATGGCACTGCTGGGCCACAGCTCTGACTACATTCCTAGATGATTGCTGCCACCCATGACAATCAAGTGAGATCCTTGGGCTCTAAACACCTGCCTCTGACTACATTCATGGAGGACTGCTGCCACCCATGACAATCAAGTAAGATCCCTTTGCCCCAAACACCTGCCAATCAGGTTCCCAGGAAAACTGAGCAGCCATGAGGTCTGCCCCATCTCCTCTGTACTCTAACTTCTGGTTCATAATCTATATGCAATCCAAGATCTGCATGCATTCCTCAGGCAATCACTTTGCCTGTGTCCCCTGGTGGCCTGCTGCCACAATGAACAACTAGAGGCTGTTGCTGTCAGGGCCTACCAACTCTACCTGCAATTCCACAGGCTTGTTATCATTCACGACTACCAAGCCAGCAAACACCGTGTACAAAAAAATGGATAAAAGCTAGTGTAAAAATATAACGAACAAAATCCAGAGCAATATGGCACCACCAGAAAGCAGCTATACAAATATAGCAAGCACTGAATATCCTAACAAACCTGAATTACCAGAAAATGACTTTTAATCTTATGAAGATGATAGAAATGTGTAAAGAGGAAATGAATACATCCCTCTAAGATATACAGGAAAACGCATTCAAGTAGATAGAAGCCTTTAAAGATGAAATGAATAAATAAAAAGAAATACAAGAAAATACAATCAAACAAGTGAGGGTATAAATAAAACTATTCAAGACCTGAAATTAAGGGGTTGGGGATTTAGCTCAGTGGTAAAGCGCTTGCCTAGCAAGCACAAGGCCCTGAGTTCGGTCCCCAGCTCCGAAAAAAAAAAAAAGAAAAAGAAAAAAAAAAAAAGAAAAAGACCTGAAATTAAAAATAGAAACAATAAGGAAAACACAAACTGAGGTAATCATGGAGATGAAAAAATCTAAAAATATGAACAGAACTACAGCCACATGTATCACCAACAGAATACATAAGATGAAAGACATAATCTCAGGCATATAAGATAAAATGAAAGAAATCAATATATCAATCAAAGAAAATGCAAAATCTAAAACTTCATGACAGAAAATGACACTGAGAAGACCAAACATAAGAATTATAGAAATAGGGAAAACGGACCGGATAAACAGTTCTCTGCACCCAAATCCCGTGGGAGGGAGAGCTAAACCTTCAGAGAGGCAGACAAGCCTGGGAAACCAGAAGAGACTGCTCTCTGCGCATACATCTCAGACGCCAGAGGAAAAAGCCAAAGACCATCTGGAACCCTGGTGCACTGAAGCCCCCGGAAGGGGCGGCACAGGTCTTCCTGGTTGCTGCCGCTGCAGAGACCCCGTGGGCAGCACTGCGCGAGCAAACTTGAGCCTCGGGACCACAGGTAAGACCAACTTGTCTGCTGCAAGAGAGCTGCCTGGTGAGATCGGGACACACAGAGGCAGAGTTCATCTAGGACCGGGCACGTCCTGTGTTTGCCGGAGGTCCCACGCCCGCGGATCCCAGCCGGCAGCAGCTCTCTGCTCCCAGACCCCTTGGGAAAGAGGCCTCACTGCCTGGTCAGGTGGGCACTCCTGAGGCTGCAGAGCAGAAGACACCACCAACACTGCCCACCCCTGCCCACATCCCTGGCCCAAGAGGAAACTGTATAAGGCCTCTGGGCTCCCGTGGGGGAGGGCCCAGGAGCGGCAGGACCCCTGCCTGAGACACCACCGGAACCTGAGGGAAATAGACCTGATAAACAGTTCTCTGCACCCAAATCCCGTGGGAGGGAGAGCTAAACCTTCAGAGAGGCAGACAAGCCTGGGAAACCAGAAGAGACTGCTCTCTGCGCACACATCTCGGGCGCCAGAGGAAAAAGCCAAAGACCATCTGGAACCCTGGTGCACTGAAGCCCCCGGAAGGGGCAGCACAGGTCTTCCTGGTTACTGCCGCTGCAGAGAGCCCGTGGGCAGCACCCCGCGAGCGAACTTGAGCCTCGGGACCACAGGTAAGACCAACTTTTCTGCTGCAAGAAAGCTGCCTGGTGAAAAGACACAGGCCCACAGGAACAGCTGAAGACCTGTAGAGAGGAAAAACTACACGCCCGAAAGCAGAACACTCTGTCCCCATAACTGACTGAAAGAGAGGAAAACAGGTCTACAGCACTCCTGACACACAGGCTTATAGGACAGTCTAGCCACGGTCAGAAATAGCAGAACAAAGTAACACTAGAGATAATCTGATGGCGAGAGGCAAGCGCAGGAACCCAAGCAACAGAAACCAAGACTACATGGCATCATCGGAGCCCAATTCTCCCACCAAAACAAACATGGAATATCCAAACACACAAGAAAAGCAAGATCTAGTTTCAAAATAATATTTGATCATGATGCTGGAGGACTTCAAGAAAGACGTGAAGAACTCCCTTAGAGAACAAGTAGAAGCCTACAGAGAGGAATCACAAAAATCCCTGAAAGAATTCCAGGAAAACACAATCAAACAATTGAAGGAATTAAAAATGGAAATAGAAGCAATCAAGAAAGAACACATGGAAACAACTCTGGATATAGAAAACCAAAAGAAGAGACAAGGAGCTGTAGATACAAGCTTCACCAACAGAATACAAGAGATGGAAGAGAGAATCTCAGGAGCAGAAGATTCCATAGAAATCATTGACTCAACTGTCAAAGATAATGTAAAGCAGAAAAAGCTACTGGTCCAAAACATACAGGAAATCCAGGACTCAATGAGAAGAGCAAACCTAAGGATAATAGGTATAGAAGAGAGTGAAGACTCCGAGCTCAAAGGACCAGTAAATATCTTCAACAAAATCATAGAAGAAAACTTCCCTAACCTAAAAAAAGAGATACCCATAGGCATACAAGAAGCCTACAGAACTCCAAATAGATTGGACCAGAAAAGAAGCACATCTCGTCACATAATAGTCAAAACACCAAATGCACAAAATAAAGAAAGAATATTAAAAGCATTAAGGGAAAAAGGTCAAGTAACATATAAAGGCAGACCTATCAGAATCACACCAGACTTCTCGCCAGAAACTATGAAGGCCAGAAGATCCTGGACTGATGTCATACAGACCCTAAGAGAACACAAATGCCAGCCCAGGTTACTGTATCCAGCAAAACTCTCAATTAACATAGATGGAGAAACCAAGATATTCCATGACAAAACCAAATTTACACAATATCTTTCTACAAATCCAGCACTACAAAGGATAATAAATGGTAAAGCCCAACATAAGGAGGCAAGCTATACCCTAGAAGAAGCAAGAAACTAATCGTCTTGGCAACAAAACAAAGAGAATGAAAGCACACAAACATAACCTCACATCCAAATATGAATATAACAGGAAGCAATAATCACTATTCCTTAATATCTCTCAACATCAATGGCCTCAACTCCCCAATAAAAAAAGACATAGATTAACAAACTGGATACGCGATCCCGGCCCGCAGCAGCTCTCTGCTCCCAGACCCGGTGAGTGAGAGACCCAACCGCCTGGTCAGGTGGGCACTCCTGAGGCTGCAGAGCAGAAGAGACCACCAACACTGCTCACCCCTGCCCACATCCCTGGCCCAAGAGGAAACTGTATAAGGCCTCTGGGCTCCCGTGGGGGAGGGCCCAGGAGCGGCAGGACTTCTGCGCCTGAGACACCGCCGGATCCTGAAAGAAACAGACCGGATAAACAGTTCTCTGCACCCAAATCCCGTGGGAGGGAGAGCTAAACCTTCAGAGAGGCAGACAAGCCTGGGAAACCAGAAGAGACTGCTCCCTGCACACACATCTCGGACGCCAGAGGAAAAAGCCAAAGACCATCTGGAACCCTGGTGCACTGAAGCTCCCGGAAGGGGCGGCACAGGTCTTCCTGGTTGCTGCCGCTGCAGAGAGCCCCTGGGCAGCACCCCACGAGCGAACCTGAGCCTCGGGACCACAGGTAGGACCAAATTTTCTGCTGCAAGAAAGCTGCCTGGTGAGCTTGGGACACACGGAAGCAGAATTTCTCTAGGACCCCGCACGGTCTGTGTTTACCGGAAGTCCCACACCCGCGGATCCCGGCCCGCAGCAGCTCTCTGCTCCCAGACCCGGTGAGAGAGAGACCCAACCGCCTGGTCAGGTGGGCACTCCTGAGGCTGCAGAGCAGAAGAGACCACCAACACTGCTCACCCCTGCCCACATCCCTGGCCCAAGAGGAAACTGTATAAGGCCTCTGGGCACCCGTGGGGGAGGGCCCAGGAGCGGCAGGACTTCTGCGCCTGAGACACCGCCGGATCCTGAAAGAAACAGACCGGATAAACAGTTCTCTGCACCCAAATCCCGTGGGAGGGAGAGCTAAACCTTCAGAGAGGCAGACAAGCCTGGGAAACCAGAAGAGACTGCTCCCTGCACACACATCTCGGACGCCAGAGGAAAAAGCCAAAGACCATCTGGAACCCTGGTGCACTGAAGCTCCCGGAAGGGGCGGCACAGGTCTTCCTGGTTGCTGCCGCTGCAGAGAGCCCCTGGGCAGCACCCCACGAGCGAACCTGAGCCTCGGGACCACAGGTAAGACCAAATTTTCTGCTGCAAGAAAGCTGCCTGGTGAACTCAAGACACAGGCCCACAGGAACAGCTGAAGACCTGTAGAGAGGAAAAACTACACGCCCGAAAGCAGAACACACTGTCCCCATAACTGACGGAAAGAGAGGAAAACAGGTCTACAGCACTCCTGACACACAGGCTTATAGGTCAGTCTACCCACTGTCAGAAATAGCAGAACAAAGTAACACTAGAGATAATCTGATGGCGAGAGGCAAGCGCAGGAACCCAAGCAACAGAAACCAAGACTGCATGCCATCATCGGAGCCCAATTCTTCCACCAAAACAAACATGGAATATCCAAACACACCAGAAAAGCAAGATCTAGTTTCAAAATCATATTTGATCATGATGCTGGAGGACCTCAAGAAAGACATGAACACACTTAGGGAAACACAGGAAATCATTAATAAACAAGTAGAAGCCTACAAAGAGGAATGGCAAAAATCCCTGAAAGAATTCCAGGAAAACACAATCAAACAGATGAAGGAATTAAAAATGGAAATAGAAGCAATCAAGAAAGAACACATGGAAACAACCCAGGATATAGAAAACCAAAAGAAGAGACAAGGAGCTGTAGATACAAGCTTCACCAACAGAATACAAGAGATGGAAGAGAGAATCTCAGGAGCAGAAGATTCCATAGAAATCATTGACTCAACTGTCAAAGATAATGTAAAGCGGAAAAAGCTACTGGTCCAAAACATACAGGAAATCCAGGACTCAATGAGAAGATCAAACCTAAGGATAATAGGTATAGAAGAGAGTGAAGACTCCCAGCTCAAAGGACCAGTAAATATCTTCAACAAAATCATAGAAGAAAACTTCCCTAACCTAAAAAAAGAGATACCCATAGGCATACAAGAAGCCTACAGAACTCCAAATAGATTGGACCAGAAAAGAAACACCTCCCGTCACATAATTGTCAAAACACCAAACGCACAAAATAAAGAAAGAATATTAAAAGCAGTAAGGGAAAAAGGTCAAGTAACATATAAAGGGAGACCTATCAGAATCACACCAGACTTCTCGCCAGAAACTATGAAGGCCAGAAGATCCTGGACTGATGTCATACAGACCCTAAGAGAACACAAATGCCAGCCCAGGTTACTGTATCCAGCAAAACTCTCAATTAACATTGATGGAGAAACCAAGATATTCCATGACAAAACCAAATTTACACAATATCTTTCTACAAATCCAGCACTACAAAGGATAATAAATGGTAAAGCCCAACATAAGGAGGCAAGCTATACCCTAGAAGAAGCAAGAAACTAATCGTCTTGGCAACAAAACAAAGAGAATGAAAGCACACAAACATAACCTCACATCCAAATATGAATATAACGGGAAGCAATAATCACTATTCCTTAATATCTCTCAATATCAATGGCCTCAACTCCCCAATAAAAAGACATAGATTAACAAACTGGATACGCAACGAGGACCCTGCATTCTGCTGCCTACAGGAAACACACCTCAGAGACAAAGACAGACACTACCTCAGAGTGAAAGGCTGGAAAACAACTTTCCAAGCAAATGGTCAGAAGAAGCAAGCTGGAGTAGCCATTCTAATATCAAATAAAATCAATTTCCAACTAAAAGTCATCAAAAAAGATAAGGAAGGACACTTCATATTCATCAAAGGAAAGATCCACCAAGATGAACTCTCAATCCTAAATATCTATGCCCCAAATACAAGGGCACCTACATACGTAAAAGAAACCTTACTAAAGCTCAAAACACACATTGCACCTCACACAATAATAGTGGGAGATTTTAACACCCCACTCTCATCAATGGACAGATCATGGAAACAGAAATTAAACAGTGATGTCGACAGACTAAGAGAAGTCATGAGCCAAATGGACTTAACGGATATTTATAGAACATTCTATCCTAAAGCAAAAGGATATACCTTCTTCTCAGCTCCTCATGGTACTTTCTCCAAAATTGACCATATAATTGGTCAAAAAACGGGCCTCAACAGGTACAAAAAGATAGAAATAATCCCATGCGTGCTATCAGACCACCACGGCCTAAAACTGGTCTTCAATAACAATAAGGGAAGAATGCCCACATATACGTGGAAATTGAACAATGCTCTACTCAATGATAACCTGGTCAAGGAAGAAATAAAGAAAGAAATTAAAAACTTTTTAGAATTTAATGAAAATGAGGATACAACATACTCAAACTTATGGGTCACAATGAAAGCTGTGCTAAGAGGAAAACTCATAGCGCTGAGTGCCTGCAGAAAGAAACAGGAAAGAGCATATGTCAGCAGCTTGACAGCACACCTAAAAGCTCTAGAACAAAAAGAAACAAATACACCCAGGAGGAGTAGAAGGCAGGAAATAATCAAACTCAGAGCTGAAATCAACCAAGTAGAAACAAAAAGGGCCATAGAAAGAATCAACAGGACCAAAAGTTGGTTCTTTGAGAAAATCAACAAGATAGATAAACCCTTAGCCAGACTAACGAGAGGACACAGAGAGTGCGTCCAAATTAACAAAATCAGAAATGAAAAGGGAGACATAACTACAGATTCAGAGGAAATTCAAAAAATCATCAGATCTTACTATAAAAACCTATATTCAACAAAATTTGAAAATCTTCAGGAAATGGACAATTTCCTAGACAGATACCAGGTATCAAAGTTAAATCAGGAACAGATAAACCAGTTAAACAACCCCATAACTCCTAAGGAAATAGAAGCAGTCATTAAAGGTCTCCCAACCAAAAAGAGCCCAGGTCCAGATGGGTTTAGTGCAGAATTCTATCAAACCTTCATAGAAGACCTCATACCAATATTATCCAAACTATTCCACAAAATTGAAACAGATGGAGCCCTACCAAATTCCTTCTACGAAGCTACAATTACTCTTATACCTAAACCACACAAAGACACAACAAAGAAAGAGAACTTCAGACCAATTTCCCTTATGAATATCGACGCAAAAATACTCAATAAAATTCTGGCAAACCGAATTCAAGAGCACATCAAAACAATCATCTATCATGATCAAGTAGGCTTCATCCCAGGCATGCAGGGATGGTTTAATATACGGAAAACCATCAACGTGATCCATTATATAAACAAACTGAAAGAACAGAACCACATGATCATTTCATTAGATGCTGAGAAAGCATTTGACAAAATTCAACACCCCTTCATGATAAAAGTCCTGGAAAGAATAGGAATTCAAGGCCCATACCTGAACATAGTAAAAGCCATATACAGCAAACCAGTTGCTAACATTAAACTAAATGGAGAGAAACTTGAAGCAATCCCACTAAAATCAGGGACTAGACAAGGCTGCCCACTCTCTCCCTACTTATTCAATATAGTTCTTGAAGTTCTAGCCAGAGCAATCAGACAACAAAAGGAGATCAAAGGGATACAGATCGGAAAAGAAGAGGTCAAAATATCACTATTTGCAGATGATATGATAGTATATTTAAGTGATCCCAAAAGTTCCACCAGAGAACTACTAAAGCTGATAAACAACTTCAGCAAAGTGGCTGGGTATAAAATTAACTCAAATAAATCAGTTGCCTTCCTCTATACAAAAGAGAAACAAGCCGAGAAAGAAATTAGGGAAACGACACCCTTCATAATAGACCCAAATAATATAAAGTACCTCGGTGTGACTTTAACCAAGCAAGTAAAAGATCTGTACAATAAGAACTTCAAGACACTGAAGAAAGAAATTGAAGAAGACCTCAGAAGATGGAAAGATCTCCCATGCTCATGGATTGGCAGGATTAATATAGTAAAAATGGCCATTTTACCAAAAGCGATCTACAGATTCAATGCAATCCCCATCAAAATACCAATCCAATTCTTCAAAGAGTTAGACAGAACAATCTGCAAATTCATCTGGAATAACAAAAAACCCAGGATAGCTAAAACTATCCTCAACAATAAAAGGACTTCAGGGGGAATCACTATCCCTGAACTCAAGCAGTATTACAGAGCAATAGTGATAAAAACTGCATGGTATTGGTACAGAGACAGACAGATAGACCAATGGAATAGAATTGAAGACCCAGAAATGAACCCACACACCTATGGTCACTTGATTTTTGACAAAGGAGCCAAAACCATCCATTGGAAAAAAGATAGCATTTTCAGCAAATGGTGCTGGTTCAACTGGAGGGCAACATGTAGAAGAATGCAGATCGATCCATGCTTATCACCCTGTACAAAGCTTAAGTCCAAGTGGATCAAGGACCTCCACATCAAACCAGACACACTCAAACTAATAGAAGAAAAACTAGGGAAGCATCTGGAACACATGGGCACTGGAAAAAATTTCCTGAACAAAACACCAATGGCTTATGCTCTAAGATCAAGATTTGACAAATGGGATCTCATAAAACTGCAAAGTTTCTGTAAGGCAAAGGACACTGTGGTTAGGACAAAACGGCAACCAACAGATTGGGAAAAGATCTTTACCACCCCTACAACAGATAGAGGCCTTATATCCAAAATATACAAAGAACTCAAGAAGTTAGACCGCAGGGAAACAAATAACCCTATTAAAAAATGGGGTTCAGAGCTAAACAAAGAATTCACAGCTGAGGAATGCCGAATGGCTGAGAAACACCTAAAGAAATGTTCAACATCTTTAGTCATAAGGGAAATGCAAATCAAAACAACCCTGAGATTTCACCTCACACCAGTGCGATTGGCTAAGATCAAAAACTCAGGTGACAGCAGATGCTGGCGAGGATGTGGAGAAAGAGGAACACTCCTCCATTGTTGGTGGGATTGCAGACTGGTAAAACCATTCTGGAAATCAGTCTGGAGGTTCCTCAGAAAATTGGACATTGAACTGCCTGAGGATCCAGCTATACCTCTCTTGGGCATATACCCAAAAGATGCCTCAACATATAAAAGAGGCACGTGCTCCACTATGTTCATTGCAGCCTTATTTATAATAGCCAGAAAATGGAAAGAACCCAGATGCCCTTCAACAGAGGAATGGATACAGAAAATGTGGTACATCTACACAATGGAATATTACTCAGCTATCAAAAACAACGAGTTTATGAAATTCATAGGCAAATGGTTGGAACTGGAAAATATCATCCTGAGTGAACTAACCCAATCACAGAAAGACATACATGGTATGCACTCATTGATAAGTGGCTATTAGCCCAAATGCTTGAATTACCCTAGATCCCTAGAACAAACGAAACTCAAGACGGATGATCAAAATGTGAATGCTTCACTCCTTCTTTAAATGAGGAAAAAGAATACCCTTGGCAGGGAAGGGAGAGGCAAAGATTAAAACAGAGACTGAAGGAACACCCATTCAGAGCGTGTCCCACATTTGGCCCATACATATACAGCCACCCAATTGGACTAGATGGATGAAGCAAAGAAGTGCAGACCGACAGGAGCCGGATGTAGATCGCTCCTGAGAGACACAGCCAGAATACAGCAAATACAGAGGCGAATGCCAGCAGCAAACCACTGAACTGAGAATAGGTCCCCTATTGAAGGAATCAGAGAAAGAACTGGAAGAGCTTGAAGGGGCTCGAGACCCCAAAAGTACAACAATGCCAAGCAACCAGAGCCTCCAGGGAATAAGCCACTACCTAAAGACTATACATGGACTGACCCTGGACTCTGACCCCATAGGTAGCATTGAATATACTAGTAAGAGCACCAGTGGAAGGGGAAGCCCTGGGTCCTGCTAGGACTGAACCCCCAGTGAACTAGTCTATGGGGGGAGGGCGGCAATGGTGGGAGGGTTGGGAGGGGAACACCCATATGGAAGGGGAGGGGGGAGGGGGATGTTTGCCCGGAAACCGGGAAAGGGAATAACACTCGAAATGTATATAAGAAATACTCAAGTTAATAAAAAAAAAATCAAAAAAAAAAAAACAAAAAAACAAACAAAAAAAAAAAAAAAACAAACTGGATACGCAACGAGGACCCTGCATTCTGCTGCCTACAGGAAACACACCTCAGAGACAAAGACAGACATTACCTCAGAGTGAAAGGCTGGAAAACAATTTTCCAAGCAAATGGTCAGAAGAAGCAAGCTGGAGTAGCCATTCTAATATCAAATAAAATCAATTTTCAACTAAAAGGCATCAAAAAAGATAAGGAAGGACACTTCATATTCATCAAAGGAAAAATCCATCAAGATGAACTCTCAATCCTAAATATCTATGCCCCAAATACAAGGGCACCTACATATGTAAAAGAAACCTTACTAAAGCTCAAAACACACATTGCACCCCACACAATAATAGTGGGAGATTTCAACACCCCACTCTCATCAATGAACAGACCATGGAAACAGAAATTAAACAGAGATGTAGACAGACTAAGAGAAGTCATGAGTCAAATGGACTTAACGGATATTTATAGAACATTCTATCCTAAAGCAAAAGGATATACCTTCTTCTCAGCTCCTCATGGTACTTTCTCCAAAATTGACCATATAATTGGTCAAAAACGGGCCTCAACAGGTACAGAAAGATAGAAATAATCCCATGCGTGCTATCTGACCACCACGGCCTAAAACTGGTCTTCAATAACAATCAAGGAAGAATGCCCACATATACTTGGAAATTGAACAAGGCTCTACTCAATGATAACCTGGTCAAGGAAGAAATAAAGAAAGAAATTAAAAACTTTTTAGAATTTAATGAAAATAAAGGTACAACATACCCAAACTTATGGGACACAATAAAAGCTGTGCTAAGAGGAAAACTCATAGCGCTGAGTGTCTGCAGAAAGAAACAGGAAAGAGCATATGTCAGCAGCTTGACAGCACACCTAAAAGCTCTAGAACAAAAAGAAGCAAATACACGCAGGAGGAGTAGAAGGCAGGAAATAATCAAACTCAGAGCTGAAATCAACCAAGTAGAAACAAAAAGGACCATAGAAAGAATCAACAGAACCAAAAGTTGGTTCTTTGAGAAAATCAACAAGATAGATAAACCCTTAGCCAGACTAACGAGAGGACACAGAGAGTGCATCCAAATTAACAAAATCAGAAATGAAAAGGGAGACATAACAACAGATACAGAGAAAATTCAAAAAATCATCAGATCTTACTATAAAAACCTATATTCAACAAAACTTGAAAATCTTCAGGAAATGGACAATTTCCTAGACAGATACCAGGTACCGAAGTTAAATCAGGAACAGATAAACCAGTTAAACAACCCCATAACTCCTAAGGAAATAGAAGCAGTCATTAAAGGTCTCCCAACCAAAAGGAGCCCAGGTCCAGACGGGTTTAGTGTAGAATTCTATCAAACCTTCATAGAAGACCTCATACCAATATTATCCAAAATATTCCACAAAATTGAAACAGATGGATCACTACCAAATACCTTCTACGAAGCCACAATTACTCTTATACCTAAACCACACAAAGACAAAACAAAGAAAGAGAACTTCAGACCAATTTCCCTTATGAATATCGACGTAAAAATACTCAACAAAATTCTGGCAAACCGAATCCAAGAGCACATCAAAACAATCATCCACCATGACCAAGTAGGCTTCATCCCAGGCATGCAGGGATGATTTAATATACGGAAAACCATCAACGTGATCCATTATATAAACAAACTGAAAGAACAAAACCACATGATCATTTCATTAGACGCTGAGAAAGCATTTGACAAAATTCAACACCTCTTCATGATAAAAGTCCTGGAAAGAATAGGAATTCAAGGCCCATACCTGAACATAGTAAAAGCCATATACAGCAAACCAGTTGCTAACATTAAACTAAATGGAGAGAAACTTGAAGCAATCCCACTAAAATCAGGGACTAGACAAGGCTGCCCACTCTCTCCCTACTTATTCAATATAGTTCTTGAAGTTCTAGCCAGAGCAATCAGACAACAAAAGGAGATCAGGGGGATACAGATCGGAAAAGAAGAAGTCAAAATATCACTATTTGCAGATGATATGATAGTATATTTAAGTGATCTCAAAAGTTCCACCAGAGAACTACTAAAGCTGATAGACAACTTCAGCAAAGTGGCTGGGTATAAAATTAACTCAAATAAATCAATTGCCTTCCTCTATACAAAAGAGAAACAAGCCGAGAAAGAAATTAGGGAAACGACACCCTTCATAATAGACCCAAATAATGTAAAGTACCTCCGTGTGACTTTAACAAAGCAAGTAAAAGATCTGTACAATAAGAACTTCAAGACACTGAAGAAGGAAATTGAAGAAGACCTCAGAAGATGGAAAGATCTCCCATGCTCATGGATTGGCAGGATTAATATAGTAAAAATGGCCATCTTACCAAAAGCAATCTACAGATTCAATGCAATCCCCATCAAAATACCAATCCAATTCTTCAAAGAGTTAGACAGAACAATTTGCAAATTCATCTGGAATAACAAAAAACCCAGGATAGCTAAAGCTATCCTCAACAATAAAAGGACTTCAGGGGGAATCACTATCCCTGAACTCAAGCAGTATTACAGAGCAATAGTGATAAAAACTGCATGGTATTGGTACAGAGACAGACAGATAGACCAATGGAATAGAATTGAAGACCCAGAAATGAACCCACACACCTATGGTCACTTGATTTTTGACAAAGGAGCCAAAACCATCCATTGGAAAAAAGATAGCATTTTCAGCAAATGGTGCTGGTTCAACTGGAGGTCAACATGTAGAAGAATGCAGATCGATCCATGCTTATCACCCTGTACAAAGCTTAAGTCCAAGTGGATCAAGGACCTCCACATCATACCAGACACACTCAAACTAATAGAAGAAAAACTAGGGAAGCATCTGGAACACATGGGCACTGGAAAAAATTTCCTGAACAAAACACCAATGGCTTATGCTCTAAGATCAAGAATCGACAAATGGGATCTCATAAAACTCCAAAGCTTCTGTAAGGCAAAGGACACTGTGGTTAGGACAAAACGGCAACCAACAGATTGGGAAAACATCTTTACCAATCCTACAACAGATAGAGGCCTTATATCCAAAATATACAAAGAACTCAAGAAGTTAGACCGCAGGGAAACAAATAACCCTATTAAAAAATGGGGTTCAGAGCTTAACAAAGAATTCACAGCTGAGGAATGCCAAATGGCTGAGAAACACCTAAAGAAATGTTCAACATCTTTAGTCATAAGGGAAATGCAAATCAAAACAACCCTGAGATTTCACCTCACACCAGTGAGAATGGCTATGATCAAAAACTCAGGGGACAACAGATGCTGGCGAGGATGTGGAGAAAGAGGAACACTCCTCCATTTTTGGTGGGATTGCAGACTGGTACAACCATTCTGGAAATCAGTCTGGAGGATCCTCAGAAAATTGGACATTGAACTGCCTGAGGATCCAGCTATACCTCTCTTGGGCATATACCCAAAAGATGCCCCAACATATAAAAAAGACACGTGCTCCACTATGTTCATTGCAGCCTTATTTATAATAGCCAGAAGCTGGAAAGAACCCAGATGCCCTTCAACAGAGGAATGGATACAGAAAATGTGGTACATCTACACAATGGAATATTACTCAGCTATCAAAAACAACAACTTTATGAAATTCGTAGGCAAATGGTTGGAACTGGAAAACATCATCCTGAGTGAGCTAACCCAATCACAGAAAGACATACATGGTATGCACTCATTGATAAGTGGCTATTAGCCCAAATGCTTGAATTACCCTAGATGCCTAGAACAAATGAAACTCAAGACAGATGATCAAAATGTGAATGCTTCACTCCTTCTTTAAAACGGGAACAAGAATACCCTTGGCAGGGAAGAGAGAGGCAAAGATTAAAACAGAGACTGAAGGAACACCCATTCAGAGCCTGCCCCACATGTGGCCCATACATATACAGCCACCCAATTAGACAAGATGGATGAAGCAAAGAAGTGCAAACCTACAGGAGCCAGATGTAGATCGCTCCTGAGAGACACAGCCAGAATACAGCAAATACAGAGGCGAATGCCAGCCGCAAACCACTGAACTGAGAATAGGACCCCCATTGAAGGAATCAGAGAAAGAACTGGAAGATCTTGAAGGGGCTCGAGACCCCATATGTACAACAATGCCAAGCAACCAGAGCTTCCAGGGACTAAGCCACTACCTAAAGACTATACATGGACTGACCCTGGACTCTGACCTCATAGGTAGCAATGAATATCCTAGTAAGAGCACCAGTGGAAGGAGAAGCCCTGGGTCCTGCTAAGACTGAACCCCCAGTGAACTAGACTGGTGGGGGGAGGGCGGCAATGGGGGGAGGGTCGGGAGGGGAACACCCATTAGGAAGGGGAGGGGAGAGGGGGATGTTTGCCCGGATACCGGGAAAGGGAATAACACTCGAAATGTATATAAGAAATACTCAAGTTAATAAAAAAAAAAGAATTATAGAAATAGGATAAGGAGATTGCCAGCTGAAAGGTCAAAAATCCTCTTCAGCAAAATCATAAAAAAAATTCCCCAACTTAAAGAAAAAGATGCTTACAAAGATACAAGAAGCTAACAGAACACCAAATAGATTGTACCAGAAAAGTAAATTCTTCTACCACACAATAACCAAAATATTAAATATACAGAACAAGGAAAGAATATTAAAATCTGCAAGAGAAAAAATGCCAAGTAACATATAAAAGCTGTTCTATCAGAATTATACCTGACATCTACACAGAGGCTCTAAAAGCTAGAAGGGCATGAGTAGTTCTCTTATAGACCCTAAGAATCCACAGATATCAGTCCAGACTTCTATACTAACATCAAAATAACAGAAATTAGCCAACACTGGACCTTAAAATTCTCATCAATAGATTCCATTCCCCAATAAATGACATTAAATAAAAGAATGGAAGCATAAACAGGATCCATCATACTGCTGATTACAAGAAACACATCTTGGCAGCAAAGATAGATATTACCTTATAGTAAAGGGATAGAAGAAGTTTTTTTTTCAATCAAATGAACCCAAGTAACAAATTGTTGTAGTCACTCTAATATCTAATAAAATAGTCTTTCAAACAAAAGTAATCAAAGCAGATTGGAGAAGGATATTTTATATTCATCAAAGAAAGAGTCTAGCAAGAGGACTTCTCAGTTCTGAATATCTATGCCCCAAATGCAAGGATACCCACATTTGCAAAAGAAATATTATTAAACTTAAATCACAAATCAAATCCCACACATTAACAATGAGCTACTTCCACACTCCATTCTCACCAATGGATAGGTCATTGAGACAGAAACTAAACAGAGAAATAATAAAACTTATAGAGGTTATGACTCAGATGATCTTATCAAATATCTATATAACATTTTACTTAAAGAAAAAGAATATACTTTTTCCAATCACACTTCATGAAACCTTCTCCAAAATTGACCACACAATGTCTCCAAAGAAGTCTCAACAAATACAAGAGGATTGAATAAACTCCTTCATCTTATCAGATCACTATGAATTAAAGCTGAACTTCGACAATAACTGATACAACAGAAAATCTACAAACTCACAGAAACTGAACAACTCTACTCAATGACCACTTGATGAAAGAAGAAGGGAAGACAGAAATATAAGACTTTCTAGAATTCAATGAAAATGAAGACATGGCATACCCAAACTTACAGGACACAATGAAAACTGTGCTAAGAAGACAGGCCATAGTACTAAGTACCTCCATAAATAAACTGGGGTGAACTCACACTTGTATTAAGTATATAATCTTAGTTGGGAGTTTCTACCCGCCACTTTGCTCCTTCAAGTTTCAAATAAAAGGAACAAAGCTTTATTGTTGTGATAAACATTTAAACCACTGGAGACCTGCAGATATCTACCCTCAAAGCCATTAGTGTCTACTTCCCTATCAATGATCACAAGTTACAACTTGGTATGTTCCGTCTGGGCTTCTCTTAACTCCAATTGGCCAACCCTTATAGCCATGTTTTCATGACTCAGCTACCCCGTAGCATTTCCTCTTCTCTCTACCTTCTCTCTTCCCTTTTCTCCTCTCATCGCCCACCTCAGACACCAAGATAAGGAAATAAACCTTCACTTATCTCTCTTCTTCCCAGCTACAGACTGTTGGAATCTTTATTTAACCAATAGTTTTTAAATATGCATCAATATACATGCAGATTCTCTCAACCTGGTGGGTAACCAGTCCTTGGGGGGCAGTTTTTAGAATTACAATCCATTGCAAACCGCCAATCTTTAATAATTTCCCTCTTTTTGTCTATATTAAAAGGTTCTTATAGAAATAACATAGAGTAGTAACAATTATAAACCAGTTATGAAAAATTGTAGGTAAGAATTATTTTTTTAAAATTCCAGTCTGTATTTGGAAACTCGAGTGAAAATATTTTATTAACAGTTATATCCTGGTGAGTTCAAAATTGTGTATTCAAATCCATTTCTATCCCAATTTGTAGTATTGACTTAAAATATCTTCTTAGACCTAAAACAATTCATGATGTCCTCATTTTAAAGATATGAATAGTATACCATTGTGTAAATGAAGCACATTTTCTGTATACATTCTTCAGTTGAGGAGCACCTGAGTTGCTTTTAGCTTCTGGCTATTACAAATAAGGCCATAAACATAATAGAGCATATGTCCTTGAGGTAAAATGGATTTATCTTCTGTATATATGCTCATGAATAGCATGGCTGCATCTTCAGGTAGAACTATTTCCAGTTCGCTGAGAAAGCACCATATTGCAGAGTGGTTATACTAGTCTGCAGTCCCACCAGCAATGGAGGAGTTTTACTCTTCCTCCACATCCTTGCCAGCATGTTCTGTCACTTGAATTTTTGATCTTAAGTCATTTTGATTGTTCAAAGTTTAAATCTCTGTGTTTTTTCATTTTCCTGATGACTAAGAATGTTGACCATCTCTTTAAGTGCTACATGGCCATTTGAGATTTCTCTGTTTAACTTACACAACTTTTTAAATTGGATTATTTGGGTTTTTGTTTTGTTTTGGGATTTGGGGGGGGGGTTGAATGTGACTTCTTGAATTCTTAGTGCATTTTGAATATTAGTCCTCTATCAGATGTAGGGTTAGGAAGATCTTTTCCCAATCTGCAGGTTGCCATTTTGTCCTATCGACAGTGTCCTTTGCCTTACAGTAGATTTTCAGGTTATGAGGTTCCATTTGTCAATTGTTGATCTTACAGCCTTAGCCACTGGTATTTTGTTCAGGAAAATTTCCCCTGCACCGATGCATTCAAACTATTTCCCACTCTTTCTTCTATTATACTCAGTGTATCTGCTTTTATGTTGAGTTTCTTGATCCACTTGCACTTGAGCTTTGTACAAGGAGTCAAATGTGAATCATTCTGTTTTCTTCTACATGCAGACTTCCAGTTAGACCAGCACCATATGTTGAAGATGCTTTCTTTCTTCCCACTTATGGTTTTTGCCTTCTTTGTCAAAGATCAAGTGTCTATCAGTGTATGGGTTTATTTCTTGGTCTTCAATTCTATTCCATCGACCTGTCTGTCTATGTACCAATATCATGCACTATTTTTAAAATCAGCATTGCACTGTAATACAACTTGAGGTCAGCAATGGTGATTTCCCCAGAAGTTCTTTTATTGTTGAGAATTGTATATGAATTTATATTTTTAAACACCTCTAACAATTTGTAATAGCAAATTTCAAAGGACCACAACTGTATGCACATTTTTAAGAATTATGTAAGTAGAATACCTTAAATAAATAGTAAAAATATAATTTCATTGTATATATCAAAATGACCTTAAATTTGTATCAATATATAAAGTGTATACCAGTCTAAGATTACAGCTAGAAAATGTTTTTGATGTATGAGTAGATTCAATACTTGTCCAATTTCATGTAATATTTCTATATTCCCATTTTTCTTTTCAACCCCTTTCCCTAAGGAAGAAAAAGTGTTTGAGAAAAGGAAAGGAAAGATAGAAATCCCTAATCTAAATTCTATTTTATTTACTTTCTACCTAAGTCAATAAATATTTGTAATCATCCCTTTAAATGACAACATGTCAGTAACTCAAACAATTCCTAACACTATTCATCCTGACTTAAGAGACTGGAGTGATGGTATTTTTATAATTCCTTCCAGCTGAATTTGAGCAAAGAATTCCTACATAGGGGCCCAAAAGGAAATTGGGAAATGGTTAAATCAAAGAAAGCTAATTGTAGCATTTGTTGTTGAGTCTCCATCTATTGATAAAGACTGCATATATATTGCAGTCTTGATCAGATTAGACTGAACGGCTGGACCAACCTCAGCCATCTGGGATTAATAGTCTTTTCTGGATCTTTTTTAGAAGCAAGGCTCTGGAAAGAGCAGTAGTTTGAGGCAAGATTACTCAGGGAGCTGGAACAGGAGGTTTCAGTATCACAGCATCCTATCAGGGCTGAATCCTGTCAGGGCTGCCCTCAAGATATGCAATGCAATATACAATCCTTACAAGTAATATGTAGTTCTATGCAGGGTACACAGTTCAAGTAAGGATGATATTTTGCTCTTTGTTTCAGCAGGTGAAAGACAACTGTCTTTCTTTTGAAGTTCATTTGATTAGGTAATCAAACTGTAATATAAATCCAAATTCATATGATATAAAAGCACAGACAAAAGACACAAAACATTTTATTTATGATAACCCTTTAAAGCACTAGAGTTAGATAGATATCTATCCTCTAAACCATTAACATCTATTTCTTTATCAATACCACCAAGTTATAGCTTTCTATGTTCCATCTGAGCTGTTGTTAACTCCAATTGACCCACCATCATGGCCATGTTTTCATGACTCAGCTACTCCATGGCATCTTCTTTCTCTCCACCTTCTCTTTTCCCTTTTCTCCACTTGTGGTCCTCCTTAGCCCCCAAGACCAGGAACCTATCTCTCTTCTGCTCAGATATAGGCAGTTGGTATCTTTATACAAACAATGGTTTTAAAATATACAGAAAAAGATGTGAATTCTCTCATCCCTGGCTATTTTTTGAGGGGGGGGTGGCAGTTTTAACATTATAATACATAACAAAGGAGCAAACCTCAACCTATACTAGAAAATTAACAAGACATCTCAAATCTCTAAAACAAAAAGAAACAAGCACACCAAGAGAAGTAGGTGGCAGGAAACAATCAGACCCACAGCAGAAATCAATTAACAAAGAGGACAATACAAAGAATCAATGGTCTATTTTTCTGTTGAGGAACACCTGCATTGTTTTCAGCTTCTGATTATTATAAATAAGGCTACTATAAACATAGCGGAGCATGTGTCCTTGTTATAGGTTGGAGTATCTTTTGTGTATATACCCATTAGTAGTACAGTTCAGTATTCAGGTAGTACTATGTGCAATTTTCTCAGGAAACACCAGATTGATTTACAAAGTGGCTTTAACAGCTTGCAATCCCACCAGCAATGGTCTACCTCTTTCTCCACATCCGCACCACCATCTGTTGTCATCTGAGTTTTTGATCTTTGCCATTCTGACTAGTGTGCGGTAGAATCTTAGGGTTGTTTTGATTTGCATTTCCCTGATGACTAAGGATGTTGAACACTTCTTTAGGTACTTCTCATCCATTCAGTATCCCCCAGTTGAAAATTCTTTGTTTAGCTCTGTACCCCATTTTAATTAGAGTTATGTGGTTCTCTGGAGTCTAACTTCTTGAGTTCATTGTATAAATGGGATATTAGCCCTCTATTGGATGTAGGGTTGATAAAGAGCTTTTCCTAATCTCTGGTTTGCCCCTTTGTCCTAATGACAATGTTCTTTGCATTACAGAAATTGTCAATTTTATGAGGTCTCATTTGTCAATTATTGATCTCAAAACATAAACCATTGGTGTTTTTTTCAGGAAATTTTCCCCTGTGCCGATGTGTTCAAGGCTGTTCTCCACTTAATTGGTTCAGTTTATTTAGTTTTATGTGAAGTTCCATGATTCACTAGGACTTGAGCTTTGTACAGGGTGATAAGAATGGATCGATTTTCATTTTTCTACATGCTGACCTCCGTTTGAAACAACACCCTTTGTTGAAAATGCTGTCTTTTTTCCAATGGGATAGTTTTAGCTTCTTCATCAAAGATCAAATGACCATAGGTGTGTGGGTTTATTTCTGGGTTTTTCAATTCTATTCCATTGATCTGCCTTCCTGTCTGTACCAATACCACGCAGATGTCCCTCAACAGAAGAAGTACACAGAAAATGTGGCACATTTACACAATGGAATACTACTCAGCTATTAAAAAAAATGACTTCATGAAATTTGCAGGCAAATAGATGGAACTAGAAAATATCATCCTGAGTGAGGTAACCCAAACATAAAAAACACACATGGTATGTATACACTGATAAGTGGATATTAGCCAAAATCTCACAATGACCATGATACAATGTACAGAAACATATGGAACTTAGGATGAAGGTAGAAACAGGGTATGGATGCTTCAGGCATACAGTAACAGGCAAACAGTATGATCACAAGAGGTGGAGGGAGGGGTACCTGCAAGGGAGAGAAGAGGGGGATGAAATAATGGTGGGCAGTATCAGATACTGCTGGAGCTAGGAGAGAGGTAGAGGTTCAGAAAATCACATAAAAATATGTAGCAGTGGGGGGTGAAGAACTGTGGATAACCACCAGAGGGTCCCAGATGCCAGGTAAATGAGAGTCTCCCAGGAACCAATTGGGATGACTTTAAGTTAAATGCACAGCAAAGGGGATATAGAACCTGTAGAGACTATTTCCTGTATGTAGGCATAACCCCCAGTCAAGGGATGGCATCACCCATCCATCTCAAACTTTTAACACAGAAATGTTCCTGTTGAAAGGAATAACAGAGACAAAACTGGAGCAGAGACTGAAGGAAAGGCCCTTCAGGACTTAACCCATCTGGGGATCCATCCTGTCTACAGACACCAAACACAGGCATTCTTGCTATTGCCAAGAGGTGCTTGCTGACAGAAACCTTTTTGTGGCTGTTACATGACAGATTTAACTAGCAACTGACCAATACAGATGTGGATGCTTGGAGGCAACCTTCAGACTGAGCTCTGGGACACTGATGGGGGAGCTAGCTGAAGTACTGAAGGAGCAGAGAGAGATTGCAACCTCATAGGAAGAACATTGTCTGAATGCAGGATCACTCAGTACTCCCAGGGATTAGACTACCAACCCAGGAGTTTACAGGTAGGGATCCATGGATCCAGATACATATGTAGCAGAGGATAGCCTTGTCTGAAATCAATGGGAAAGGAGGCTTTTGATCCTGTTGAGGTTTGATGCCCCAGTGGTAGGGAAGGAGAGGGTGGGTGAGTGGAGGATCATCCTCATAGAGAGAAAGGGGAGGGTGGAAATGGCAGGTGTGGATGAGGGGTGTGTGGAAGGATAATCAGTAAGTGGGATATCATTTTAAATGTAAACAAATGGAATGATTAATAAAAAATAAAATATAGATATATGTTACATACATTAAAAATCAATGAAACCAAGACCTAGTTCTTTGAGAAATTCAACAAAACGATCAAACCCTGAGCCAAACTAAGAGACAGAGAAAGAGAGAGTATCAAGTGTAATAAAATCAGAAGTGATAAAGGGCATATAACACAATATGCAGGAAATCTAAAGAATCATTAGGTCTTCAAAAACTTCTACTCCAGAAAATTGGAAAGTGTAAATGAAGTGGATGATTTTCTTGATAGATAACACTTACAAAAATTAAATCAAGTTCAGGGAAATAACAAAACATTTCTACATGTGTGATGTAAAGAACCAGTCATTAAAATTCTCTGAAAAACAAAAAAGAAAAGAATAGAAAAAGTCAGGACTAGATGGGTTTAGCACAAAATTACACTAGACTTTAATAAAAAAGTTATTACCAATACTTTTTAAATTATTCCATAAAGTAGAAATAGCAGAAACATTTCAAAACTCATTCTAAGTGGTCAGACTCACTCTGATACCAAAATCACAAAGACTTAACAAAAAAGAATTTCAGGTCCCTTTCCCTAATGAACATTTGTTCAAAATTACTCAATAAATTATTCACAAACCAAATCTAAGAACATATCAAAGAAGTCTTGTACCATGATCAAGTAGCTTTTATCCCAGGGATATAGGGGTGGCTATATATATAAAAATTCATCAATGTAACATTGTATATTGATGTAATATGAACATTGCCAGATCCATCAATATAATCTACCATATAAACAATCTGAAAGAAAACAACAACATGATCATCTCATTAAATGCTTAAAAGCTTTTGAGAAAATTCAATGCACCTTCATGTAAAAAGTCTTGGAGAAATCTGGAATAAAACAATGAGGCAATATGCAGCAAGTAAATAGCTAACATCAAATTAAATGGAAATGAGCTTAAAGTAATCCTGTTGTAGAAATACTTAATTCTGGCCTGAAGTTTTACCTCACCTTTTTAAAAAAAAAATTTTATTACATGTATTTCTTTACTTATATTTCAAATGCTATTCCCCTTCCCGATTTCCTGTCCATAAACCCCCATCATCTCCCCTCCCCATCCCCCATACAGGTATTCCCCCCATACATCCCCTTTACTGCCCCCCATATTACCCTACACTGTGGGTCCAACTTTGGCAGGACCAAAGGGTTTCCCTTCGACAAGGCTATTCTCTGCTACATATGCAGATGGAGCCCAGGGTCAGTCAATGTATAGACTTTTAGTAGTGGTGTAGTTCCTGGAAGCTCTGGTTGTTTGACATTGTTGTTCTTATGGGATTGTAAGCTCCTTGAACTCTTTCAATACTTCATCTAATTCCCCCCAAGGGGGTCCTGTTCTCAGTTCAGTGGTTTGCTGCTAGCATTGACAGCTGTATTGGACATGATCTGCATGTGTCTCACAGGAGAGATCTATATCCGGTACTTTCAGCATACATTTTTTTAGCTTCATCAATCTTATCTAGTTTTGGTGAATATATATATATATGTATGTATGTATGTATGTATGTATGTATGGGCCACATGTGGGGCAGGCTCTGAATGTCTGTTGCTTGAGTCGCTGCTCTAAACTTTGCTCCCATATCTTCTCCTATGGATATTTTTCCCCTTATAAGGAGTGTGAGCATCTGCATTTTGGTGACCCTTCTTCTTGAGCTTCCTGTGGTCTGTGGAATGCATCTTGCGTAATTCGAGTTTTTGGCTAATATCCACTTATCAATGAGTGCATACCAAGTGTGTTTTTCTGTGATTGAATTACCTCACTCAAGATGATATTTTCTAGTTCATTCCATTTGCCTATGAATTTCATGAAGTCATTGTTTTTGATAGCTGAGTAGTACTCCATTGTGTAGATGTACCACATTTTTTAATCCATTTCTCTGTTGAAGGGTAGCTGGGTCCTTTCCACCTTCTGGCTATTATAAATAAGGCTGCTGTGAACATAGAGAAGCATGTATCTTTGTTGTATGTTGGGGCATCTTTGAGTATATGCTCAGGAAAGGTATAGCTGGGTCCACAGGTAGTAGAATGTCCAATTTTCTGAGGAACCTCCAGACTGATTTCCAGAGTGGTTGTACCAGGCTGCAATCACACCAACAATGGAGGAGTGTTCCTTTTTCTTCACATCCTTGCCAGCGTCTGCTGTCACCCGAGATTTTTATCTTAACCATTCTGACTGGTATGAGGTGGAATATCAGGGTTGCTTTAATTTGCATGTACCTGATGACTAAGGATGTTGAACATATCTTTAGTTGCTTTTTAGCCATTCAATAATCCTCAGCTGAGAATGTTTTGTTTAGCTCTTTACCCCATTTTGAATAGGGTTATTTGGTTCTCTGGAGTATAACTTCTTGAGTTCTTTGTATATTTTGGATATTAGCTCTCTATCAGATGTAGGATTGGTAAAGATCTTTTCCCAATCTGTTGGTTTCCGTTTTGTCTTAATGACAGTGTCTTTTGTCTTACAGGAGCTTTGCAGTTTTATGAGGTACCATTTGGTGATTCTTAATCTTAGTTTATAAGCCATTGGTTTTTTGTTTGGAAATTTTCCCCAGTGCCCATGTGTTCAAGACTCTTCCCCACTTTTTCTTCTATTAGTTTGAGTGTATCTGGTTTCATGTGGAAGTCCTTGATCCAGTTGGACTTAGTCTTTGTACGTGGTGATAAGAATGGATTGATTTGCATTCTTCTGCATGCTGCCCTCCACTTGGACCAGCACTATTTGTTGCAAATGATATCCCTCTTGCACTGGATGGTTTTAGCTCTTTTGTTAAAGATCAAGTGACTATAGGTGTTTGGGTTCATTTCTGGGTCTTCAATTCTGTTCCACCGATCTATCTGCCTGTCTCTATTACTGCTTTAAGTCAGGGATGGTGATTCCCCCAGAAGTTCTTTTACTGTTGAGTATAGTATTGCTATCCTGGGCTTTTTGTTATTCCAAATAAATTTGCAAATTGCTCTTTCTATCTCTATAATGAATTGAGTAGGGATTTTGATGGGGATTCCAATGAATCTGTAGATTGCTTCTGTCAAAGTAGCCATCTTCACTATATTATTCCTGCCAATCCATGAACATGGAAGATTGTTCCATCTTCTGAGATCACCCTCAATTTCTTTCTTCAGAGACTTGAAGGTCTTGTCATACAGATCTTTCACTTGTTTGGTTAAAGACACACCAAGATATTTTATATTATTTGGGACTATTGGGAAGGTTGTCATTTCCTTAATTTTTTCTCAGCCTGTTTATCCTTTGAGTAGAAGAAGGTTACTCATTTGTTTGAGTTAATTTTATACCCTGACACTTTGCTGAAGTTGTTTATCAGGTTAAGTAGTTCTCTGGTGGAACTTTTGGGATCACTTAAGTACACTATCATATGATCTGAAAATAATGATATTTTGTTTGTGAGGTGTAATGTGTGCTTTGAGCTTTAGTAAGGTTACTTTTATGAATGTAGGTTGCCTAGCATTTGGAACATAGATATTTAAGATTGAGAGTTCATCTTGGTGGATTTTTCCTTTGATGAATATGAAGGGTCCTTCCTTATCTTTTTTAATGACTTTTGGTTGAAAGTCAATTTTAATTGATATTAGAATGTCAACTCCAGCTTTTTTCTTCGGGCCATTTCCTTGGAAAGTTTTTTTCCAGTCATTTACTCTGAGGTAGTGTCTGTCTTTGTCTCTGAGGTGTGTTTCCTGCATGCAGCAAAATGCGGGGTCTTCTTTACATATCTAGTCTGTTAGTCTATATCTTTTTATTGGGGAATTGAATCTGTTGATGTTGAGAGATATTAGGGAATAGTGATGGTTGATTCCTGTTATTTTCATTGTTAGAGATGGAATTATGTTTGTTTGTCCATCTTTTGTTTTCATTGCAAGAAAATTATATTCTTACTTTCTCTACCATGTAGTTTCTCTCCTTGTGTTGGAGTTTTACATCTATTATCCTTTGTAGGGCTGGATTTGTAGAAAGATGTTGTATAAATTTGGTTTTGTCATGGTGTTTCTCCATCTATGTTATTTGAGAGTTTTGCTAGATACAGTAACTTGGGCTGGCATTTGTGTTCTTTTAGGGTCTGTATGTCATCTGTCCAGGATCTTCTGGTTTTCATAGTCTTTGGTGTAATTCTAATAGGTCTGCCTTTATATGTCACTTGACCTTTTTCCCTACCTGATTTTAATATTCTTTCTTTGTTTTATGCATTTGGTGTATTAACTATTGTGTGATGGGAGGAATTTCTCTTCTAGTCCAATCTATGTGGAGTTCTGTAGGCTTCTTGTATGTTTATGGACGTCTCTTTCTTTAGGTTGGGGAGGTTTTCTTCTATAATTTTGTTGAATATATTTACTGGCCCTTTAAGTTGGGAGTCTTCACTTTCTTCTATACTTATTATCCTTAGGTTCAATCTTCCCATTGTGTCCTGGATTTCCTGTATGTTTTGGGATAGGAGTTCTTTGTGTTTTACATTATCTTTGACAGTTCCGATGATGTTTTCTATGGTATCTTCTGCCCCTGAGATTCTCTCTTCTATCTCTTGTATTCTGTTGGTGATGCTTGTATCTATAGCTCCTTGTCTTTTCCTTAGGTTTTCTATATCTAGATTTGTCTCCCTTTGTGCTTTCTTTATTGTTTCTATTTCTATTTTCAATTCCTTCACCTGTTTGGTTCTGTTTTCCTGTAATTCTTTCAGGGATTTTTGTGTTTCCTCTCTAAGGTCTTCTACATGTTTACTTGTGTTTTCCTGCATTTCTTTAAGGGAGTTCTTTTTAAAGTCCTCCATCATTAACAAAAAATGTGATTCTAAATCTAAAAGTAAATCTAAATCTTGCTTTTCTGGAGTGTTTGGATATCCAGTATTTTCTTTGGTGAAAGAACTGGGCCGTGATAATGCTAAGTAGTCTTGGTTTCTGTTGCTTAGATTCCTGTGCTTGCCTCTAGTCATTGGGTTGTCTTTGGTGTTTGCTTTTCTTGCTGTTTCTGAGAGTGACTTGACCCTGCTGTAGACCTCTGTGTCAGCACTCCTGTACAACTGTTTTCCTGTTTTCTTTCAGCCTTTCCTGAGGACAGGTGCTCTGACTTCAGGTGTCTCAGCACTCCTGCAGACTGTCTTCCACCTCTAGGTGCAGGCAGGAATCAAAGCACCCTGCCCCTGATTACTTGTAGGTCCCTGCACCCAGCGGACACAGATGGCACTATGCTATCTCCTCTTGGCTCTAGACTGTGTGCAGAGGGTAGTATCCTCTGACTTCTCAGGAGTATCCACACTTCTGAGGGTCAAGCTGTCTCCCCTACAGGATTTGGGTGCACGGAGCTGTTTGGCAGGGTCAGTTCAGTCCTGGGCCCAGATCAGAACCACGGGTACTGGTGCTGTCTATTCCTTTATCCCTGTGTCCAGAGGCACTGTGTAGATTCCCCTTGGACCAGGGTTGTGGACAGAGGTGTGCAGAGGTGGCAGTCTGTCCTGAAGTCTCAGGATGTCTGCACTCCTGGGTGGTCAGCACTCTTCCCCATGGGATTTGGGTGCAGGGAACTGTGGGATGGTATCAGTTCACTTCTTGGCAGAGCTAGAAACAGGAAGTGACCTGACCCAAAGGACTTCTGCCTCTATGCACTGCACCCTGAATCCACCAGGCATGTCACTTGGTAGCAAAAAAGTGGATCTTACCTCTGCTCTTAGCTGTGGCGGCACTTCTGGAGACTGTCTTCCCCCTCTAGGTGCAGGCAGGAATCAAAGCGTCCTGCCCCTGATTGCTCGTAAGTCCTTGTACCCAGCGGGCACAGTTGGCACTATGTGATTCCCTGTTGAGTCTGGACTGTGGGTAGAGGATAGTCTCCTTTGACTTCTCAGGTGTATCCACACTTCTGAGGGTCCAGCTCTCTCCCCCACAGGATTTGGGTGCAGGGAGCTGTTTGGCAGGTTCAGTTCGGTCCTGGGAGCAGACCAGAACCACAGGTAGCAGCAGCTGTCAGTTCCTATATCCCTGTGTCCAGAGGCACTGTTCAGTTACCCCTTGAACCAGGGATGTGGACAGAGGTATGCAGAGATGGCAGTCTCTCCTACGTCTCAGGATGTCTACACTCCTGGGTGGTCAGCTCTCTTCCCCACAGAATTTGGGTCTTTACCTCACATTTTAATTATTTAAGTTCCAGCATGAAAGATAATTACATTTATATTTACAGTAAGCCTTAATCAGTACAATAGCTGGGCATATATTACACTCTATGATTTTAGAATCTACTCTCTTACCAATGCTCTGAGATATTACTTGCTATGCTTCGTCTGGGTTCATCTTAACTGCAATTGACCAGACTTCAGGCCCACATTCTCTTGATTGCTAAGCCATAGTAGCTTTTCCTTCCTTCTCCAGAACATTTCTTTCTTTTACTGTTCCTCCTCCAAACCCAAGCCCTCAAAACCTCAACTACACCCACTTTTCTTCCCAACTATTAGCAGTTGGCATCTTTATCTATAGATCATAAACACATGGGGGCTGGGTCTTAGGTCTACATACAGACTCCTGGCATCAGTGGCTAAAATTAGCATGACAAGGGACAGCAAGACCAAACATCAACAATATCCCTTTAGTCCAATAAAAATTCTTCTTGAACTTCCTGTGGTCTGTGGGTTGCATCTTGGGTAAATGGAGCTTTTGGGCCAATATCCACTTATCAGTGAGTGCATACCATGTGTGTTTTTCTGTGGTTGGGTTACCTCACTCAGGATGATATTTTCTAGTTCACTCCATTTGCCTATGAATTTCATGAATTCATTGTTTTTGATAGCTGAGTAGTACTCCATTGTGTAGATGTAGCACATTTTTTAATCCATTCCTGTGTTGAAGGGTATCTGGGTTCTTTCCAGCTTCTGGCTATTATAAATAAGGCTGTTATGAACATAGTGGAGCATGTGTCTTTGTTGCATGTTGGAGCATCTTTTGGGTATATGCCCAGGAGAGGTATAGCTGGGTCCTCAGGTAGTGCAATGTCCAATTTTCTGAGGAACATCCAGACTGATTTCCAGAGAGGTTTTACCAGTGGAGGAGTTTTCCTCTTTCTCCACATACTCGCCAGCATCTGCTGTCATCTGAGATTTTTATCTTAGCCATTCTGACTGGTGTGAGGTGGAATCTCAAGGTAGTTTTGATTTGCATTTCCCTGATGACTAAAGATGTTGAACATTTCTTTTGGTGCTTCTCAGCCATTATTAAATCTGTAGATTGCTCTTGGCAAGCTGGCCATTTTGATTATATTAATCCTGACAGTTCATGAGCATGTGAAATCTTTCTGTCTTTTGAGGTTTCTTTCATTTCTTTCTTAAGAGATTTGAAGTTTTTGGTATACAGAGCTTTCACTTGCTTGGTTAGAGTCACAGCAAGGCATTATATATTATTTGTGACTATTATGAATGGTGTTATTTACCTAATTACTTTCTCAGCCTGTTTATTCTTTGAATAGAGAAAGGTTACTGATTTGTCAGTTAAAATTATATCCGGCCACTTTGCTGAAGTTGTTTATCAGGTTTAGGAGTTCCCTAGTGGAAATTATGGGGTCACTAAAGTATACTATAATATCACCTGCAAATAGTGATGTTTTTGATTTGTTGCTTTCCAATTTATATCCCTTTGATCTCCTTTTTTGTCTAAGTGCTCTCGCTAGGGCTTCAAATACTCTATTGATTAGGTACAGAGAGATTGGGCAGCTTAGTCTAGTCCCTGATTTTAGTGGGATTGTTTCAAGTTTCTCTCCATTTAGTTTGATGTTAGCTACTGGTCTGCTGTATATTGTTTTTACTGTGTTTAAGTATGGGCCTTGAATTCCTGATGTTTCTAAGACTTTGACCATGAAGGGGTATCAAATTTTGTCAAACGTTGGGGTTGGGGATTTAGCTCAGTGGTAGAGCACTTGCCTAGCATGCGCAAGGCCCTGAGTTCGGTCCCCAGCTCCGAAAAAAAAGAAAAAAAAAACAAATTTTGTCAAACGCTTTCTCAGAATCTAATGAGATGATCTTATTTGAGTATTTTATATAGTGGATTAAATTGATAAATTTCTGTATATTGAACCATCTCTGCATCCCTGGGATGAAGCCTATTTGTGGATCAATGACCTCCATGTAAAACCTGATACACTGAAATTAATAGAAGAGAATGCGGGTAACAGCCTCAAACACATGGGCACGGGGAAAATTTTCCTGAACAGAAAACTAATGGCTTATGCTCTAAGATCAACAATTGACAAATGGAACTTCATAAAATTGCAAAACTTCTCTAAGTCAAAGGACACTGTCAATAGGACTAAATGGCAACAACAGATTGGGAAAAGGTCTTTACCAATCCTACATCTGATAGAGGGTTAATATCCAATATATACAAAGAACTCAAGAAGTTAGACTCCAGAGAATCAAATAAACCTATTAAAAATGGGGTATAGATTTAAACAAAGGATTATCAAGTGAGAAATACCAAATGGCTGAGAAACACATAAAGAAATGTTCAACATGTTTAGTCATCAGGAAAATGCAAATCAAACAACCCTGCGACTCTACCTCACACCAGTGAGAATAGCTAAGGTTAAAACCTCAGGTGACAGCAGATGCTGGAGAGGATGTGGAGAAAGATGAACACTGCTCCATTGTTCATAGGTTTTCAAGCTGGTACAACAACTGAGGAAATCAGTCTGGCAGTTCCTCAGAAAACTAGACATAGTACTACTTGAGGACCCAGTTATACCACTCCCATGCATACACCCAAAAGATACTCCAAACTGTAAGAAGGACACATGCTCCACTGTGTTCATAGCAGACATTTTTATAGTGGCTGGAAAGATCCCAAATGCCCTTCAACAGAGGAAAGAATATAGAAAATGTGGTACATTTAGACAATGGAGTACTACTTAGCTATTCCAAACAAGGACTTTGTGAAATTATTAGGTAAATGTGTGGAATTAGAAAATATCATCCTGAGTGAGGTAATTCAATCACAAAAAAATCAAAAATGTTATGCACTCACTCATAAGTGGATATTAGCCCAAAAGTTCATAATACCCAAGATACAATTTATAGACCACATGAAGCTGAAGAAGGAAAATCAAAGTGTGGATACTTCAGTTCTTATTAGAAGGGGGAACAACATACTCACAGGAGGAAGTACAGAGGCAAGGAGTGGAGCAGAGACTGAAGAAAAGAACATCCAGAAACTGCACCACCTGGGGATCCATCCCATATACAGTCACCAAACCCAGATACTATTATGCCAACAAATGCATACTTACAGGAGCCTGATACAGCTGTCTCTTGAGAGACTCTGCCAGAGCCTCACAAATACAGAGGTGGATGCTCACAGCCAACCATTGGACTGAGAACAGAGTGCCCAATGGAGGAGTTAGAAAAAGAACTGAAGGAGATGAAGGGGTTTGCAACCCCATAGGAAGAACAACAGTATCAATCAACCAGACACCCCAGAGCTCCCAGGAACTAAACCACCAACCAAAGAGTGCACATGAAGGGACCCATGACTCCAGCAGCACATGTAGCTGGTGATGGCCTTGTCAGGCATCAGTGGGAGAAGAGGCCCTTGGTCCCATGAAGGCTTGATATCTCAGTGTAGGGGAAATACCAGGGTGGACAGGCAAGAGGGATTGGGTGGTTTTTTGGGGGAGCACCATCATAGAAGTAGGGAGAGAGGAGATGGGATGGGTGGTTTCTGGAGGGGAAATTGAGAAACGGGATAACATTTCAAATGTGAATAAAGGAAATATCCAATAAATGAAAAGAAAAAAAGAAAAGAATGCCAGGAAGCAAATAAAATAGGGGTGCACCAGGATTTTTTCTACAGTAAGTAAAGGATTTGGATTATATATACATATAAAGAGTAATTCAAAGAAAACAATTTTTAGACTTTGACACACCTGGGAATAATTTCTCTCATCTCTCCCACCTCACTTTGAAATCCAACAGCATTTTGGTTCAAGGAAGATGATTCTGGGTTCCTTATACAGTCACCAGGAACCAAGAAACACTTTTATAAAACCTCTATCCACCTCTATTTGTCATCATTAAGTCACAAACTGTCATCTAAAATCAATAAAGGATGTCAATAGACAGTGATGGTACATTCCTTTAATCACAGTACTTGGAAAGCAGAGGTAGTCAGCTCTCATTGAATTTACAGCCAGTGTAACTTACAGAGTGAAGTCCCGGGTCACACAAAGAAATTGAGTCTTAAAACATAAAGAAGAAAGAAAGAAAAAAGGAAGAAAGGAAGGAAGAAAGGAAGAAAGACCAAGAACCTGATAATTGGGTTAATTATTCTGAGCTTAAATTCTAACACTTACTATGGTACAGAAGAGGACAAACATGAGAGAAAATTGGGAGCATCTATAAGCTTCTGGTTTCAAGTAATATGCTACAGACATGCAAATATGCCTCCCCACTCAGGAATATAAGTATCCTATATCGTAGCTATGTAATGGGCAAAGTTAAAACATGGAACCAAGTGACTGAAGCTGTGATTAAACACACTTTAGATCGTGAAACCTTAGCAATATCACTATATTCTGGGCATCAGGTACTCTAATTGTAATATCCTGGAAGAAGCAGATACAACACAAACGCCAGACAAGTCTAGAGTCTGTATTTAATGAAGGATCAAGGGAAAGAATGCATTCATAATTGGAGCCACAGAGTGTGTTCACTGCAATAAAGAAACAGATGCGGGGATAAGAAACCTTGTGGTTTTTCTACAGCTCATTAACTACCTATGATGTCAGACAGGAGCAATGTGTAACTCCAAGATGTTTTAGCCCAGGACTGACATTCATTTCTACTACAGAATGTAACATCTTTTTTCTTTGTTTCTGTCTGCCTGGTAAATTGTTAGCAATGGGGAAGAATGACAGTTGTCTTTTCTGAAGCAAGAAAGAACTCATGCATTCAGTTGTATATATATCATCTGTTCTATTTGCCTATCTTCCAGTCATTCAATTGGATACTCTCCGTGGATTTTAGAAATTAGCTGAAAAAAACTCATAGTTTGGATTTGAAGTGCCCGTTTCTTGTTGATATTCCTCCCTCCATGTGTAGTTGACAAAGATACCTGAATGTATAAAGTGACACAGTCTATTGGCACACATTTATTGTATTGGAAGATGTCTTCAAACGCTTTCTCTTTACCAGTAAAAGAATATGATCACTCATCATCTCATACGTTCTGGGAAGGACTCATTTACCTTTTAATGTACACATTTAAATGACTCACTACACTTACCATACTAAAGCTCATACAAATTCTTATTTGTTACTAACAACTTTCCTTGGCACATTAATCGGTCCATTTTTAAATTTCTATTACTCTCCTTAGTGAATTCTCTTACTCAATATTTAGAATTAGAATTAAAATACCATTCAGATAGTTTGGGGTAGCAATGCACTGGTTCGTGGTCAGATCTTTGGAAAATCTCTTAATAATTTCCCCTGATATCTGCTTGTCTCACACTCATAGATCAGCTGCTCTGCCTTCCCCTATTTGCTTTACATTACTCAGTAGTGGTAGAAACACAGTTCATTCCCGAACACCTTCATTAAATATGGCCTTAGATTCTCTGTAGGACCATCGTTTTCTTCCCAAATCAGATACCTGCTGATAGTCCAGAAGCAGTGGCACAGTCATTGAAGCATCCTCTCTATCCAAAGTTAGCAGTTCAGTGGACTGAACTTATATAGTTCTAGGTGAGAGTACAGCCATTGCAGGAAGTTTACACTGACATCATGATGTCGTGCTTTCTGCTTGGGAGACGTGTTCTTGACAAACATTAGCTACATCAACAGTTTCTGTTTTCATGTTTCCCTTTTCATTTCTGAATTTGTTAATTTGGATACTGCCTCTGGGCCCTTTAATTAATTTAGGTAGGGAGTGTATCTATCTTGTTAATTCTCTCACAGAACCAGCTTTTGGTTTGGCTGAATCTTCTTGTTCTTCTCTTTGTTTCTATGTGGTTGATTTTGACCTTGAGTTTGACTATTACCTGCAGTCTACTCCTCTTGGGTGAATTTGTTTTTTATGTACTGGAGCTCTCAGGTGTGCTGATAAGTTACTAGTGTAAGATCTCTCCAGTCTCTTTACCAGGGCATTTGGAATTCTATGAATTTTCCTCTCAGCACTGCTTTCACTGTGTCACTTAAGTTTGGGTATGCTGTGTCATCATTTCATTAAATTTCAGGTCTTCAAATTCTTTCTTTTTTCTTCCCTGATCAAGTTATCATTGAGTAGAGTTGTTCAGTTTCTACGTGTATGTGGGCCTTCTGTTATTTTTGCTAATATTGAAGATCAGCCGAAGGCCATGGTGTTCTGATAGAATTCTCATGGGATTATTTCCATCTTCTTGTATCAACTGAGAGTTGTTTTGTGAACAATTATATGGTTGATTTTAAAGAACATACCATGTTCTGTAGATATTTGTTAAATCCATTTGGCTTGTAACATCTATTAGTTTCACTGTGTATCTGTATAATTTCTGTTCCTTTTTTATTGGATTTTTTTATTTAAGTGATTTTATTAGGTATATTTCTTTACTTACATTTCAAATATTATTCCCTTTCCTGATTTCCTGTCCATAAGCCCCCCCCTCCGCCATGCAGGGATTTCCCCCATCCATCCACCCCCCTTACTGCCCCCCATATTCCCCTGGACTGGGGGTCCAACCTTGGCAGGAGCAAGGGTTTTCCCTTTCCACTGGTGTGCCGACAAGACTTTTTTCTGCTACATATGGAATTGGAGCCCTGGGTCAGTCCATGTATAGTCTTTCAGTAGTGGTTTAGTCCCTGGAAGCTCTGGTTGGTTGGCATTGTTGTTCTTATGGGGTTGCAAGCTCCTTCAACTCTTTCAATACTTCCTCTAATTCTCCCCAAGGGGTCCTGTTCTCACTTCAGTGGTTTGCTGCTAGGATTGACCTCTGTATTGGACATGATCTGGATGTGTCTCTCAGGAGAGATCTATATCCGGTCCCTTTCAGCATGCATTTTTTAGCTTCATCAATCTTATCTAGTTTTGTTGGCTATATATATATATATATATATATATGGGCCACATGTGGGACAGGCTCTGAATGTTCATTCCTTCAGTTGCTGGTCTAAACTTTGCTTCCATATCTCCTCTTATGGATATTTCTAGTCCCCTTTTAAGAAGGAGTGTGAGCATCCACATTTTGGGGATCCTTCTTCTTGAGCTTTCTGTGGTCTGTGGATTGCATCCTGGGTAATTCAAGCTTCTGGGCTCATATCCACTTATCAATGAGTGCATACCAAGTGTGATTGGGTTACCTCACTCAGGATGCTATTTTCTAGTTCATTCCATTTGCCTATGAATTTCATGAATTCATTGTTTTTGATAGCTGAGTAGTACTCCATTGTGTAGATGTACCACATTTTTTAAATCCAGTCTTGTGTTGAAGGGTATCTGGGTTCTTTTCAGATTCTGGCTATTTAAATATGGCTGTTATAAGCATAGTGGAGCATGTGTCTTTGTTGTATGTTGGAGTATCTTTTGGCTATATGCCCAGGAGAGGTATAGCTGGATCCAAAGGTAGTAGAATGTCCAATTTTCTGAGGAACCTCCAGACTGATTTCCAGAGTGGTTGTACCAGGCTGCTATCCCACCAACAATGGAGGAGTGTTCCTTTTTCTTCACATCCTCGCCAGTATCTGCTGTCACCTGAGATTTTTATCTTAACCATTCTGACTGGTATGAGGTGGAATATCAGGGTTGCTTTGATTTGCATTTACCTGATGACTAAGGATGTTGAACATATCTTTAGTTGCTTTTCAGCCATTCAATAATCCTCAGCTGAGAATGTTTTGTTTAGCTCTTTACCCCATTTTGAATGGG
The DNA here is from genome assembly GCF_021556685.1 of Rattus norvegicus. Classification (NCBI taxonomy): domain Eukaryota; kingdom Metazoa; phylum Chordata; class Mammalia; order Rodentia; family Muridae; genus Rattus; species Rattus norvegicus. The sequence goes on from NC_141534.1 coordinate 109,435,832, forward strand.
GTTATTTGGTTCTCTGGAGTATAACTTCTTGAGTTCTTTGTATATTTTGGATATTAGCCCTCTATCAGTTGTAGGGTTGGTAAAGATCTTTTCCCAATCTGTTGGTTGCCGTTTTGTCCTAATGACAGTGTCTTTTGTCTTACAGGAGCTTTGCAGTTTTATGAAGTACCATTTGGTGATTCTTGATCTTAGAGTATAAGCCACTGGAGTTTTGTTCAGAAATTTTCCCCAGTGCCCATGTGTTCAAGACTCTTCCTCACTTTTTCTTCTATTAGTTTGAGTGTATCTGGTTTGATGTGGAGGCCCTTGATCCACTTTGACTTAAGCTTTATATATGGTGATAAGAATGGATTTATTTGCATTCTTCTACATACTGACCTCTACTTGAACCAGCACTGTTTGTTGAAAATGCTATCTTTCTTCCATTGGATGGTTTTAGCTCCTTTGTCAAAGATCAAGTGACTATAGGTGTGTGGGTTCATTTCTGGGTTTTCAATTCTGTTCCACTGATCTATCTGCCTGTCTCTGTACCAATACCATGCAGTTTTTATGACTATTGCTCTGTAATACTGCTTGAAGTCCGGGACGGTGATTCCCCTGGAAGTTCTTTTATTGTTGAGTATAGTTTTCCCTATCCTGTTTTTTTTTTTTTTTGTTATTCCAAATGAATCTGCAGATTGCCTTTTCTATCTCTATAAAGAACTGAGTAGGAATTTTGATGGGGATTGCATTGAATCTGTAGATTGCTTTTGGTAAAATGGCCATCTTTATTAATTCTGCCAATCCATGAGCATGGGAGATCTTTCCATCTTCCGAGATCATTCTCAATTTCTTTCTTCAGAGACTTAAAGTTCTTGTCATACATATCTTTCTTATTGGATTTTTTAAATTTACATTTCAAATGTTATCCCCTTTCTCAACTTCCCGTCTATAACCCCCCTGTAACATCCCCCTCCCCCGTCTTCTATGAGGGTGTTCCTCCACCCAACCACCTGCCCCTTCACACCTCTCTGCCCTGTTATTCCCCTACACTGGGGTGCCCTGACCCTCAGGACAGTCAGCAGAGGTTGGGGACCACCTAGGAGAAAATGGAGGACAAGAGGCATGAAGAAGGATACCAAGACAAGAGTCTGATCAAGGCAACAAATTTTATATTTTCCCAAGGTTGAATTTATACCATAGCAGGGGTAACCAAGGGCAGGGATAAGCAGGAAATATCTACGCAAGTCAAGGACACAATTTTCTTGTGGTCAGGTAATCGGCTGACGTCAACAGGATATTGGTTTCTCAGAAAGATCACAAGTTTGTCATATCATTAGGCATCCTGACCACCAGATTCGTATTAGCCTTCTGCAGCTGGCTGAGGATTTTCCATCATCCTGACCTCTTAATGAACCCAGTCATACTTAACTCTACTATAATATTAACATCAATAACGAAACATTTTAAGGGCACAGCTCCCAACACTGGGGGCTCTGGCTTTGGCAGAACTAAGGGCTTCTCCTCCCATTAATGCCCAGCAAGGCTGTCCTCTGTTATGTATGCAGCTGGAGCAATGGGTTTGTCCATGTGTACTCTTTGGGTGGTGGTTTAGTCCCTGGAGCTCTGGATGATTGTTATTGTTCTTCTTATGGGGTTGCAAGCCCCTTCAGCTCCTTCAAGCCTTTCTCTGCCTCCTCCAATGGGGATCCCATTCCAGTTCAATGGTTAACTGATGGCATTTGTTATGCTCTGGCAGAGGGTCTCAGGAGACAGCTATAAAACGCTCCTGTCAGCATGCACTTCACGGCATCACCAGTACTGTCTGGGTTTGGAGGCTGTACGTATATGGGCTGAATCCCCAGGTGGGGTAGGCTCTGAATGGCCATTCCTCCAGTCTCTGCTCCAAACTTTGTCTCCATATCTCCTCCAATGAATATTCAAAGAAGGAATGAAGCATCTGCCCATTGGTCATCCTTCTTCTTGAATTTCTGTGGTCAATGGATTGGGTCTTGGGTAATTTGATATTTTTAGCTAATGTCCACTAATCATGTGAGTGCATTTAGTTTAATGTTGGCTACTGATTTGCTATGTATTGCTTTTACTTTTTTAGGTATGGGCCTTGAATTCATGATCTTTCTAAGGTTTTTATCATGAAGAGCTGTTGAATTTTGTCACATGCTTTCTCAGCATCTAATGAAATGATCGTGAGTTTGTTTATATAGTGGATTTCTTTGATGGATTTCATTATATTGAACCATGCTTCCATTCCTGGGATGGAGCCTACTTGATCATGGTAAATGTGTGTTTTGCTGTGTTCTTGAATTCTGTTTGGGAGAATTTTATGGAATATTTTTGCATCGTTATTTGTGAGGGAAATTTGTCTGAGGTTCTCTTTCTTTGTAGGGTCTTTGTGTGGTTTAGGTATAAGTGTAATTGTGGCTTCAGAGAGTTAATTGTATAGTGTTCCTTTTGTTTCTATTTTGTGAAATAGTTTGAAGAGTATTGGTATTAGGTCTTCTATGAAGGTCTGATAAAATGCTGCACTAAACTCATCTGGTCCTGGGCTTTAATTGTTTGGGAGAGTTTTAATAACACCTATTTCTTTAGGTGTTTTGGGACTGTTTAGATGATTTATTTGATTCACATTTAGCTTTGGTACCTAGTAGCTGTCTAAAAAATTGCCCATTTCTTCCAGATTTTCCAGGGAGTTTTTTTGTTTTGTTTTGTTTTGAGTATACACTTTTGTAATAGTATGTGATAAGTTTTTGAATTTCCTCAATCTCTGTTGTTATGTCTCTCTTTTCATTTCTTATTTTGTTAAATTGAATATATTGTCTCTGTGCCCTGTGGTTATTCTGGCTAAGGGTTTACCTATCTTGTTGATTTTTTTCAAAGAACCAACTCCTGGTTTTGTCGATTCTTTGTATACTTCTCTTTGTTTCTACTTGGTTGATTTAAGCTCTAAGTTTGATTGTTTCCTATAGTCTACTCATCTTGGGTGAATTTGCTTCTTTTTATTCTAGAGCTTTCAGCTGTGCTGTCAAGTTGTTAGTGTATGCTCTCTCCAATTTCTTTTTGGAGGCTATCATTGCTATTAGTTTTCCTCTTGGCACTGCTTTCACTGTATTCCATTTTTTGGGTATGATGTGCCTTCATATTCATTAAATTCTAAAAAGTTTTAATACTTTTATTTCATCCTTGATCAAGTTGTCATTAACTAGAGCATTTTTCAGCTTCCATATGTATGTGGACTTTCTCTTATTTTGTTGTTAATAAGACCAGTCTTAGTCCATGCTGCTCTAGTAGGATATAAGGGATTGTTTCAATCACCTAGTATCTATTGAGGTCTGATTTGTGATCAATTATATGGTCAATTTTTTAGAAGACATGATGAGATACTAAGAAGAATGATTAGTCTTTGGTTTTAGGATGAAATGTTCTATAGAAATCTGTTAAATCCATGTGGTTCACAACTTCTGTTAGAGTCACTGTGTATACTCTCAGCTTTACTAAAATTTCTTTTATGGATATGTGTGCCCTTGCATTTGGAGTGAGCATACACATGGAGAATTGAGAGTTCATCTTGTTAGATTTTTCCTTTAGTGAGTATGAAGTGGACTTCCTTAACTTTTTTGATAACTTTTGGTTGAAAGATGATTTTATTTGATATTAGAATGGCTACTCAGGCTTCTTTCTTGGAGCTGTTTACTAGGAAATTTGTTTCCAACCTTTTACTCTGAGGCAATGTCTATCTTTGTCACTGAGATATGTTTTCTGCATGCAGCAAAATGCTAGGTCATGTTTATGGATCTAGTCTGTTAGTCTATGTCTCTTTATTGGGGAATTGAATCCATTGTGTTAATCAATATTAAGAAATAATGATTGTTGTTTCCTGTTATTTTTGTTGTTACATTTGGAATTTGTTTGTGTGGCTATGTTCTTTTGGGTTTGTTGCAAGATTACTTTCTTGATTTTTTAGGGTGTAGTTTCCCTCCTTGTGATGGAGAATTTTTTTATTTATTATCCTTTGTAGTGCTGTATTTGTGGGACTATATGGTGTCATTTTGGTTTTATCATAGAATACCTTGGATTCTCCATCTATAGTAATTGAGAGGTTTGCTGAATATAATATAATATAATGTAATATAATATAATGTAATATAATAGCTTGGGCTCGCCCTTATATTCTGTTAGTGTCTATATGACATGTATTTAGGATCTTCTGGCTTTCATCGTCTTGTGAGAAGTCTGGTGTAATTCTGATAGGTCTGTCTTTATATATTACTTGAGGTTTTTCCCTTACTGCTTTTAATATTGTTTCTTTGTTTTGTGTATTTGTTGTTTTCACTATTATGTGACAAGAGAAATTTATTTTATGTTCCAATCTTTTTTGAGTTATGTAAGCTTCTTATATGCTCATGGGCATCTTTCTTTAGGGTAGGGAAGTTTTCTTCTACAATTTTTTGAAGATATTTACTCACCCTTTAAGTTAGGAATCTTAGCTCTTTTCTATACATATTATCCTCAGGTTTGGTCTTCTCATTGCATATTGAGTTTCCTGGATGTTTTGAGTTAGGAGCTTTTGCTTTCTGCATTTTCTTTGACTATTTTGACATCAATGTTTTCTATGGTATCTTCTGCCCCTGAGATTCTCTCCTCTATGCCTTGTGCTCTGTTGGTGATGCTTGGGCCTATGATGCCTGATCTATTTCCTAGGTTTTCTTTTTCTTTTTTTTAATTAACTTGAGTATTTCTTATTTACATTTCGAATGTTATTCCCTTTCCCGGTTTCTGGGCAAACATCCCCCTCCCCTTCTTTATGGGTGTTCCCCTCCCCATCCTCCCCCCCATTGCCGCCCTCCCCCTAACAATCACATTCACTGGGGGTTCAGTCTCAGCAGGACCAAGGGCTTCCCCTTCCACTGGTGATCTTACTTATTTCCTAGGTTTTCTACCTACAGGGTTGTCTCCCTTTGTGATTTCTTTATTGTTTCTATTTCCATTTTTAGATTTTGGATGGTTTTGTTCAATTCCTTCACCTGTTTCCTTGTGTTTTCCTGTAATTCTCTAAGGGCTCTTTGTGTTTCCTCTTTAAGGGCTTCTACTTGTTTACCTGTGTTCTCTTGTATTTCTTTAAAAGAGTAATTTATGTCCTGCTCAAAGTCCTCTATCGTCATCATGTTGTCATCATGGTATGTTCTTTTAAATCCAAATCTTGCTTTTCAGGTGTGTTGGGGTATCCATTGCTTGTTGTAGTGGGAGAACTGGGTTCTGATGATCCCAAGTACTCTTGGTTTCTGTTGCTTAGGTTCTTATGCTTGCCTCTCTCTATCTGGTTATCTCTGAGGTTAGTTGGTCATGCTGTCTCTGACTGGAGCTTGTCTCTCCTGTGGGCCTGTGAGCCTGTGATTTTAGGGATGAGAGCACGTCAGGCAGACCAGCTCTCTGCAGGAATATTTTGTGTCTAAATGGCTGTGGGACAGCCTTATCTCTGTGTAAAGTTGGAGACCGGAGGGTTCAGTCCCTGGCCACCTTGTGGTTCCTGAGCCCTGTGAACACCTGGCAGGTCTTTTTATGGACAGGCAGTAGAAAGAAAATGGGACCCTACCTGTGAGTTGTGGGCTAAGGAGGGAGAGTGCTCCTGGCAGACCAGCTCATTGTGGGCAGGTTTTGTGTCCAGGGCTGTGGGACAGCCCAGCTCCTGGTGTAGATGAAGACTGAAGTGTCCAGTCCCAGACCACCCTTTGGCTCCTGAGCTTTGTGCACCCCTGGTGGGAGAACTGTAACAGTTCTCTTTGTAGCAGACAGAGACAACAAAAGAAAACCAGAAAAAAATGCAGATTTATGGATACCAGTTGCAATGAAAGCATGTATAAATGACTCCCACACCTGATATTCACAAGACATTGAGGAATAGGAAAACAGACTGTAGAAAACCAGAAAATGAGGGAGAGCATGTACCCTAGTAACATATCTTTGTCCATTGTTTAATTTTAATCTGACCTGTCTCTATCTAAAACTGTGCATCAAGTAGCTACATTATGTCTTTATATTCATTTTTACAATATTCAAAGTAGGGGAGCAAACCAGACAAGGAACAATGAAATAATCAATTGTGAAGCTGTGGGAGTCACATAAGGACAATGATTACTCAAGTATTAAGAACCTGGTGATTTGATAATTTACTATGGGTGGATGACTTAATGTATATCATTCTATATTATGCAAGATAAATGTAAAGAGAAATACATGACATCCTTTCATTTAGAAGTAGAATTTATTTTAAAGTCTCAGTATCTATATAGGATATATAAGGAAAAATGTAGTTTCCATCAAGTCTTTATGTTAGAATGCAAAACATATAGTTTTAAAAATATTAACAAAATATGAAGTAAAAGAAAGTGCTGTTGCTATGACAAAATCTACTCATAAAAAACATATTCAATAAGGAGACTCACAATTTCCATGGAGTATAATCCATGATCATCATAACTAGAAACATGACAGCAGGCAAGATTGATATGGCACTGGGGCATTTGCTGAAAGCTCAAATGTGACCCTCAAGCTTGATGCAGATAAAGTGCTAACTGGTAATAATACTGGCTTTTGAAACCTCAAAGACTACCCCTAATAAGATATCCTCCAACAAGGACAAACATTTTAATCCATCCCAAACAGTTCTCCCTACTTAGAAGTAAGCATTCCAAAATTGAGACATTTTTGGATAAACCATCACATTTCAATCCTTGTACCAAATAATTTTGTAACTATACCACAGGTAAAAACACATTAATTCCAACCTGAAAAGTACTTACAGTCTTTCACAGTCTCAAAACAGTTTAAAGGTCTCTTATAAGACTCAAAGAAATCTCATAATTGTAATTGTAACTCCTTGTCAAATCAAATAGCAAAGCACATTTTTTCCAACATACAGAGGCACAGATCATACATTATCATCCATTCCAAAAGAGAGGAATGGGGACATAGTGAGGAAATATTGAGCCAAGCAAAATCAAAATCTAGCAGGGCAAAACCTAAATCCTGTAACTTCATGTTTTGCCATCAAAAGGCTGAGATTATTGTGAATGTTCCGCTTTTTTACTGCAATACACTTCTTTCTCTTGTGCTGGTTTTGCTCTCTATAAAGCTCTTCTTGGCAGGTATCCCATATTTCTGGCATCTCCAATATCTTGGCACTTCCAGTAAATCAGGCTTCATTTTCACAGTTTCCAGACCTTTCCAGGTCTCCGTGCAAGGAACTTCTGCTTTGTGGTTGGTCTCCTTCACTTTTCCTAACCTTAGAGGAAGATTCTACAACCCTATCACTCTTGCCTCCTTCTTGATGCCAGAACCAGATGACTGATACTGCCAACTTCTGCAGTCTGCTCAATATTAAACTGACAAGTACATGTTTGGTACATAAAGTGGCACAGATCGTACAGCTTCACGTTTTTGAATTACATTTGCATAAGCTTTGATTTATTGCTTTCATTTTCTGAATAATTTATTTTCTTTAAGAGAGTCTTTAGCTACTTCCTTTGTGTAAGTTGAAAGCTTAGCTGGGTGATGTCTTTTCCTGGATCAATACCTCATTTATTCCATTTCCCATCAGGCCTTTCTTTAAACTACTCACCTCTCTTTTTTGAACTTAAAAAAAGCCTTGTTAATAATTAAAATGGAAACACAGCATATGATCCTTTTCTGTTAAAATAAAGACAGGGTAGGGGCATGCCAGGATGTTGAGGTGGGAATGAGTGGGTGGGAGGGGCAGCGTCCTCATAGAAACAGGGGAAGGAGATGGTAGAGTGGGGAACCAGGGGAGGGGATAACATTTGAAATGTAAATACATAAAATATCCAAAAAAACAGAAAAAATGAAAAATCTGTTGATTTGCTTACTTTAGTCTGTTGATATTGTATTCTTTTAATTGTAGGGCAATTGAATTATCACATACTGCAGCTTTACAAAAGAAATATTATTTTATAGAAAGTTTTACTAAATTTTACATAATTAATAAATGCTGTGGATTCCTGGAAATGGTATAAATTTAAAATAAGTTTGATTTCAAGGGAGCCTATGCTAGAGGAACTCATTGGAAACTTGAGGGATTATACAGTAGGAGAGTAGGAGAATCATGACAAAGACAAGACTGAACCATGAGATGCTAAGTAGTACACTGTGAAGGAAACAGAGGACAGACATTCTCCATTTCCCTGTGCATATGGATGCTGATTGATCTCATTATAAAATCTGACTGGACTCTTCCAATGCTGAAATTTGAACATGAGTGAACTTGAAGATGAGGACTCCACTGGGTAAATAATGATTTAACGACTTCTTTTGAGAATATGTATTTTTTACTAAGAAATTTATATTAAAAAGACTATTGCTCCATACACTCATTAAAATCTACAGAAATTAGTAAAATCTGGGACTATAAATCGTATCTATTTTACCCTTCAACACTGAAGAAAGAAAGGATACTATTTTGCAAACTATAACATGAATGTATCCACTATCAAGTTAAGCAATGCAACTCTTTCCTGCACTTCATTCAGCCTTCTTCTAAAGAAGGGATTTGTCAATTGTGGTCAAAAGCTCTCCTAGACACCATACATTTTACAAGAAGTAACATCAAAAGAAGTTGGGAAAGCCCTGAGCAAGATAACTGCAAAATACTGCACTCAGTATTTATAACAAGTCAAATATCAATCAACTTCTACAACATTGACTACTTTCCCAACTGAGTTTCCTTGGGTCACCAACTAAACAATGGTATGAAAATGGCACAAACTGATAAGGACATAGTTCTCTTCAGAACTATTTATGACTGATCAAAGCAGCTCTTAGTCTCTTCCAGACTGTTTTTAATCTCTCTAGATCTTTCAGAGGAACCCATCTCTATACATTCTTCTGTCTCAGGAGTGTCTTGCATGGCTTGCTGCAGAAGTAGCTTGAGAGACTTCCGTTGGAACCGATGATGCCTAATGGCACCTACGAGGAAGTAAATGATGGGGTTGGCACAGCCATTAACACAGGATAGAAATAATGCCACTGAATAAAAACTACAAAGAAAAATATAATTAAATCCCTCAATCCACTCTAAGAGGAACCAATAGATCCCATAGGGCAGACCAAAGAGCAGGAAGACCATCACTGTTAACACAATGGCCACACACAGCCTGGTCACAGGAATCCTGTGTAAGCCACAGAAGATAGTAATCACCAAGGCCAGACTGGACACCAAGAGAAGCACAAATAAAATAATTAACCATGCAGTAGTGATAAAATCAAATATCGGACACCAATGAGAACCACTTAAACTGAATATGAAACCACATTCCTTTCCTTCCAAGAGGCTCAAGACTAGGGACATGACCCAAAGCAAGGTACATATGACAATTGATGTGTGCCTTGGGCGTTGGCAGCGATACCAGATGGGCCACAGGACAGACAGGCAGCGTTCAAGGCTAATGGCACTAAGAATGCTCAGGCCACAAAGATAAGCAAAGTTTCTCACAACAGTGAAAAATGCAGGAACTTCGATGGGGATGGAATCAGTGTCCAAGATATTATATAAATAATGTCCAATATGAAAGCAAATGCAGAGAAAGTCAGCACCAGCCAGGTTGAGGATGTAGACAGAGAAGGCATTCCTAGGCATCTGGAAGCCCAGAAACCATAGCACTGTGGCATTTCCAACCAGCCCAACTAGGGCAACGATGAAGGAAAGCAAAATCATTCTATTAAACACTACTACACAAAAGAACATTCCAGGGGCGCTTTCATTCACAGCTGTGCTGTTTAGGATCTTTGAGTCCACTCTTAGCATTTCGCTGATGTTTCTGGAAAGAAAAACAAGACATGAGCACATGTTATTCACTCTCAGATTCACAGGATCATCCATATATGTTAATGGTTTTCTGGTTCATAAGGTGGTATAACAGGATTGCAGAGATAATTTATTAAAATCAATATTTCTGCAACCTTAATTTAAGTCTAGATTATATTTATTTAGGCTATCCATAATCCATAACCTGAGTTGATATTAGAGTAGTTGATGGTTCCACTTACTCTATACACTCTAAGTGTCTTAAGCTGTTTTAAAATTCTTGTTCTAAAACAAACTATTTCTCAGAAAGAAACAAAACTCTGATCCCAACTTTTTTTTTCAGTCCTAAGGCTGGTTATTCTCTGCTTTGGGAACTCAGGAGCCAGAAGCATGACCAAGAGCTGCTGCTCTCAGTCTTGGAGGTAGAGGGCTAACAATTGGGAAAATATGTAAATCCTGGAGGACAGTCATAAAATGTATGTCAAATTATACTGAGACCAGTATAAAGGAATGAGGTCTATTGCATGACTCGGTTTCTATTTCAAATTCTAAACTAGAAAAGAGGAAATCCTCTGAGGACACTAAGCACTTTTCTGTTACCCATCTGTACAAAAAATATCTATCTTTCCCTAAGAACACAATGAATAGCTAGAAATTTTCACTCAACAAGTGGATAAATAAATCACAAAGCAAAAAGTAGATGTGAATTTAGAATAAAGGTTTTTAAATATTTTAAAGCGAGACCGGATAAACAGTTCTCTGCACCCAAATCCTGTGGGAGGGAGAGCTAAACCTTCAGAGAGGCGGACACGCCTGGGAAACCAGAAGAGACTGCACTCTGTGCATATCCAGACGCCAGAGGAAAACACCAAACGCCATCTGGAACCCTGGTGCACGGAGGCTCCCGGAAAGAGCGGCGCAGATCTTCCCGGTTGCTGCCGCCGCGGAGAGGACTTAGGCAGTACCCCACGAGCAAACTTGAGCCTTGGAACCGCAGGTAGGACCAACTTTTCCCCTGCAAGAAACCTGCCTGGCGAACTCAGGACACACAGAGGCAAAATTCCTCTACGACCGGGCACTTCCTGTGTTTACCGGAAGTCCCACACCCTCGGATCCCGGCCCGCAGCAGCTCTCTGCTCCCAAACCCCGTGGGAGAGAGACCTCACCGCCTGGTCAGGTGGGCACTCCTGAGGCTGCAGGGTGGAGGAGACCACCAACACTGCCCACCCCTGCCCACATCCCTGGCCCAAGAGGCAACTGTATAAGGCCTCTGGGTTCCCGTAGGGGAGGGCCCAGGAGCGGCAGGACCCCTGCGCCTGAGACACCGCCGGAACCTGAAGGAAACAGACCGGATAAACAGTTCTCTGCACCCAAATCCCGTGGGAGGGAGAGCTAAACCTTCAGAGAGGCAGACACGCCTGGGAAACCAGAAGAGACTGCACTCTGTGCACATCCAGACGCCAGAGGAAAACACCAAACGTCATCTGGAACCCTGGTGCACGGAGGCTCCCGGAAAGAGCGGCGCAGATCTTCCCGGTTGCTGCCGCCGCGGAGAGGACTTAGGCAGTACCCCACAAGCAAACTTGAGCCTTGGAACCACAGGTAGGACCAACTTTTCCCCTGCAAGAAACCTACCTGGTGAACTCAAGACACAGGCCCACAGGAACAGCTGAAGACCTGTAGAGAGGAAAAACTACACGCCCGAAAGCAGAACACTCTGTCCCCATAACTGGCTGAAAGAAAACAGGAAAACAGGTCTACAGCACTCCTGACACACAGGCTTATAGGACAGTCTAGCCACGGTCAGAAATAGCAGGACAAAGTAACACTAGAGATAATCTGATGGCGAGAGGCAAGCGCAGGAACACAAGCAACAGAAACCAAGACTACATGGCATCATCGGAGCCCAATTCTCCCACCAAAGCAAACACGGAATATCCAAACACACCAGAAAAGCAAGATCTTGTTTCAAAATCATATTTGATCATGATGCTGGAGGACTTCAAGAAAGACATAAAGAACTCCCTTAGAGAACAAGTAGAAGCCTACAGAGAGGAATCGCAAAAATCCCTGAAAGAATTCCAGGAGAGCACAACCAAACAGTTGAAGGAATTAAAAATGGAAATAGAGGCAATCAAGAAAGAACACATGGAAACAACCCTGGACATAGAAAATCAAAAGAAAAGACAAGGAGCTGTAGATACAAGCTTCACCAACAGAATACAAGAGATGGAAGAGAGAATCTCGGGAGCAGAAGATTCCATAGAAATCATTGACTCAACTGTCAAAGATAATGTAAAGCAGAAAAAGCTACTGGTCCAAAACATACAGGAAGTCCAGGACTCAATGAGAAGATCAAACCTAAGGATAATAGGTATAGAAGAGAGTGAAGACTCCCAGCTCAAAGGACCAGTAAATATCAACAAAATCATAGAAGAAAACTTCCCTTACCTAAAAAAAGAGATACCCATAGGCATACAAGAAGCCTACAGAACTCCAAATAGACTGGACCAGAAAAGAAACACCTCCCGTTACATAATAGTCAAAACACCAAACACACAAAATAAAGAAAGAATATTAAAAGCAGTAAGGGAAAAAGGTCAAGTAACATATGAAGGCAGACCTATCAGAATCACACCAGACTTTTCGCCAGAAACTATGAAGGCCAGAAGATCCTGGACAGATGTCATACAGACCCTAAGAGAACACAAATGCCAGCCCAGGTTACTGTATCCTGCAAAACTCTCAATTAACATAGATGGAGAAACCAAGATATTCCATGACAAAACCAAATTTACACAATATCTTTCTACAAATCCAGCACTACAAAGGATAATAAAGGGTAAAGCCCAACATAAGGAGGCAAGCTATACCCTAGAAGAAGCAAGAAACTAATCATCTTGGCAACAAAACAAAGAGAAGAAAAGCACACAAACATAACCCCACATCCAAATATGAATATAACAGGAAGCAATAATCACTATTCCTTAATATCTCTCAACATCAATGGCCTCAACTCCCCAATAAAAAGACATAGATTAACAAACTGGATACGCAATGAGGACCCTGCATTCTGCTGCCTACAGGAAACACACCTCAGAGACAAAGACAGATACTACCTCAGAGTGAAATGCTGGAAAACAACTTTCCAAGCAAATGGTCAGAAGAAGCAAGCTGGAGTAGCCATTCTAATATCAAATAAAATCAATTTTCAATTAAAAGTCATCAAAAAAGATAAGGAAGGACACTTCATATTCATCAAAGGAAAAATCCACCAAGATGAACTCTCAATCCTCATCTTCGGTTGGTTTATACACACGTGTGCAATTTCTAGGCTTGAAAGTAAAATGATGCTATCTGGTGCTGGATAGAGGAGCCTTATTTTTTATTATGGCAGCTTGCTATTTTTGTAACATAGTGATTTTGTTGAACACAATAAAGTACAGTAGTAACTGATCTCCCCTTCTTCCTGGATGAGTGAGGAGATGATTAAATGTTGATGTCAGCATCCTTGAGCATATTCAGATGAGCTTCTGCTTCTGTTGAAAAGGATGCTGTGTTTGATTGTGGTCCGAAGCTTTGAAGCACTACTTGGCATCTCCTTCCTTGGAGGTCTCACTGTTTAAACATAACAGATTTGATAGCTTGTTGGTAAGGTGAGGTCCAGCTTGTCTCCACTAGGTCATCTTCATGTGAATCCGGTGGTTATACGGTTTTGTTCTAGGGATATTTCATTTTTTTAATAACGGTTTTAGCTGACATTCATGGAGAGAATGAATCCTTAGAACTGTGCCACTAGTGAAAGGAAATCCTGTCTAGAGTATGTTTCTTTACAAAGCTGTGTCACACCATCATTTGGGCCCTCTGCTGGAAAAGTAGAATCAAGTCTCAAATAATGCCTTTTAAATTGTATCCTCTAGTATTATAGATGTAGGACAGTACTGTATCAGACCTCTGTGGATGTAAAATAGCTTGTACCTGCTTTATGATACGTAGTAGTGACCGTGCTTTATCAGAGCTGTTTTTAATGATGTTGCTCAGAATGTTTTCTTTCCAGATGATGATTGAGAAGCTAATTTAAAAAAAAATGGTGCCAGGTACCACAAGAGTAACAGAACTGTGCTGTTTTCTCGAGTTTTGTTTTTTTACTTTTTTTTTTTAATGGAGTGTGCTGGATGTCTCTACAGTTTTGTTCAGATGACTGCAGAACCTGGAAAAGCGGTTGCTGCTGTTGATGCATAACACACTGCTATTATTGGTCTTTTTATATAAATATAAATATATATATACAGATATATAATTTGAATTTTTTGAAACTTTAGCTGTGCTGTCAACTTTGGAAAAAAGTATCCCCGTTTACTGTGTTGAGTTGGCACTGTACAGAAATTAACAGCCATATTGGTCTAGAAATGTTGAACTTAAGTTTTTTCCATTTGTACAGGGGTAACACACTGTATTAAATATGTAAGGTCTTATCTACATGGGTTTGATTACAAAAACTAATAAAGTATTCTCTAAATTTAAAAAAAAATAAAATAAAATAAAATATTTTAAAGCAACTTCAGTGCAACAAATTACATATGAAAAGAAAAAATGACATTTTTGATGATTCTGTCAGTGTATGTCTCTTGTATTCTTGAAAAATGGGTTATGGTGAAGAGATGGCTAATGATGGCCTTTGTCATTCCCCAATCCCAGTGAGAGAGAGAATAATATACAGCAATACTAAATAAAGGGGGTTGTGACACAGAAATATCTACAGTGCTTGTAGACAGATGTTCTCTTGGAGGAAGTTCTACTAGCCATGCTATACTACTTGTGGAATACCGACATATAGATTCTGGAACAGGAAAATTTTCTTAAGATCAAGGACAGTCTAAGCTATATAGTAAGTTCCAGAAAAGCCTGGGTTAAGGGAGAAAGCAGAGAGAGAGAGAGAGAGAGAGAGAGAGAGAGAGAGAGAGAGAGAGAGAGAGAGAAGAATATTAGAGTCAATTTAAAGAACAAACATGTAAATCTTTTGTGAATATAATGGGCTGGGATTCAGACTAAAGCACAGAAAATTAATTACATAAAATAGACTGTCCTTGATTTAAAGGAACATATGGATATTCAAACATAGGTGGTGTTCCAAAATACACATCAAGAAATGACATCCCTTCAAGTCTCCATCTGCACCCAGAGCAGGGTCTGTCCCCAAACCCTCAGAGGCAAAACCTGCTCACAAAGAACTGGCCTGCCAGGAGCTCTCTCACTCCTAATTGCACAGGTGTGACCACACTTTCTCTCTACTGAGTATCCAAATAAAGACCTGTGGGGAGCACACTGGGTACAAGAGCATCAGGGAGGCCTGGGACAGGACACATCCAATCTCCATCTGCACCAAGAGCTGAGTTGTCCCACAGCAATTCAGATGCAAAACCTGCCCACAGAGAGCTGGTCTGCCCAAAGTGCTCTAACCCCTAAGACCCCAGGCTCACAGGCCCACAGAAGAGACGAGCTCCAGTCAGAGACAGCATGACCAACTAACATCAGAGATAATCAGGTAGAGAAAGGTAAGTACAAGAACCTAAGCAACAGAAACCAAGAGTACCTGGCATCATCAGAACCCAGTTCTCCCACTACAGCAAACACTGGATACCCCAACACACTTGAAAAGCAAGATTTGGATTTAAAGAACATACCATGATGATGATAGAGGACTTTGAGCAGGACATAAATTACTCTTTTAAAGAAATACAAGAGAACACAGGTAAACAAGTAGAAGCCCTTAAAGAGGAAACACAAAGAGCCCTTAGAGAATTACAGGAAAACACAAGGAAACAGGTGAAGGAATTGAACAAAACCATCCAAAATCTAAAAATGAAAATAGAAACAATAAAAAGTCACAAAGGGAGACAACCCTGGAGATAGAAAACCTAGGAAAGAGATCAGGAGTCATAGGCGCAAGCATTACCAACAGAATACAAGAGATTGAAGAGAGAATCTCTGGGGCAGAAGATACCATAGAAAATATTGATGTCAAAATAGTCAAAGAAAATGCAAAAGGCAAAAGCTCCTAACCCAAAACATCCAGGAAATTCAGGATAAAATAAGAAGACCAAACTGGAGGATAAAAGGCATAGAAGAGTGCTAAGATTCCTAACTTAACAGGTGAGTAAATATCTTCAGAAAATTATAGAAGAAAACTTCCCTAACCTAAAGAAAGAGATTCCCAAGAATGTACAAGAAGCCTACATAACTCTAAACAGATTGGAAAAGAAAAGAAATTCCTCCTGTCACATAATAGTAAAAACACCAAATACACAAAACAAAGAAAATATATTAAAAGTGGTAAGGGAAAAATGTCAAGTAACATATAAAGGCAGACCTATCAGAATTACTCCAGACTTCTCACCAGAGATGATGAAAGCCAGAAGGTCCTAGACAGATCATACAGACACTAACTGAACACAAATGTCAGCCCAAGCTACAATATCCAGGAAAACTCTCATTACCATAAATGAAGAATCCAAGATTTTCCGTGACAAAACCAAATTGACACAATATATTTCAACAAACTCAGCACTAAAAAGGATGATAGATGGAAAACTGCAACACAAGAAGGGAACGTACACACTAGAAAAAGCAAGAGAGTAATCTTGAAAAAAAAAAAGAAGAGTCACACAAACACAATTCTACCTGTAACAACAAAAATAGCAGGAAACAACAATCACTATAATATCTCTTGCCATCAGTGGACTCAATTCGCCAATAAAAAGACATACACTAACAGACTGAAACAGAAAGAATACCCATTATTTTGTTGCATACAGAAAACACACCTCAGTGACCAAGGAAGAAACTACCTAAGAGTAAAAGGCTGGAAAACAAGTTTTCAGGCAAATAGTTCAAAAAGACAAGCTGGAGTAGACATTTTAATATCAAATAAAATTGACTTTCACCTGAAACTTGTCAAAAAAGAATAGGAAAGACACTTTATATTCATCAAAAGAAAAATCCACCAAGTTGAACTCTCAATCCTGAATATCTATGCTCCAAAATCAAGGACAACTACATTCATAATAGAAACCTTACTAAAACTCAAAGCACACATTGTACCTCACACAATAATAGTGAGAGACTTCAACACCCCACTCTCAACAATGGACAGATCATGGAAACAGAAACTAAATAGATACATAGAGAAACTAACAGAAGTTATGAATCAAATGAATTTAACATATATTTATAGAACATTTCATCCTAAAACAAAAGAATATACTTTTTCTCAGCACCTCATCATACCTTCTCAAAAATTGACCATATTTGTCAAAAAATAGGCTACAACAGATAACAGCAGATTGAAATAATCCCATGCACCCTATTAGATCACCACAGACTACGATTGTTCTTCAATAGCAAAAAAAAGTCCACATATACATGGAAATTGAAATTAAAGGCCTTTTGGAATTTGATGAAAACTAAGGCACAAAATGCCCAAACTTATGGGATACAATGAAAGCAGTGCAAAGAGAAAAAGCCAGAGTTCTGAGTGCCTCAAAAAAAAAAAAAAAAAAAAAACAGGACAGAGCACACATTAGCAGCTTGACAGAACATCTAAAAGCTCTAGAACAAAAAGAAGCAAACACACCCAAGAGGAGTAAAGGGCAGAAAATAATCAAACTCAGGGCTGAAAGCAACCAAATAGAAACAAAAATGACTATACAAAGAGTCAACAAACCCAGAAGCTGGTTCTTTGAGAAAATCAACAAGATAGATAAACCCTTAGCCAGACTAACAAGAAGACACAGAGAGTGTATCCAAATTAAAAACATCAGAAATGAAAAGGAAGACATAACAACAGAATCTGAGGAAATTTTAAAAAATCATCAGATCCTACTACAAAAGCCTATATTCAACAAAACTTGAAAATCTGGAGGAAATGGACAATTTTCTAGACAAACACTAGGTATGAAAGGTAAATCAGGAACAGAAAAACCATCTAAACAACCCCATAACTCAAAGAAATAGAAACAGTTTTTAAAAGTCTCCCAACCAGGACTAGATGGGTTTACTGCAGAATTCTATTAAACCTTCATAGAAGACCTCATACCAATACTCTCCAAAAAAATTCCACAAAATAGAAACAATTGGAGCACTAACAAATTCCTTCTATGCAACCACAATTACACTTATACCTAAACCGCACAAAGACTCAACAAAAAAAAGAGAACTTAAGACCAATTTCTCTTATGAATATCAACACAAAAATACTCAATAAAATTATTGCAAACTGAATCCAAGAACGGAACAAAACAATCATCCATCATGATGAACTGGACTTCATCTCAGTGATGCAGAGATGTTTCAGTATATGGAAATCCATCAACAAATTCAACTATGTAAAAAATTCAAAGTAAAAAAAACCAGATGATCATTTCGTTAGATGATGAGAAAGCACTTGACAAAATTTAACACCCCTTCATGATAAAAGTCCTGGAAAGATCAGGAATTCAAGACCAATACATAAACATAATAAAAGCAATATACAGCAAACCAGTAGCTCACATTAAACTAAACAGAGAGAAACTTGAAGAAACTAAAATCAGGGACTAGACAAAGCTGTCCACTCTCTCCATACTTAGTCAATATAATACTCAAAGTCCTAGCCAGAGCAATCAGATAATGAAAGGAGGTCACAGGGATACAAATTGGAAAGGAAAAAGTCAAAATATCACTATTTGTAGATGATATGCTAGTATACTTAAGTGACCCCAAAAGTTTCACCAGAGAACTACTAAGTCTGATAAACAACTATAGCAGAGTGGTTGGGTATAAAATTAACTCAAACGATTCAGTAGCCTTCTTCTACTTAAAGGATAAACAGGCTGAGAAAGAAATAAGGGAAATGGCGCCCTTCACAATAGTCCCAAATAGTCCTCTGTGTGACTTTAACCAAGCAAATGAAAGATCTGTATGATCTTCAAGTCTCTGAAGAAAGAAATTGAAGATCTCAGAAGATGGAAAGACCTCTCATGCTCATCAATTGGCAAAATTAATATACTAAAAATGCCCATTTTGCCAAAAGCAATCTACAGATTCAATGCAATCCCCATCAAAAATTCCAATTTAATTCTTCATAGAGTTAGAAAGAGCAGTTTGCAAATTCATTTGGAATAGCAAAAATCCCAGGATAGCGAAAATTATACTCAACAATAAAAGAACTTCTGGGGAAATCACCATCCCTGACCTCAAGCAGTATTACAGAGCAAGAGTGATAAAACTGTATGGTATTGGCAAAGAGACAGGCAAGTAGATTAGTAGAATATAATTGAAGACCCAGAAAAAACCCACACACCTACAGTCACTTGATCTTTGACAAAGGAGCTAAAACCATCCAATGGAAAAAAAGATAGCCTTCTCAACAAATGGTGCTGGTTCAACTGGAGGTCAGCATGTGGAAGAATGCAAATCAATCTATTTTATCACCCTGTACAAAGTTTAAGTCTAAGTGGATCAAGGACCTCCATGTCAAATCAGATACACTCAGTTTACTAGAATAGAAAGTGGGGAATAGTTTCAATCACATGGCCCTGGGGAAAATTTCCTCAACAAAACACCAATGATGTATGCTGAAAGATCAACAATTGACAAACGGAACACTGTCATTAGGACAAAATGGCAACCAACAGATAGGGAAAAGATCTTTACCAATCCTACATCTGATAGAGATCTAATATCAAAATAAGCAAAGAACTCAAGAAATTAGACTCCAGAAAATCAAATAACCCTATTAAACAATGGAGTGCAGTGATAAACAATGAATTCTTGGCTGAAGAATATTGAATGTCTTAGAAGTACCTAAAGAAATGCTCAACATCCTTAGTCATCAGGGAAATGCATATCAAAAGAACCCTGAGATTCCACTTCATACTAGTCAGAATAGCTAAGATAAAAAACCCAGATGATAACAGATACTGGCAAGGATGTGGAGAAAGAGAAACACTCCTCCATTGTTGATGGGATTGCAAACTGGTACAACCATTCCGGATATCCGTCTGGAGGTTCCTCAGGAAATTCGACATTCCACTACCTGGGCATATACACAAAAGATGTTCCAACGTACAACAAAGACACATGCTTCACTATGTTCATAGCAGCCCTATTTATAATAGCCAGAAGCTGGAAAGAACCCAGATATCCTTCAACAGAGGAATGCATACAAAAAATGTGGTACATCTACACAATGGAGTACTACTTAGCTATCAAAAACAATCGACTTCATAAACTTCATAGGCAAATGGATTGAACAAAAATGTGAGTACAATGTCACTTTCTTCAGTCACACCAGAAGAGGGCACCAGTTCTCATTACAGATAATTGTGAGTCACCATGTGGTTGCTGGGAATTGAACCCAGCACCTCTGGAAGAGCAATCAGCGTTCTTCACCACTGAGCCATCTCACCAGCCCTGTTATAATTCTAAGAATGCAGGGTAAATGGCAATAATGAATATACATTTTTTGGAACGTAATAAAAAATTTTATATTATATAAAAAAAGAGACAGAACTGAAAGAGTCAAAGGGTGCAACCCCATAAAAAGAACAACAATATCAACCAACCAGACACCACCAGAGCTCCTATGGTCTAATCCACCAACCAATGAGTACACATGAAGGAACCCATGTCTCCAGCTTGCATATGTAGCAGAAGATGTCATTGTCCAGCATCAATAGGAGGAAAGATCCTTGATCCTGTGAAGACTCACTTCCCCAATGTAGGGGAATGCCAGGGCATTGAGTTGGGGTGGGTGAGTGGGAGTGGGAACATCCTTATAGAGGCAGGGGATGGGGAAAGGAGTATGGGAGACGGGCAAAACTGGATAACATTTGAAATGTAAATACATAAAACATCCAAGAAAAACTAAAATTAAAAAAAAAACGAAGGGTGAGAAAAAAATGTTCTTTAAAATGAGTTTAAGGCAAGATGTATAACAATGGTGAAGAAATGAACACAACCACAGCAAACTCAAGTGACAAGTTTCAGGAGTTAATGATCCATAAAGAAGGCTAATGATGAGATTCCTTCTCTGCACTCATTACCCTGCCTTTATTAGACCTACTTATCTCGAAGCATACAGGATTATTTCCCTTGCTGTACCCTGCAGAGGGCTCCAGGGCATGCCCAGCTGCCCTAAGCAATCTATTGTCACCCCCCACAAACCAATCTCCATTGTCCAGTCATCTCTCTACACACCTTCATAGGACCTGTTGATATATGTAGATTTGCTCCCTGTACCCAATCCACTGCCTCCTGAGTCCTCTGGGGAATGTCTCACTGGCCCAAGTGCTGTACTATCCTCCTAAGCACTATTGTACCACAAATTCTGTCTGCCTTTCTACTGGAATCCTCTACTCTGTTTCCTCAGGGAGACACCCAGAAACTGGGATACTTGCATTACCTGATGAGTTCCATTGTCTAGCCCAAGGATACCCACCAAGGGTATCCCATATCAGGAAATAAAGGTTATATCACCTTCCAATACCTAGCACATCAGGAACATCCAATGACAGCCAGATGGTTAAAGGTCAGCATAAGCTCTCAGCAACAAAAGCCATGGCAATATGAAACCTTCAGAAAACATCTATCTTACTACCACGAGGTCTGATACCCTAACACACCTGACTGTGGCCTTAAACCTCGTCTTCTGAAGATAGTAGAAGCCTTTAAAGATGAAGCTAGTAAGTCAGTTAAAGAAATCCTGGAAAATATAAGTAAATAGGTGAAGGAAATAAATAAAACTTAGCAAGACCTGGAATTAAAAAATTAGAAGCAATAAAGGAAGCACAGACTTTGGCAATCCTGGGGATAGAAAACCTAGGGAAGAGAACAGGAAAAACAGACACAAGCATTACTAACAGAATATGAGATATGGAAGAGAGAATCTCAAGCACAGGAGATAGGATAGAAGAAATCAATGCAATAGGCAAAGAAAAAATGAAAACATCCAGGATACATGACCTACCATGAAAAGACCTTACCCAAAAGTAATAGGAATAGAAGAAATTGAAAAGTCTGTGGTCAAATAACCAGAAAATATCTCCAACAAAAGCATAGAAGACATTCCCAACTTAAAGAAAGAGAGGCCTATAAACATGCACAAAGCTTCCAGAACACCAATTACACTAGACAAGAAAAGTAAATCCTTCTGTGACATAATAATTAAAACACCAAAACTATAGAACAAATGACTTTGGCATCTCCTGTGTTTTCAGGAAAACCTGATTGTTATAGTACTCTCCACTTCAAGGTGTAGATGTATGGCCACAGACTAAGAAAAATAGACAATAAATTTGGGGAAAGGGTGACATAAACCTCTTACCTTTCCTCCATTTTTCTTATGGGAGATATTAGGTTTCTGTCAAGGAGAAGAGCTCCCCCAAATCAGCTGTCAATATGAAAGATGTCTGTAGTTCATGGATGGCAATGTGACTGTTGTTGATGAAGATGAGACTGTCAGAAAGCCTTGTGGTTTCCTTTACTTGCATCTGCTGACATATGAGTGCCACCCCTTTGAGTCATGCTCTTCATGAGACTTTTTGACATTTGGCCTCTGGTCATGTCAACTTTTCTATCTTCCTTTCCCTGTTAGTAGCAGTAGAAACAAGAACTTTCCTATTAAGTTAGTCCAGTTAATCAAGGAACATCCAATTGCTGGGACTGCAGAAAGGTAACCAACCAGCATCAATGTGGATATTAGGGATTTGAACTCAGATCCTCACAATTGCAGAATAAAAGTTTTAACTACTGAGACATCCCCAGGACTATGAAGGAACAGTATTTTTTACATCACATCCAGATTGCAGCCCACATACTCCCTCTCTTTGCAGACTGACCCTCTGCTACTCCTCTCTCTAATAACCCCACCTTTTCTCATAAGAGAAGTGTAAACCTTCCATGGGTACCACTCCCATGCTGGCACTTCAAGTATCAGCACAACAAATTACATGACCTCACACAGAATCCAGACAAGATAGCCCAGCTCTAGAGGAATGGGATCCAAATGCAGTCAACTAGTTCAGATGCAGGTTCTACTACAATACCTCCGTGAAGACCAAATGGCACTTCTGCTACAAATATGTAGGGGGCCTAGGTCCAGTATATGAATGCACTTTAGTTGGTGTTTTAGTTCCTGTGGGCACCAGTAGGACCAGGTTAATTTGTTTTGCAGGTCTTCTTGTGGTGCCTTGACACTTCCAGCTACCTCAATCCTTTCCCTGCCTCTTCTACAAGTCTCTATGGGCTACAACAAGAGTTTTTCTATGCTTTTTTGCATATGTTTCCATCAGTTTCTGGATGAATACTCTCAGGCAGCAGTTATTTTAGGTTCCTGTCTGAAAACAGAGCAAAGTACCATTAATAATATAAGCAGTTATCTCTCTCCCACGGGATGTTTCTCAAGTTGGGTCAGCCATTGGTTAAAATTTGGTCTTGTCATGGAGTATCTTCTTGCTACCACCCATTTTGGTGATTGGGCGTTTTTCTGGCTATAGTAATCTGGGGTGACATCTTTTAGAATCTGGAAGAAATCTGCCCAGACCCTTCTTGCTTTTAGAATTTCTATTGAGAGGTTGACTGTAATCCTATTAGTTCTGCCTTAATATTTTACTTGATCTCTTCCCCTTGAAGCTTTAAATATTCTTTCTTTGTTCTGTACATTTAGTATTTTGATCATCATGATACAGGATTTTATTTTCTGACCCAATCTGTTTGATGTTCTGTGGGTTTCTTGTATATTTATTTATAGGCATAGCTTCTTTAGGTTTAGGAAATTTTCTTCTATGATTTTCCTGAAAATACTTTCTGGGCTTTATATGTGAAAATCTAATCCTTCTATTCTTATTTTTCTTAGGATTGGTCTTTCATAGTATCCCAGATTTCTTGAATATTTTGTGTTGTGAACTTTTTAGATTTAACATTTTCTATGACTTGTGAATCATTTTCCTTTATAGTGTCTTGTGTGCCTGAGATTCTCTTTTTCTATCTTTGGTATTTTGTTGGTGATGCTTCCCTCTGTAGTTCCTATTCTGTTTTCTAAGTTTTCTATCTGCTGTATTCCCTTACTTTGTGTTTTCTTAATTGTTTATATTCGTGTGTTCATGTACTGAACGGGTTTATTTATTTTCTTCATGTTTAATGATATTTTGTGTATTTTATGTATTTATTAATTTCTTGTTTAAAGACATGTATCATCTTTATAAGAATGAATTTATGGACATCGTCTTGTTATTTGGCTGTGTTAGAATATCCAGGGTTTTCAGAGTAGGGTACCTGGATTTGATGGTAGCATATTTCTCTGACTCTTCTTTATCGTATTCTTATACTGGCTTTTTACCATCTGTTTTCCCCAGATGTTGGCTTGATGTTCCTTATGTAGGCAGTCAGGCAGATCCATGGGCCTGACAAGTGAGTTCATGGAACAGCATGCTGCTCACCTCTGCTGGCTGTGTCCCAAGTGAACCAGAATGTTCATGTGGCTCTACAGACCTCCTTGGGAAGGCTTTCAGAGTTGTGCACCAAATGATAGGAGGTCAAGGAACAGTGTGCATCTCACCTTTGCTCCTAGGATCATTTCTTATAAAGGAGAAAAAAATCACGTTTCACGTTCCTGATTGTTTTTAATATGAATAACTTTTAGGCATTGGGATTACTCATAGATTTAGCTGATTTGTGTGTTGATAGTTTGTATGATTGTTTCTCTTTGTTGATATCCAGAAAATAGTAGGATATAATGTACATAAAAGTGTTGTAGTCTCCTGCTTCAGTTTTATCTTTCAGAAAAGTTGAGAAAATTCTCAAATTGATAATGGCATTATCTCTCAAAGCATAGCTGTTTACTGGAAGCAGACACTTTATCACTGCTCCACTGTTTCCCTGCCTTTCCAGGGCTAATGGCAGAAGACCAGCTCCACATTTACCCTCCAGAGGAGTGTGACACATGGGCTCTTTAGAGTCAACTAAAATGTCTGTCACTGATAAGGTGATGACATAGGATTAAAATCCAAAAGAGCACCATCTGGATTTGTTGTCACACCTCTTGAGATAGGATGGAATGAGTGCACATGAAGAACAATCAAAGGGTATACCCCACATCAGTCTGAACCTGGAAGGGTACACCACAATGGATACATAAAGGCAGACTACTGATCAGGTAGAGCAACAATGTGATCATAAGAGTCACATAAAGCCTTGTCATGCATCTCTCCTTGGAACCTTGAAGATCCTGATCACCAGATATAGGCCAAGCCTGGAAAGAACAAACAATAAAATAAATAGCACAGGTTGTGATGAAAGAGTTTGACAGATGCAATGCATAACTAACTGTTTAAAATATCTAGCCATATACAGCTTCTACAGGTTACTAAGCAGCAGAGATAAAATGCAGAGAAGGACAAATGCTGTCTGCCTGTTTTAGAAAGAATCATTAATAATATATGGGGTACAAGATGGATAGGCAATGCTCAGCTTTAATGTCACTCTGTATATTCAACCCTGTAATATAGGGAGAAGATGATATAGTAGAGATGAATCTAGTGATAAAGTGGTTATGATACAGAATATTATGGTATATTTATATCATGGCATCAGATGAGGTAGAAGTCACATCATAATACATTAGCTTTTTAAACAGAGATGACATTGTTGCCTAGGACATGAACTTGTGTTCATGAAACAGTGTCACCTTATCTGTCCTGTAGATCCAATATCTAGTTTTCTTGGCTAACTTCACATGAGGGAAGGAACAACAAGAAATAAGCAGGTCAAATCCAAAACATGAGGGTTTTTTTTTCAGCAATACAGGAAGAATATTCGATCAAATGAATGGGGGATATACAAATAGAGCAAACCAATGTAGGTAGCTAGATGCATGGGATTTTACTTTCTTTAGTCAAGTCATATGTCTTTTATCCATAGTGCTGAGGACTCACCTGAAAGGTAGCATCTAATTATAAAGAACTTACATTCTCTATAAGAGATGAGTGTCAGCAATGGGCTGAAGTATCTGTCGAACGTAACTGCAGTCCTGTGTCATGACCAATGATACTTTATTGAAAAACCACAAGGTCCCTAATCTTCTTTTAGGCCAACTATTTTTTTATCTCTTGAAGTGAATACACTTTGCATCTCCATTTATGAATGTGTTTTTTAATTTGGCCCTTCATTAAATACAAAAATCTCTAAAATTCCGGACTGTCTGATGTTTGTATCTCTAGACTCCAGCATATTCACAGTAGAGAATCTGAGGTTTAACATGAAACAATGCTTCTAATATCATAAGGTCCAGAGTTGTTCAATAATTTCTTGATTCATCTGGATCCATGCTCTACTTTTACTCATTGAGCAGCTTTGAGAAATGATATCTGTTTGGTGTTCCTGAGAAAAACCTTCACATGCATATAGAATGTGACTGTCAACCAAAAGGTTATGGATACTCCCAAGTTCACATAAATGTCTGTCTTCTTCTGCAACATGGTATTAGAATTTAAGCTTAGAATTACCCTGACAAACTGGATGACAGCCTGTGACTTGATGCTTACAAATAAAAGTAGACAGAGGTTTTTTTAAATAACCCCTGTTTCCTGTGCATACACAGATTTCTCTCTCTAAAATAAGAATGGTGATACATTTCAGAATTAGGTGGAAGAGGGAAGATGAAAAAACTTCTCCCTGGGTGTTGTAAGGTCTACAAAATTGGGTCTATTTTTAAGTCACTCTTCATATGTACAAAAACACACCTCACTTCTTAATCAATTTAAAACACGAATAGCAGTGTATTCTCATGTAATTCACCTCCTTTAATTCTGTGGTAGTTTTGGTGGCAGTATTACTAATGACACTGTATAAGAAGACATAATCAAACTAGTAGAAATTAATAGGAAAAACCAATTTGTTACAATGAGATAAAGTCCTTGGAAATACAAACTATATGGAGACTTCAGAAGACTTAATATATATTCATTTTCTACTAATATATCTTTTCTTTTAACACTCTTCAACACCTAAGGAAAATATATCACTGTAGTTCATCATTTAGTTCTCATCCAGACTCATTTCTATTTTATATAGTGAAACCAAACATTGGCAACAGTTTGGAAAAGAGCAAGCTAGTGGTATGTTTATTGGCATTCTTTTTTTCCATCTTTATTAACTTGGGTATTTCTTATTTACATTTTGATTGTTACTACCTTTCCCAGTTTTTGGGCCAACATCCCCCAAGTCTCTCCCCCTCCCCATCTTTCCCCCATTACACCCATCCACACAATCACAGTCACTTGGGGTTCAGTCTTGGCAGGACCAAGGGCTTCCCCTTCCACTCGTGGCCTTACTAGGCTATTATTGCTACTTATGCGGTTGGAGCCCAGGGTCAGTCCATGTATAGTCTTTGGGTAGTGGCTAAGTCCCTGGAAGCTCTGGTTGGTTGGAACTGTTGTTCATATGGGGTCTCAAGGCCCTTCAAATTCTTTCAGTCCTTTCTCTGATTCCTGCAACGGGGGGTCCCATTCTCAGTTCAGTGGTTTACTGCTGGCATTCACCTATGTATTTGCTGTATTCTGGCTGTGTCTCCCAGGAAAGATCTACATGCGGTTCCTGTTGGCCTGCACTTCTTGCTTCATTTATCTTATCTAGTTTGGTGGCTGTATAAGTATGGGCCACATGTGGGGCAGGCTCTGAATGGGTATTCCTTCTGCCTCTATTCTAAACTTTGCCTCCCTATTCCCTCCCAAGGGTATTCTTGTTCCCCTCTTAAAGAGGGAGTGAAGAATTCACATTTTGGTCATTCTTCTTCAGTTTCATGTGTTCTGTGCATCTAGGGTAATCAAAGCATTTGGGCTAATAGCCACTTATCAATGAGTGCATACCATGTGTGTTTTTCTGTGATTGGGTTACCTCAATCAGGATGATATTTTCCAGTTCCATCCATTTGCCTATGAATTTCATAAAGTCATTGTTTTTGATAGCTGAGGAATATTCCATTGTGTAGAGGTACCACATTTTCTGTATCCATTCCTCTGTTGAAGGGCATCTGGGTTCTTTCCAGCTTCTGGCTATTATAAATTAGGATGCGATGAACATGGTGGAACACGTGTCTTTTTTATATGTTGGGGCATCTTTTGGGTATATGCCCAAAGAAGTATAAGTGTGTCCTCAGGTAGTTCAATGTCCAATTTTGTGAGGAACCTCTAGACTGATTTCCAGAATGGTTGTACCAGATGCAATCCCACCAACAATGGAGGAATGTTCCTCTTTCTCCACATCCTTGCCAACATTTGCTGTCACCTGAGTTTTTGATCTTAGCCATTCTCACTGGTGTGAGGTGAAATCTCAGGGTTTTTTGATTTCCACCATTTGTCGATTCTTGATCTTAGAGCATAGGCCATTGGTGTTTTGTTCAGGAAAATTTCTCCAGTGCCCATGTGTTCGAGATGCTTCCCCATTTTTCTTCTATTAGTTTGAGTGTATCTGGTTTGATGTGGAGGTTCTTGATCCACTTGGACTTAAGCTTTCTACACGGTGATAAGCGTGGATCAATCTGCATTCTTCTACATGTTGACCTCCAGTTGAACCAGCACCATTTGCTGAAAATGCTATCTTTTTTCCATTGGAGGGTTTTGGCTCCTTTGTCAAAAATCAAGTGACCATAGGTGTGTGGCTTCATTTCTGGGTCTTCAATTCTATTCCATTGGTCTATCTGTCTGTCTTTGTACCAATACCATGCAGTTTTTATCACTATTGCTCTGTAATACTGCTGGAGTTCAGGGATAGTGATTCCCCCAGAAGACTTTTGTTGTTGAGGATAGTTTAACTATCCTGGGTTTTTTGTTATTCCGGATGCATTTACTCTGTCTAACTCTCTGAAGAATTGGATTGGTATTTTGATGGGGATTGCATTGAATCTGTAGATCGCTTTTGGTAAAATGGCCATTTTATTGTATTAATCCTGCCAATCTGTGAGCATGTAGGATCTTTTCATCTTCTGAGGTCTTCTTCAAATTCTTTCTTCACAGTCTTGTAGTTCTTATCATACAGATCTTTTATTTGCTTGGTTAAAGTCACACCGAGATATTTTATATTATTTGGAACTATTATGAAGGGTGTCGTTTCCCTAATTTCTTTCTTGGCTTGTTTCTCTTTTGTATAGAGGAAGGCTACTGATTTATTTGAGTTAATTTTATACCCAGCCACTTTGCTGAAGTTGTTTATCAGCTTTAGTAGTTCTCTGGTGGAACTTTTGGGATCACTTAAATATACTATCATATCATCTGCAAATAGTGATATTTTGACTTCTTCTTTTCCAATCTGTGTCCCTTTGATCTTCTTTTGTTGTCTGATTGCTCTGGCTAGAACTTCAAGAACTATATTGAATAAGTAGGGAGAGAGTGAGCAGCCTTGTCTAGTCCCTGATTTTAGTGGGATTGCTTCAAGTTTCTCTCCATTTGGTTTAATGGTAGCAACTGGTTTGCTGTATATGGCTTTTACTATGTTTAGCTACGGGCCTTGAATTCCTATTCTTTCCAGGACTTTTATCATGAAGGGGTGTTGAATTTTGTCAAATGCTTTCTCAGCATCTAATGAAATGACCATGTGGTTTTGTTCTTTCAGTTTGTTTATATAATGGATCACATTGATGGTTTTCCGTATATTAAACCATCCCTGCATGCCTGGGATGAAGCCTACTTGATCATGGTGGATGATTGTTTTGATGTGTTCTTTGATTCAGTTTGTCAGAATTTTATTGAGTACTTTTGAGTCGATATTCAAAAGGGAAATTGGTCTTTCTTCGTTGGGTTTTGTTTGGTTTAGGTATAAGAGTAATTGTACCTTCAGAGAAGGAATTCGGTAACACTCCATCCGTTTCAATTTTGTGGAATAGTTTGGATAGTATTGGTACGAGGTCTTCTATGAAGGTCTGATAGAATTCTGCACTGAATCCATCTGGACCTGGGCTCTTTTTGGTTGGGAGACATTTAATGACTGCTTCTATTTCATTACAAGTTATGGGGTTGTTTAAATGGTTTATCTGTTCTTGATTTAACTTTGGTACCTGGTATTTGTCTACGAAATTGTCCATTTCCTGCAGAATTTCAAGTTTTGTTGAATATAGGCTTTTGTAGTAGGATCTAATGATTTTTTGAATTTCCTCTGATTCTGTAGTTATGTCTCCCTTTTCTTTTCTGATTTTGTTAATTTGGACACACTCTCTGTCACCTCTCGTTAGACTGGTTAAGGGTTTATCATTCTTGTTGATTTTCTCAAAGAACCAACTTTTGGCTCTGTTGATTCTTTGTATGGTTCTTTCTGTTTCTACTTGGTTGATTTCAGCTCTGAGTTTATTTCCTGCCTTCTACTCCTCCTGGATGTATTTGCTTCTTTTGTTCTAGAGCTTTTAGGTATGCTGTCAAGCTGCTGACATATGCTCTCTCCTGGTTCTTTCTGCAGCCATTCAGAGCTATGAGTTTTCCTCTTAGCACAGCTTTCATTGTGTCCCATAAGTTTGGGTATGTTGTACCTTCATTTTCATTAAATTCTAAGAAGTCTTTAATTTCTTTCTTTATTTCTCCCTTGACCAGGTTATCATTGTGTTATCATACATATCTTCCATGTATATGTGTGCGTTCTTCCATTATTGCTATTGAAGACCAGCTTTAGCCCGTGGTGGTCTGATAGGATGCATGGGATTGTTTCTATCTTTCTGTATCTGTTGAGGCCTGTTTTATGACCAATTATATGGTCAATTTGGAGAAATAACCATGAGGTGCTGAGAAGAATGTATATCCTTTTGCTTTAGGATAGAATGTTCTATAAATATCTGTTAAGTCCATTTGATTCATGACTTCTCTTCTCTATTTGCAGATGATATGGTAATATATTTAATTGATCCCGAAAGTTCCACCAGAGAACTACTAAACCTGATAAACAACTTCAGCAAAGTGGCTGGGTATTAAATTACCTCAAATAAATCAAATCTCTTCTACACAAAAGAGAAATAAGCCGATAAAGAAATTATGGAAACAACACCCTTGATAATAGTCCCAAATAATGCAAAATACCTCGATGTGAATTTAACCAAGCAAGTAAAAGATCTGTGTGATGAGAACATCAAGGCCCTGAAGAAAGAAATTGAAGAAGATGTCAGAAGATGGAAAGATCTCCCATGCTCATGGTTTGGCAGGATTAACATAGTAAAAATGGCCATTTTACCAAAAGCGATCTACAGATTCAATGCAATCCCCATCAAAATACAAATCCAATTCTTCAGAGAGTTAGGCACAACAATTTGCAAATCCATTTGGAATAGCAAAAAACCCAGGATAGCAAAAACTATCCTCAACAATAAAAGAACTTCTGGGGGAATCACTATCCCTGAACTCAAGCAGTATTACAGAGAAATAGTGATAAAAACTGCATGGTATTGGTACAGAGACAGACAGATAGACCAGTGGAATAGAATTGAAGACCCAGAAGTAAACCCACCCACCTATGGTCATTTGATTTTTGACAAAGGAGCCAAAACCATCCAATGGAAAAAAAGAGCATTTTCAGCAAATGGTGCTGGTTCAAGTGGAGGTCAGCATGTAGAAGAATGCAGATCAATCCATGCTTTTCACCCTGTACAATACTTAAGTCCAAGTGGATCAAGGACCTCCACATCAAACCAGATACACTCAAAATAACAGAAGAAAAATTGGGAAGCATCTCGAACACATGGGCACTGGGGAAAATTTCCTGAACAAAACACCAATGGCCTATGCTCTAAGATCAAGAATTGACAAATGGGATCTCATAAAACTGCAAAGCTTCTGTAAGGACACTGTTGTTAGGACAAAACGGCAACCAACAGATTGGGAAAAGATCTTTACCAATCCTACAACTGATAGAGGGCTTATATCCAAAATACACAAAGAACTCAAGAAGTTAGACTGCAGGGAGACAAATAACGCTATTAAAAAATGGAGTTCAGACCTAAAAAAAGAATTCACAGCTGAGAAATAACGAATGGCTGAGAAACCCATAAAGAAATGTTCGACATCTTTAGTCATAAGGGAAATGCAAATCAAAACAACCCTGAGATTTCACCTCACACCAGTGAGAATGGCTAAGATCAAAAACTCAGGTGACAGCAAATGCTGGCGAGGATGTGAAGAAAGAGAAACACTCCTCCATTGTTGGTGGGATTTCAGACTGGTACAACCATTCTGGAAATCAGTCTGGAGGTTCCTCAGATAATTGGACATTGAACTACCTGAGGACCAGCTATACCTCTCTTGGGCATATACCCAAAAGATGCCCCAACATAGAACACAGACACATGCTCCACTATGTTCATTGCAGCCTTATTTATAATAGCCAGAACCTGGAAAGAACTCAGATGCCCTTCTATAGAGGAATGGATATAGTAAATGTGGTACATCTACACAATGGAATACTACTCAGCTATCAAAAACAATGCCTTTATGAAATTCATAGGCAAATGGATGGAACTGGAAAATATCATCCTGAGTGAGGTAACCCAATCACAGACAAACACACATGGTATGCACTCATTGATGAGTGGCTATTAGCCCAAATGCTCGAATTACCCTAGATGCACAGAACACATGAAACTCAAGAAGGATGACCAAAATGCAAATGCTTCACTCCTTCTTTAAAAGGGGGAACAAGAAAACCCTTGGCAGGGAATAAGGAGGCAAAGTTTAGAACAGAGGCAAAAGGAACACCCATTCAGAGCCTGCCCCACATGTGGCCCATACATATACATCCACCCAATTAGATAGGATGGATGAAGCAAAGAAGTGCAGGCCAACAGGAACCGGATGTAGATCTCTCCTAAGATACACAGCCAGAATACAGCAAATACATAGGTGAATGGCAGCAGCAATCCACTGAACTGAGATCGGGACCCCTGTTGAAGGAATCAGAGAAAGGTCTGGAAGAGCTTGAAGGGGCTCGAGGCTTCATATGAACAACAATCCCAACCGACCAGAGATTCCAGGGACTAAGCCACTACCCAATGTCTTTACATGGACTGACCCTAGGCTCCAACCTCATAGGTAGCAATGAATAGCCTAGTAAGAGCACCAGTGGAAGGGGAAGCCCTTGGTCCTGCCAAGACTGAACCCCCAGTGAAAGTGATTGTTGGGGGAAGGTTGGTAATGTGGGGAGAATGGGGAAGGGAAGCCCATATAGAAAGGGAGGGGTAGAGGTTAGGGGGATGTTGGCCTGGAAACCGGGAAAGGTAATAACAATTGAAATGTAAATAAGAAATACCCAATTTAATAAAGATGAAGAAAAAAATCACAGTTACCATTTTATTTCCTGTCTTCTGTTTGTGACTTAACAATAACACATACTAAGAAGATTTATAAAATACCTGCAAATGAAATGAAAATCAAATGAACCTAAGAATATTGCGATTCTTTGGAAATTTAGCTTCACTAACCGTATCTCTACCTAAAACCAGAACCAGAAAAGGAAGCATGGTCATATTAACTGTAGACAATTTTAGTGGAGTGAATGGAGCAACTCATTTAAACTTGTTAGCTGCAGGTGAAGAACAGCCATAGCCTCCAAGAAGGACAGAAGAGGCAGTTGTGAAGCCTGGAGGAGTGCAGGAGATAAAAACAAAATTCTGTATTGAGAAAATTGATTCTACTATCACTGAATTGATGGGCATTGGGACATCACACGGACATCTGAATGAATGTTCTTTTCCTACCACAGGACATCACATGGGACTATGAGAACACCAGATAAGATGTCTTCTTCTGTAGAGCTATCACAACTCTGCAGACCACAAGTCCATTTTAGGATCAAGGCCTCCTAAGGAAGCTTAAAGCTGTTTTAATGAAACGAGTCTCTTCTAACTGAAACATTCCATCCTAGAGTAAGAAAGGAAGCTTCTGTGGCTCTTTGACAAGCCAAGACTACCTTGAGAAGACTCTTGAAATTAAAGTGTCCTACTGTATTCAGGTCCTGGAAGGAGCACCAAGGCTACAGCTTTCATATGTTGTCATCCATGCTAGGGTGGCCTTCAAAAGGTCAGCTTTCCCTGAGTCATCCAAACTCCTATAAACAGTCCTTTATACACTAGTAATCCCTAATTCATAGTCCTGTACGACACTCTAATAAAATAATTGGTGAGAATTTTGGTAGAAATTTTACTTTGTATTTCATGTGTTTCCTGGTTGAATACATGCTTATTTGAATCTCCCATGAAAAGTCACATGGTCACTTAGTGTCCAAACATGTCCAACAGAATCAAAGAGGAGTTTGAAATGAGGATCTTTGGGCCTTCAATAAAGTTAAATAAATACACCTGGTAATTCAGAATTGCACATGAACTTCTGAATTCAGGTAATGAATATAAAGGTTTGAGTGTAGAAAACACTCAATATGTATGAATGCTTTAAATAGTTCCTCAACAGATACTGGAGTTACAATGAGAGGGATGTCTTGTCCCTTCCTGACAAAGTGTGCATCCACAGTGCTATCTTCCATCTTTTGATAAGTGATTTTACTTCCTTTATATTCTACTCAGATACATGACTAAAAACAATTGTGGACTGAACCCTCAAAATATAAAGATGAGTAAACTCTCCTTGTCTAGTTATCCTGTAAAACATTGATTATAGTTGGTTAAAATAGAAGATAATGGCACTGTTTGGCCATAGCTCTGCTGACACCCATCACAATCAAGTGAGATTCCTGTGCCCAAAACACCTGCCAACTGGGATTTCAGGCAAACCCAACAGCCATGAGGTCTGCCCCATATCCTTTGCATTCTAAGTTTTGGTCCTCATCTCTACATGCAATCCAAGATCTGCACTCTATTCCCCAGGCAATAGCTCTGCCTGTGTCCCCTTGGAGGCCTGCTGCATAATGGACAACTAGAGGTATATTGTGTCACAGACTACCAGCTCTACATGCAATACTAGGGGCCTGTTATCATTTGGGAATACCAGGCCAGAAAATGCCAAGTACAAAAAGATGAATAAAGGCCAGTGTAAGAACACAACCAACAAGGGCTAAGGATTTAGCTCAGTGGTAGAGCACTTGCCTAGCAAGCCCAAGGCCCTGGGTTCAGTCCTCAGCTCCGGAAAAAAAAAAGAACACAACCAACAAAAGGCAAAGCAATATGGTACCACCAGAAATCAGTAACGCTAATTTAGCAATCCCTGAATACTGTAACAAACCTGAATCACAAGAACATGCCCTTAAATCTAACCTTATGTAGAGGTTAAAGATATGTAAAGAGGAAATGGATAAATCCTCTATGATATACAAGAAAATATATTCAAACAGATAAGAGGCCTTTAAATAAGAAATTAATAAATATGAGAAAATATAATCAAAGAGGTGAAGAATATAAATAAAACTGTCCAAGGATTGAAAATAGGAATAGAAGCAATAAAGAAAAGAAAAGCTGAAGTGATCCTGGTGATGTAAAACTTAAGAAAGAGAACAGGAACTACTGTTATGAGCATCACCAACAGAATACAAGAGATGGAAGAGATACTCTTGCGCATACAAGACACAATGAAAGAAATCAATATATCAGACAAAGAAATGGAAAATCTAAAAAGTTGATGACACAAAATGTCCATGAAATTTGGAACACTATGAAAAGACAGAATATATTAGTACTAGAAGGAGAAGATTCCAAGCTTTAAGGCCAGAAAAAAACTTTCAACAGTATCATAGAAGAAAATTTCCCTAACTTAAAGAAAGAAATGCATACAAGCATGCAAGAAGCTTACAGAACACCAAGTAGATTGTACCAAAAATGAAAATTCTTCTACCACATAATAATCAAAATACTAAATATACAGAACAAAGAAAGAATATTAAATTTCTTAAGGGAAAATGCCAAGTAACTTATAAAAGCAGATCTATCAGAATGATACTTGACATCTACACAGAGACTCTAAAAGCTAGAAGGGCAAGGACAGATATTTTTGTAGACTCTAAGAAACCACAGATGACAGCCCAGACATCTTCTACACCCAAAAAACTTTCAATCACCATAGATGAAGAAACCAAGATATTCTGTGACAAAACCAAATTTAAATGATATTTTCCTACCAAACCAGTAAAATAGAAGTTAATAGAAGTAAAATTTAACCCAATGAGACTAATTATAGTCAATAAATTCCCACAACCCAAACTGAAAGGAGATACACACACACACACACACACACACACACACACACACACACACACACACGCATTATTGCTACAACCAACACCAAACTAACAGGATTAACAAACATTGGTCATAAAATGTGAATGCTTCACTCCTTCCTTAAAAGGGGAACAAGAATGCCCTTGGGAGAGAATAGGGAGGCAAAGTTTAGAACAGAGGCAGAAGGAACACCCATTCAGAGCCTGCCCCACATGTGGCCCCAGTTAGATAGGATGGACGAAGCAAAGAAGTGTAGGCCGACAGGAACTGGATGTAGATCTCTCCTGAGAGACACAGCAAGAATACAGCAAATACATAGGCGAATGCCAGCAGCAAATCAGTGATCTGAGAAGGGGACCCCCGTTGAAGGAATCTTAGAAAGGACTAAAAGAACTTGAAGGGGCTTGAGACCACATATGAACAACAATGCTAACCAACCAGAGCTTCCAGGACTAAGCCACTACCCAAAGACTATACATGGACTCACCCTGGACTCCAACCTCATAGGTAACAATGAATAACCTAGTAAGAGCACTTACTAGGAAGGGGAAGGGGAAGCCCTTGGTCCTGCCAAGACTGAACCCCCAGTGAATGTGATTGTTGGGGGGAGGGTGGTAATGGGAGGAGGATGGGAAGGGCAACACCCATATAGAAGGGGAGTGGGAGGGGTTATGGGGATGTTGACCTGGAAACCGGGAAGGGGAATAACAATCGAAATGTAAATAAGAAATACTCAAGTTAATAAAGATGGAAAAAAAAACAAACATTGGTCATTAAAATTCTCAATATCAATTGAATCAATTCTCCAATAAAATGACACATACTAAAAAACAAAGGCATAAACATGATCCATCATATTGTTGTATACAAGAAACACATCTCAACAACAAAGGTAGATATTACCTCTGAGTAAAGGAATGATAGAATTTGTCCAGTAAAATGTACCCAAAAAACAAATTGCAGTAGTCATTCTAATATCTAATCAAAATAGGCTTTCAACCAAAAATAATCAAAAGATATGGGGGAAGTAAATAAAAATATCCAATTAAAAAATAAAGGAAGAAAAAGTGTGGAAGAACCTCCAACACGGGGCACTGGGGAAATTTTCTTGTACAGAATACCAATGGCTTATGCTCTAAGATCAAGAGTCGACAAATGGAACTTCATAAAATTGCAAAGATTCTGTAAGTCAAAGGACACTGTCATTAGGACAAAATGGTAACCAACAGATTGGGAAAGGATGTTTACCAATCCTAAATCTGATAGAGGGCTAATATTCAAAATATACAAAGAACTCAAGAAGTTAGACTCCAGAGAATCAAATAACCCTATTAAAAATGGGGCACAGAGATAAACAAATAATTCTCAACTAAGGAATATGGAATGACTGAGAAGCACCTAAAGAAATGGTCAACATCCTTAGTCATCAGAGAATTGCACATCAAAGCAACCCTGAGATTCCACCTCATACCAGTCAGAATGGGTAAGATCAAAAACTCAGGTGACAACAGATGCTGGCAGAGACATGCAGAAAGAAGAACACTCCCCCATTGTTGGTGGGATTGCAAGCTGGCACATCCATTCTGGAAATCAGTCTAGAGGTATCTCAGAAAATTGGACATAGTACTACTTGAGGACCCAGCTATATCACCCCTGGGCATATACCCAAAAAATGCTCCAACATATAACAAAGACACATGTTCCAGTATGCTCATAGAAGCCTTATTTATAATAGCCAGAAGCTAGAAAGAACCCACATGTCCCTCAACAGAGGAATGGATACAGAAAATGTGGTACATCTACACAGTAGATCACTACTCAGCTATTAAAAGCAATGACTTCATGAAATTCATAGGCAAATAAATGGAACCAGAAAATATCATCCTGGGTGAGGTAACCAAACACACAAAAACACACATAGTATGCACTCATTGATAAGTGAAAATTAGCCCAAAAGCTCAGATTATGCAAATACATTCCACAGACCACATGGAGCTCAAGTAGAAGGATGACAAAAGTGTGGATGCTTCAGTTCTTCTTGAAAGGGGGAACAAAAATATTCATAGGAGGAGATATGGAGACAAAATTTGGAGCAGGGACTGGAGTAATGTCCATGAAAAGCCTGCCCCCACCTAGTTATCCAGCCCATATACATACAGTCACCAAACCCAGACAATATTGCTCATGCCAAGAAGTACATGCTGATAGGCATCTGATATAGCTGTATCCTGAAAGGCTCTGCCAGAGCATGACTAATACAGAGGCAGACTCTTGCAGGCAACCATTTAACTGAGAACAGTGTCCCCATTGGAGGAGTTAGAGAAAGTATTGAAGGAGTTGAATGGGTTTGCAACCCCATACGAACAACAATACCAATTAACCAGAGCACCCAAGGACTAAACCACCATCCAAAGCGTACACATGGAGAGACCCTTGGTTGCAATTGCATATGTAGCAGAGAATGGCCCTGTTGGGCATCAATAGGAGGATAAGCCCTTGGTCCTGCCAAGGCTCGATGCCCCAGTGTAGGGGAATGTCAGGGCAGGGAGGCAGGAAGGGGTGCATGGTTGTGTTAGAACAGTTGAATGTAAGGCCAAATCTCAAAAAATCTTCTTTACAAGTAGAAAGTATTTTAGAGTCAACATATACAGAATGACAATGTGGTAATTGTCTTTGGTGAGTAGGGGACAGAAAAAAAAGGTCAATACTATTGAGTAGCAAAACTGTAAGATGATGTAAAATCACCATCCTAGTTCATTTTCCGTGGCTATGATGAGATACAATAAACAAGGTAACTGATAAAAGAAAATTGTGAATCTGGGGACTCATATTTCTAAAGTGTCAGAGTCTGTAACAATCATTAGAAAGACCACGGCAGCATATCAGAATAGTACTGAAGCAGTAGGTGACAGCTTACATCTGATGCACAAGCATGAAGAGAGAGAGAAGAGGGGGGAGGAAGGGAGAGGGAGAGAGGGAGAGGGAGAGAGGGAGAGAGGAAGAGAATGAGATACTAACAGAGACAAAGAGACAGAGAAACAGGGAGAGTACTAACTGGGAATGGCACAAATTTTAAACCTCAAAAGCCCACCCAAAGTGCCATTCCCTCCAAAAGGCTTCACCTCATGATCTTTCCCAAAAGATTATTATTTCATACCTTTCATTCAAATACCATTCTCATTCAAACTTTTAGATTCACTCATTGGCATCCATAGGCTTATAGCTATATCATAATAGAAAATGCATTCAGTCCTACTTCTAAAGTCCCTATAGTCTATCACAGTCTGGTGGCTGTTTAATAGCCTAAAGTCTTTGCTAAGATTTAAGGCAATATTTTAATTATAACCCCTGGTCAAGTCAAGGGGATAAATAATTCCAACATACAAAGGCAAAGTTCACATATTACCATAGCAAAACAGAGGAATGGGACATAATGAGGAAATACTGGGCCAAAGCAAACTCATGAGGCAAACTCTAAGCCCTGTAGTTAGTTCCATGTCTTGGTGGAAAAGGCTGAGACCACTCTGTACTTTCAGTCTTGCTACTGCTGCGTACTTCTCTCTCTTGTGCTGGTTTCACTCTTTCTATGCAGCGCTCCTTGGCAGGTTTCCCATGGCTCTGGCAACTCCAATACATTGGTGTCTCCAGTGAAATCTGTTTCTCTTTTTACTGCTTCACACAACGGATTCTCCAGAGACTCCCCTTTAGGCAGAGACTCCCCTGCCATGTGCCTGACTTTAATGACTTTCCTTAATCTTGGAAGAAAACTCTATAGCCCCTTTAATTTTTCATTCTTCTTGACTCAAAGGCCAAAAACACATGACTGATGCTGCCATGTTCTGATACCTGCTTATTATGAGACCTGACATCTTCTCTGAGTTATAGTGGCATAAGCTTTGATTTATTGTTTCATTTGTTGAACAAGTTTTTTCTTGGTTTTAGCAGAGTCTTTAGGAATTTCATTTTTGCAGGTTAGAAGTTTAACTGTGTGAGGTCTTGGTTTGGGCAACGCTCCCTTTATTGCATTTCCCATCAGTCTTTAAATTACTCATCTCTTTGAACATGAAACTTAGCTCCAACATTAAATTTCCTGTTGTACATTTTCTTCTCAAAGTTTTAATTTTGTGATTCTTTTTGGCCTGCTTGGTGTTTTTTATGGGTGACCTATTTTGCTCTGCAAACAAAATTAAAAACTTTATAATTTGTCTTCGGCTGTATTTTTAGGACAAGGGAAGAAAGCAGGCACGTTATTGCAAAATATCACAATAACTGTTTCCAGCACAGTTGCTATCATTGTTCCCCCTGAGACTCTTTTAAGTTGGTTTTATAGTGCATACTCTTTACAGCATTTCTGTCTTCCAAGCTTCTAGACAAGGCCCACTTTTAGCAATTAACTGCCTTCATATGCCAATGTCTCCACATCTTCCACACTCCTTCAAAAAGCAACATACTCAAATCTTTCACAGCATATTCCCAGTCCCTTGTACAAACTTATGTATTCGTTATCTTTATACTCACCCTGACTAAAAAAACTTCTAAAAAACTTAATTGGGTGCTCATGACTCCAGAGGGTTAGGGTCTATGGCTATCATGACAACATAGCATTAGGCCAATTAGGCCAGCAACCAGGCAGGGACAACATTGTGCAGTAGCTGATTGCATACAATTGATCCACAAGTTTAAAACAAACACACACACACACACACACACACACACACACACACACACACACACACACACTCAGGGCAGCCTATGGAAATAACATGTACACAACAAGTACTTTATCTCCTCCAATGAAGCCTCACCTCCTTACCATTCCCACACAGCCATGCCTATTGTAGACCATGAGCCTTTGTGCCCATTCTCATTCAGACCACCACATTAATAAAGAGCAGGAAATCACTATGAAATAACATTGCATCACATGTAGGACTTTATCTACATATGAAATTTTACAACAAGGAAAGAATTGAGTATTTATGTGAAGTGAGGCATCGGTTAGTTTGTTCAACTGTAACAACCATTTCACACCACATGTATTCAAATCTTCATGTTTCACTCGAAATTTTAATTTTGAACAGAAATAGGGACAATACTGACCCCTGAGGCAGAGTTATGACTGAAGGAAATGGAAATGAAGAGAGATAAAAGTTCTTTGTGTGTCTTCATTACTTCTGACTCCTGTAGCTACACTTGACTATAAAATTTGTTGTGCTTCAACTGAAAATATCAGGTTGAAAACAGAAATATTATTTTACCAAAAATGTTACTAAAATATTTATAATTCAATTAAAATGGTAGTTATACATGTAAGTAATATATTCACATAATAAATATATCCGAGAATGATTTAAATTTGAGACAGGTTTGATTTCAAAGGAACATTGTCTAGAGGACATTACTGGAAATTTTTCATAAGGTATTACAAAGTCAGAAAGAGTGGGCATCACAGAAAAGACAAGGAAAAAAGGGGAAAAGACTGCACCATGGGATGCTGAGGAAGGCATTGTGAAGAGAAACACAGAGGTCAGACTCTCTATCTTCATGTAGACATGGATATTGATGGATCTCATTGCAAAACCTTAGTGTACACTTTCAATTCTAAAAATTAGAGACACAATGAACTTGCTGGTAAGGACTCATCTGAGTGAACAGTCTTTTTTGAGAATGTTTACTTGTTTAATAAACAATATATGAGAGACTATCACTTCATATATTCTTTATAACCTGAAGCAATTAATAAGGACTAGGATTATAAAGTATATCTATATAAATCTTAAACACTGAAAAAGGTGTTTTAAAATAATTTCTGCAAGACACAGCATGTATGTAAGCATTCTAAATTTCAATGACTAAAGAAATGCAGTCCGGGGGGTTAGGGATTTAGCTCAGTGGTAGAGCGCTTGCCTAGGAAGCGCAAGGCCCTGGGTTCGGTCCCCAGCTCCGAAAAAAAAAGAACCAAAAAAAAAAAAAAAAAGAAATGCAGTCCTTCCGTGAACTTCCATTTGCCTCTGTTTTTTTTTTTTCATCTTTATTAACTTAAGTATTTCTTATTTACATTTCAATTGTTATTCCCCTTCCAGGTTTCCAGGCCAACATCCCCCTGACCCCTCCCCATCCCCTTCTCCACTGGTGTTCCTCTCCCCATCCTCCCCCCTTTACCGCCCTCCCCAACAATCACGTTCACTGGGGGTTCAGTCTTGGCAGGACCAAGGGCTTCCCCTTCCACTGGTGCTCTTACTAGGATATTCATTGCTACCTATGAGGTTGGAGCCCAGGGTCAGTCCATGTACAGTCTTTGGGTAGTGGCTTAGTCCCTGGAAGCTCTGGTTGGTTGGCATTGTTGTTCCTATGGGGTCTCAAGCTCCTTGAAGCTCTTTCTAAGATTCCTTCAACGGGAGTCCCGTTCTCAGTTCAGTGGTTTGCTGCTGGCATTCGCCTATGTATTTGCTATATTCTGGCTGTGTCTCTCAGGAGAGATCTACATCCCATTCCTGTCAGCCTGCACTTCTTTGCTTCATCCATCTTATCTAGTTTGGTGACTGTATATGTATGAGCCACATGTAAGGCAGGCTCTGAATGGGTGTTCCTTCTGCCTCTGTTCTAAACTTTGCCTCCCTATTCCCTCCCAAGGGTATTCTTGTTCCCCTTTTAAAGAAGAAGTGAAACATTCGCATTTTGGTCATTCTTCTTCAGTTTCATGTGTTCTGTGCATCTGGGGTAATTTGAGCATTTGGGATAATATCCACTCATCAATGAGTGCATACCATGTGTGTTTTTCTGTGATTGGGTTACCTCACTCAGGATGATATTTTCCAGTTCCATCCATTTGCCTATGAGTTTCATAAAGTCATTGATTTTGATAGCTGCGGATGTGTAGATGTACCACATTTTCTGTATCTATTCCTCTATTGAAGAGCATCTGGGTTCTTTCCAGCTTCTGGCTATTATAAATAAGGCTGCTATGAACATAGTGGAGCATGGGTCTTTGTTATATGTTGGGGCATCTTTTGGGTATGTGCCCAAGAGAGGTATAGCTGGATCCTCAGGCAGTTCAATGTCCAATTTTCTGAGGAACCTCCAGACTGATTTCCAGAATGGTTGTACCAGTCTGCAATCCCACCAACAATGGAGGAGTGTTCCTCTCTCTCCGCATCCTTGCCAGCATTTGCTGTCACCTGAGTTTTTGATCTTAGCCATTCTCACTGGTGTGAGGTGAAATCTCAGGGTTGTTTTGATTTGCATTTCCCTTATAACTAAAGATGTTGAACATTTCTTTAGGTGTTTCTCAGCCATTCCGCATTCCTCAGCTGTGAATTCTTTGTTTAGCTCTGAACTCTATTTTTAATACGGTTATTTGTCTCCCTATGGTCTAACTTCTTGAGTTCTTTGTAAATTTTAGATATAAGCCCTCTATCAGTTGTAGGATTGGTAAAGATCTTTTCCCAATCTGTTGGTTGCCATTTTGTCCTAACCACGGTGTCCTTTGCCTACAGAAGCTTTGCAGTTTTATGAGATCCCATTTGTCAATTCTTGATCTTAGAGCATAAGCCATTGGTATTTTGTTCAGGAAATTTTCTCCAGTGCCCGTGTGTTCGAGATGCTTCCCCACTTTTCCTTCTATTAGTTTGAGTGTATCTGGTTTGATGTGGAGGTCCTTGATCCACTTGGACTTAAGCTTTGTACAGGGTGATAAGCATGGATCGATCTGCATTCTTCTACATGCTGACCTCCACTTGAACCAGCACCATTTGCTGAAAATGCTATTGTTTTTCCATTGGATGGTTTTGGCTCCTTTGTCAAAAATCAAGTGACCATAGGTGTGTGGGTTCATTTCTGGGTCTTCAATTCTATTCCATTGGTCTATCTGTCTGTCTCTGTACCAATACCATACAGTTTTTATCACTATTGCTCTGTAATACTGCTTGAGTTCAGGGGTAGTGATTCCCCAGGAAGTCCTTTTGTTGTTGAGGATAGTTTTAGCCATCCTGGGTTTTTTGTTATTCCAGATGAATTTGCAAATTGTTCTGCCTAACTCTCTGAAGAATTGGATTGGTATTTTGATGGGGATTGCATTGAATCTGTAGATCGATTTTGGTAAAATGGCCATTTTTACTATATTAATCCTGCCAATCCATGAGCATGGGAGATCTTTCCATCTTCTGTTTGCCTTTGAAGGAAGGATAGTTTGCTAACAGTAAGAACAGTTCTCTATAACAGAACACTTACAAGGAGTCCCAAAAAAAGGAGATGTTGAAGCCCGAAGTAACACAGCTTGAGAAATGCTCAGTCAGTATTTGTATGACAAGACTCAGATCTCTCAACTTTTACAAAAGCTATTGTTTTAATCAACTGAAGATGAGGTAACAAACTGAACAAGTTGTAAAAAATGGTCCACACAGATAAGAAAAAATATTTCTCTCAAAACCATTTTTGTCTGATCAAGCAGCTTTCAGCTGCAGCCCTGGACTGTTTCCAGTTCTTCAGGGTGTTGTCAAGAGCCATTTTCTCCACCTTCATCCTCCTCAGGGGTGTTCTGCATGGCCCTCTGCAGAAGTAGTTTTAGAGTCTTCCGCCTGAACCTGTGGTTCCGAATGGATCCAATGAGAAAGTAAATGATGGGGTTGGAACAGCTGTTAACACAGGATAGGA
Source organism: Rattus norvegicus (assembly GCF_021556685.1). Classification (NCBI taxonomy): domain Eukaryota; kingdom Metazoa; phylum Chordata; class Mammalia; order Rodentia; family Muridae; genus Rattus; species Rattus norvegicus. The sequence continues at coordinate 109,480,522 of NC_141534.1, forward strand.
ATAGTATCTCATGATAAAAATCACAATAATGAAAATCGCTAACCCATTGATAGAGAAGCCAATAGATCCCAAATGAAAGACCAAAGATCAGGAAGATCAGGACTGAGAGGACAATAGTCACATACAGCCTGGTCACAGGCATTCTCTGTGAGCCACAGAAAGAAGATCCTGACAAGTAGGGTGAGACTGGATCCATAGAGAACAACAAATAAAACAATTGACCATACTGTGGTGATGACATAAAATGTTTCACACCAATAAAAGTCAAAACTGTTAAGCAGTAAGCCACATGCATTCCCTTGCAGGAGACTCAACAACAGGGACACAGCCCAAAGCACAAAACATGTGATCACTGATGTGTGTCTTGGATGTTTACAGTGGTACCAGATGGGCCATATTACAGATAGACAGCATTCAATGCTAATGGTGCTGAGAATGCTCCAACCAGAAAAATAAGCAAATGTTGGCACAAAATAAATAAAAAGGGGGATTTCAATATCAATTGAATAGAAGATGTAAAGGGCATTAAGAAACCAAAATACTGAATATCAACGCAAAAATACTCAATAAAATTCTGGCAAACCGAATTCAAGAGCACATCAAAACAATCATCCACCATGATCAAGTAGGCTTCATCCCAGGCATGCAGGGATGGTTTAATATACGGAAAACCATCAACGTGATCCATTATATAAACAAACTGAAAGAACAGAACCACATGATCATTTCATTAGATGCTGAGAAAGCATTTGACAAAATTCAACACCCCTTCATGATAAAAGTCCTGGAAAGAATAGGAATTCAAGGCCCATACCTAAACATAGTAAAAGCCATATACAGCAAACCAGTTGCTAACATTAAACTAAATGGAGAGAAACTTGAAGCAATCCCACTAAAATCAGGGACTAGACAAGGCTGCCCACTCTCTCCCTACTCATTCAATATAGTTCTTGAAGTTCTAGCCAGAGCAATCAGACAACAAAAGGAAATCAAGGGGATACAGATCGGAAAAGAAGAGGTCAAAATATCACTATTTGCAGATGACATGATAGTATATTTAAGTGATCCCAAAAGTTCCACCAGAGAACTACTAAAGCTGATAAACAACTTCAGCAAAGTGGCTGGGTATAAAATTAACTCAAATAAATCAGTTGCCTTCCTCTATACAAAAGAGAAACAAGCCGAGAAAGAAATTAGGGAAACGACACCCTTCATAATAGACCCAAATAATATAAAGTACCTCGGTGTGACTTTAACCAAGCAAGTAAAAGATCTGTACAATAAGAACTTCAAGACACTGAGGAAAGAAATTGAAGAAGACCTCAGAAGATGGAAAGATCTCCCATGCTCATGGATTGGCAGGATTAATATAGTAAAAATGGCCATTTTACCAAAATCGATCTACAGATTCAATGCAATCCCCATCAAAATACCAATCCAATTCTTCAAAGAGTTAGACAGAACAATTTGCAAATTCATCTGGAATAACAAAAAACCCAGGATAGCTAAAGCTATCCTCAACAATAAAAGGACTTCAGGGGGAATCACTATCCCTGAACTCAAGCAGTATTACAGAGCAATAGTGATAAAAACTGCATGGTATTGGTACAGAGACAGACAGATAGACCAATGGAATAGAATTGAAGACCCAGAAATGAACCCACACACCTATGGTCACTTGATTTTTGACAAAGGAGCCAAAACCATCCAATGGAAAAAAGATAGCATTTTCAGCAAATGGTGCTGGTTCAACTGGAGAGCAACATGTAGAAGAATGCAGATCGATCCATGCTTATCACCCTGTACAAAGCTTAAGTCCAAGTGGATCAAGGACCTCCACATCAAACCAGATACACTCAAACTAATAGAAGAAAAACTAGGGAAGCATCTGGAACACATGGGCACTGGAAAAAATTTCCTGAACAAAACACCAATGGCTTATGCTCTAAGATCAAGAATCGACAAATGGGATCTCATAAAACTGCAAAGCTTCTGTAAGGCAAAGGACACTGTGGTTAGGACAAAACAGCAACCAACATATTGGGAAAAGATCTTTACCAATCCTACAACAGATAGAGGCCTTATATCCAAAATATACAAAGAACTCAAGAAGTTAGACCGCAGGGAAACAAATAACCCTATTAAAAAATGGGGTTCAGAGCTAAACAAAGAATTCACAGCTGAGGAATGCCGAATGGCTGAGAAACACCTAAAGAAATGTTCAACATCTTTAGTCATAAGGGAAATGCAAATCAAAACAACCCTGAGATTTCACCTCACACCAGTGAGAATGGCTAAGATCAAAAACTCAGGTGACAGCAGATGCTGGCGAGGATGTGGAGAAAGAGGAACACTCCTCCATTGTTGGTGGGATTGCAGACTGGTAAAACCATTCTGGAAATCAGTCTGGAGGTTCCTCAGAAAATTGGACATTGAACTGCCTGAGGATCCACCTATACCTCTCTTGGGCATATACCCAAAAGATGCCTCAACATATAAAAGAGACACGTGCTCCACTATGTTCATCGCAGCCTTATTTATAATAGCCAGAAACTGGAAAGAACCCAGATGCCCTTCAACAGAGGAATGGATACAGAAAATGTGGTACATCTACACAATGGAATATTACTCAGCTATCAAAAACAACGAGTTTATGAAATTCGTAGGCAAATGGTTGGAACTGGAAAATATCATCCTGAGTGAGCTAACCCAATCACAGAAAGACATACATGGTATGCACTCATTGATAAGTGGCTATTAGCCCAAATGCTTGAATTACCCTAGATCCCTAGAACAAACGACACTCAAGACGGGTGATCAAAATGTGAATGCTTCACTCCTTCTTTAAATGAGGAAAAAGAATACCCTTGGCAGGGAAGGGAGAGGCAAAGATTAAAACAGAGACTGAAGGAACACCCATTCAGAGCCTGCCCCACATGTGGCCCATACATATACAGCCACCCAATTAGACAAGATGGATGAAGCAAAGAAGTGCAGACCGACAGGAGCCGGATGTAGATCTCTCCTGAGAGACACAGCCAGAATACAGCAAATACAGAGGCGAATGCCAGCAGCAAACCACTGAACTGAGAATAGGTCCCCTATTGAAGGAATCAGAGAAAGAACTGGAAGAGCTTGAAGGGGCTCGAGACCCCAAAAGTACAACAATGCCAAGCAATCAGAGCTTCCAGGGACTAAGCCACTACCTAAAGACTATACATGGACTGACCCTGGACTCTGACCCCATAGGTACAATGAATATCCTAGTAAGAGCACCAGTGGAATGGGAAGCCCTGGGTCCTGCTAAGACTGAACCCCCAGTGAACTAGTCTATGGGGGGAGGGCGGCAATGGGGGGAGGGTTGGGAGGGGAACACCCATAAGGAAGGGGAGGGGGGAGGGGGATGTTTGCCCGGAAACCGGGAAAGGGAATAACACTCGAAATGTATATAAGAAATACTCAAGTTAATAAAAAAAAAAAAAAGATTCCAGAAAAAAAAAAAAAAGAAACCAAAATACAAACTGAAAGCACGAGAAGAGAAAGTCAGCCATAGTCAGGTTGAGAATGTAGACAGAGAAGGCATTCATGTGCGTACAGATGTCCAGGAATCACAGTACTATGGCATTTAGTATGATGCCAACCAGGGAAATGATGATGAAAAGCAAAGTAATTATTTGGATCTTGATGACACAAGCTGAAGTATCAATGTGGTAGCTTTCATTCAACACTGTGATGTTAGTTTCCGAGGCTGAGATACTAAGATTCTTGCTTAGGAAATCACCACTCATGTTCCTGAAACAACAACAAAATAAAAATACATGAGCACATGCTGTGAACTCTGATTCATGAACACCCAGTTTTGTGGTAATACCTGACCTGGTTCATCAGGAGGAGAAATAGGACTATAGAAACTAAGTACTTTATTTATACCAGTATTTCAGGAGCCTTAATTTAAATGCACTTTGTATTTATGTGGCCTATCCATAATCTATGATCTTTAATGGTATGAGAGTAGTTGGTGGCCCCCATAAAGAAACTCAGGGTCTCAGGCTCTGTCAGAAAGATATAGAACTCTGAACCTACCTTTCTTTCTTTTATAAGGATGGTTCTTTTCTGTTGCAGGAACTCAGAAGCCAGAAGCATGACCAACAGCTGCTCCTAGCCCTGGCAGGGGGAAACCCCAAATGGAAAAATATGAAAATCATGAATGATAGTCATGAATGGAATACCAAATCCTACAAAGACAAGTTTGAAAAGAACAAGCCATATATACTAGTGGGACTCAGTGTCCATTTCAGATATGAAATTTGACAGATGTCTTTGAAGACATTAAGAACTTTTCTGTTGTCTGTTGCTATATCACAAGTGTATATTTCTCTATTGAGACACATTGAGTAATTCAGAATTTTCACTGATTTATTATTCATGAATTATATACTCTATATTTATACATATATACACCCCATATAATTCACATATGTGATACACATAAGATACATAGGATAAATATCACATGTATATGATATATATCATATATAAGATATATTAAATAATTATTCAAAATGAATAATTAGTAATAAAAACAACAGTGGCTAAAAATTTAGATTAAATGATTTTACAAATATTTTAGAGTAGGTTTAGTACCTTAAAGCATATAAAAATGAAGAAATGTCATTGCTGATGTTTCTTTCAAAGGAAGTTGAAGTGTATTTGAAAGAATGGCATATGCTGCAATATGGCTAATGATGTACTTCATCATTCTGATATTTAATAAATGGCAAGATTGTTGACCTAGAAACATTTCAGACCAGAATGTAGGCATTGGTTCTGAGATTAACTGAATTTCTAAGACTCTTGAGAACTAAAAATGCAAACTTAGAGAAAAAATAAAATGAAGAAAAAGTAACTGTTAATAGATGTCATGCAACAAAGAAACAACTGCAGAGAAAGAGAGAACTTAATAGAAAATATCTATCAGACACAGTAGCTTACTTGAGGAATACCTGACTCTAGAGGGTGGGTCAGGAAGATTTCATTGAATTCAAGAATAGTCTAAGCTAGAATTCAGAATTTTTCTTAATCTATAAAAATATAGGAATATTCCAACAGATATAGGGTCATTCCAACAATTGCAGGGACATTCCAAATGAACATGCTAAAAAATGACCAGTTCAGAAGTAAATGACATTTAGAGAATGCTGATGTGAAAGGCTACATGGACATGTGAGAGTTTAGTGGCAAAGAAAAACCTATCAGCAAACAACACAGTTCTGAGTAAACGTCTTTGATCTGGAAAATCAGGTAAAGATAACATTCCACATCAGGAAAGAATCTAACTGCAAAAAATCAAGTGATATACCCATCCTGATAGAAACCACATTCCTTGGATCTATTCTTCCTATCAAACTGTATACCCAACCTGGATCTTTTCTGTATCAACTCAAATTTGTTTGATAAGAAACTCTCCTGCTCCAAAAGATTGTGCCCTTCAATTCCCCCAAGTATATACTTCATGACTCACCTGAGGACTCCTCCCAAATGGTGAGCAAAACCTTATACCAAAAGAAATAACCAAGAACTAGACTTCAGATGCTTGGGTCATATCACCAAATTAAAAAATATTTATGAAACATATGAAGAATTTAATTTAATTTAAATGGAGTTCAAAACACAGGGTTCAAAGGAACAAATAGAAGCATGTTCAGAGGTTCATAGAATTCAAAGAGGACTTGAATAACCACCTGAATGAACATAAAGGAGACAGGAATACATACCAGAATAAAGGAAAATTAATATGATTTGCCAGCTACCCATTCAAAAGAAGAGTGCTGTCTAGGAAACATAAATAACTCAAAGAGTAAAGAATGAAGAAAAGAAGAAATCCATTCAAGGGAAGAAATATAGATTTGAGCAGACACATACCCAAAAAAGAATGATGAGTATCTGCTAACATTTTGAAAATTGCTTATCAGTGACCATCAAGAAACTGTAAATTGCTATAAGAGTCTATCTTGTCTCTATAAGAATGGATATCACCAAGAATATAAAGAACTAGAAATAATGATATGGATATGGGGAAGGAAAAACACTAATTTACTCTTGTTGGTCATAGGGTATTATGAAGGCTTCTATGGGACTAAAAATATTTATGGTCTTAAGCAAGTATGAATTCAGCACTCTATGAGACCAACCTGCAGGCAAGATGTACACAGCTGTGCAACAGTGAGAGCAAAATTGAGGACGTAACTGCTCTCTGGATAGATTTGAAGCAAAATCCATAAGAAGAGCTTCAAAAATGATATACCCTTGCCAAGACATGCTCATTCTAGTCACTAGTTCAGAGAAGTTTGGCATACCTACACAGGTTATGCACAGATACGTTTTCATCAATAGCCAGGACTTGATGGAAGGTGGATTTCGGGAGGGCTACCTCTTGAAGGTGAATAATTGATTAACAACAGAGTCAAGGAAAGGAAAAATCATTTTTTATATTTCTTTTCTTTTTCATCTTTATTAACTTGGGTATTTCTTATTTCATTTCGATTGTTCCCATTCCCAGTTTCCAGGCCAACATCACCCAACCCGTCCCCATCCTCTTCTCCACTGGTGTTCCCCTCCCCATCCTCCCCCCATTACCTCACTCCCTCCAACAATCACGTTCACTGGGGGTTCAGTCTTGGCAGGACCAAGGGCTTCCCCTTCCACTGGTGCTCATACAAGGCTATTCAATGCGGTGTATGCAGTTGGAGTCCAGGATCAGTCCATGTATAGTCTTTGGATAGTGGCTTAGTCCCTTGAAGCTCTGGTTGGTTGGCATTGTTGTTCATACGGGGTCTCAAACTCCTTCAAGCTCTTCCAGTTCTTTCTCTGTTTCCTTCAACGGGGGTCCCGTTCTCAGTTCAGTGGTTTGCTGCTGGCATTCGCCTATGTATTTGCTGTATTCTGGCTGTGTCTCTCAGGAGAGATCTACATCCGGTTCCTGTCGGCCTGCACTTCTTTGTTTCATCCACCTTATCTAATTGGGTGGCTGTATATGTATGGACCACATGTGGGGCAGGCTCTGAACGGGTGTTCCTTCTGCCTCTGTTCTAAACGTTGCCTCCCTATTCCCTCCCAAGGGTATTCTTGTTCCCCTTTTAAAGAAGGAGTGAAGCATTCGCATTTTGGTCATCCTTCTTGAGTTTCATGTGTTCTGTGTATCTAGGATAATTCGAGCATTTGGGCTAATATCCACTCATCAATGAGTGCATACCATGTGTGTTTTTCTGTGATTGGGTTACCTCACTCAGGATGATATTTTCCAGTTCCATCCATTTGCCTATGAATTTCATAAAGTCATTGTTTTTGATAGCTGAGTAATATTCCATTGTGTAGATGTACCACATTTTCTGTATCTGTTCCTCTGTTGAAGGGCATCCGGGTTCTTTCCAGCTTCTGGCTATTATAAATAAGGCTTCTATGGACATAGTGGAGCATGGGTCTTTGTTATATGTTGGGGCATCTTTTGCGTGTATGCCCAGGAGAGGTATAGCGGGGTCCTCAGGTAGTTCAATGTCCAATTTTCTGAGGAACCTCCAGACTGATTTCCAGAATGGTTGTACCAGTCTGCAATCCCACCAACAATGGAGGAGTGTTCCTCTTTCTCCACATCCTTGCCAGCATTTGCTGTCACCTGAGTTTTTGAGGAAAAATCATTTCTTTCAACCAAGTTCCCACTAATAGTCAAATCAAGTGCCAATAGATAGTTCAGTTCACCCAACTGTCATACTGCATAAATTTTAAAAAACAAAACTGAATATCATTACCTCAAAATAAGAACTGATAGATGGAAAGGTTGATAGATGTCCCGCGCGACCTCACCAGCAAGAATACGCAGGAACACATGAATCCTTCTGTAGCCAAAATGCTTATTATTTATTAATAATAGAGGGCCCGGGGCGCCAGCATGGCGCGGCTTATAGACACCCTAGTGCGGCGCATCCACACCTGATTGGTCGCTTACCCATGATCTCATTAGGCACGCCCCAGAGTGGGCAAAGACCTGGCACGAAGGCACTCTTGCACATGCGCACACAGTTAACTTCCTGAAAGGAAGTCGGCTGGCGCGGCAGAGGCCAGCACCATCTTGTAATGGCGAAACTATCTCGGCCTTCCACATGAGGCTCAGTGGAAGCCAGCGCCATCTTGTGGTGGCGAATGTTATTGCGGCCCTCTACATCTCCCCCTTATTATTTTATTTATAACAATAAATTATTGTCTAGGCTGGTCTAGGTCCCTGCAGTTACATCCATCTGCTGTGGCTCCTGTCTTAGGTCGTTCCTCTATGTCACAGCCTTATCGAAGGGTAACCCTATCGCCACCGGGCCCCGTGTACTGTGCATGAGGAAAGTTGCCCATCTCTGGATACCGCAGTGCTGTGTGACAGTAACTGTTAAATGACCTAGGGCGAACTCTAAAAAGAGGCCAGCCAGAAAATGAGTTAGTGAGGAAATCATGATCACCCTATCACGTGCAATGAGGAAACCTCAGCGATGTGGAAGGGCTGATCAAAGAATCATTGAGTCTCTCTCATCCCAGTGCAATGGATCCACAGATCCATGGGGGTGCAAGAGCAGAGAACCCAGATACCGACTAATTTTTGAGGATAGATGACCAAATTTCATGGGAGGCCCCTTGTTCAATGGCCACAAGTGCTTGAGTGACAATGACCTTGTCATGTTTCTGTTGAGATCTGAGTTTGCAAACCAACCATAACATGAACACTAATCCACAGCATAGGGATGCACCAAAAAGAGCCACTCCCGATAAGTAGTGAGCACCTCATTTGGTTCACCTCAGCTGTTACCACCAAGGGCCATAGTCAAGCCACTCCTATAATAAATTTAGAATTCCCAATTGTTAGCAATTACTCCAGAAAGTTCACCCACTGTGTTTGTCTAACAATAGATTGGGAGAGGGTAACTCCAGACACTGTAGACACAATGGCTATAGCAGTAAATGGCTGCTACAATAGCAACAAAAGTAACAAGGTCTTTCCCAGGACAGTTCAGGATCTCTGGAACAACCAGCAGGCAATGGAACCATGTCTGAGATCTGCACAACCAGGGCAGAGTTCCCCAGTTCACAGCAGCTTCACGCAGGTGGCATTCCTGTGAAGCTACAGTCTGCAAAATGACAACACCAGTTAAGGCAGCAAGAGTCACCAGGGGAATGAGGGGGGCAGCAACGGCTGGAGTCCAGTCTTTTCCAGCAAGCAGCAGTGCACAGAGGGTCAGAGAGCAGGCCACAGTGGGACGGGACACACGCAGCGGTAACACTGACTGTAGCAACGGCAAAATCTCTGTGATGACAAAAGATGAGGGGAAATCTTCCATCTTCCTCTCGGGGCAGAGGAATGACTCTAGGGACCCGAACCACGAGAGCTGAATCTTCATGCTCCCAGGATCAGCAAGTCTCAGCAACCACCTCTGGCAGCTGGCATACTCTTGTAGCATCCTGTAGAAAAAACACAAACATGCCCTCTTCCCCATATAAAATACCTGGATAGGATCATGCCAATGTGTGGATCTTTCTATTTCACCTAGGCAGAAGTATGCCTAGTTGTAGGGTGCCATAAACTTTGGCATCCAAATTTTAAAATTGAAATAAAAGGAGCATTATTTAGCATACAGGGATAACTCCCCCTTTTTATTTATTAAGATATAGTAAAGATATTATTTATTAAGGTAAGTCCTCGAGGATTAAATTGAGGACACTGAGCACTTGTATTTATAAATTGATTTGTATACCAAATTATTGTCTCCAGCATTATTGTTTTGGATATATAAAGAATGAGATATTTGACTAATTGTTCCTATGTAAGGCCTATAATCTGTCTGGTATCATTGTCCTCCCTTGTTAAGGAGTCTAGGCAATCTAGTTTGAGTTCTTAAATGTCCTATAAAGGAACAGTACTTAGTGTTCTTAACCACTAAGCCATCTCTCTAGCCCCTCACCAGCTTTATTTACCTAAACATAAGCATTAATTAGAAATGCCAAATCCTGTAAATATTGTCTAATTTCAGTCTTACTAGAAATCCCTGAGCTGGCAGGGCGAGGTTGAGAATTTAAAGTAAGCAAATGGAGTCTTCCTCTTTTTATATCAACTCTATTACCATTTTCAAAGAGCTGGGTCTATGGTTTTGTTTAGTTGTCTGAGCCAGAGCACTGAAAGGACAGTGAATTGTCAGACAATTCACACTGAAATCACTCATTGATTTTAAGTAGAAAACCTGTCTCTAATAAAGCATTAAGTAATTGAAATCAATTGTAAACCACAAGCCACACATTGGCTATCAGTATGTGAATTGAAAGCTTGATTTTTTTAAACATTTTAAAAAACAGTGGCTACAGCACGTAATTTAATAGTCTGTGTTGAAGCAGGGGACACTCAGGAGAATAAACAAGTGATCCAATCATATATGTAGCCTTTTCATTAGATGAACCACCTATAAATACACTAAGCGCATTTCCTATGGGTTGCATGCACAAATATAAAAGAAGTACAAAAGCATTTAAAGAGTAAAATTATCAATTTTGCCTGAAAAATTTGTATATGTAATAGGCCAAATATCAGTATTTTGTAATAACCAATTAACTGTTGTTTGGAATAAGATATGTTTCACCAGGTTTCTTTTTTAAAATACTTCCATGACTCTAGCCTACAATTTTGTATTAACACAACTGAAGCTTTATCTCCAATGTGGATAACAAAGACCTAAGTCCTCTGGCAAGGTGAGGTACTTAGCCAATTAACATATCCTTAGAAGCTTAAAATTAGTTTCAAATATTCTTTTCTGGAGTAGTGGAACAGCTACTCCCCAAATATTAAAGTTCATTTTGAAAGCAAAGTTTTGTAGTAAAAATTTCCATATACACTGAAAGATTTAAAGTTCTAACTTCTTACATTGAAGAAGCAACAAAATTACATAATATAAGGCTGTTAGCCATTCCTAATGATATCACTTTATGGGCTCTCTAAAATTATAAGCAAGCTCACGAAATGAAAACTCACAATCAATCCTCTAAATCTATCTTGAAATAGCAGTTGGAGTAAACAGACTGGCTGTAGTCCTCTCACAAGTTCCAAAACCTCATCAATCCTTTGTAAATCCTGTAACAATCTCTACCTGTTTGATTTTTCTTAATTACAAATAAGTTTGAGTTAGTCAATGTAACACTGGCAATCCTTAATCACAATCTTTAAGTTCTCCTTGTAACACCAGAGCACAGCCACAATTTTGGAAAGTCACCTGAGTTCTGAGTACTGAATAGGCAGCTGTTCTTGGGGCAGTGGAATTAGCATCAAAATACAGATAGTTTCAGGGCAAACCACAACTTTGGAAAGCAAAACTCAACCTCCAACAAACGATCTAGTCTCTAAAATCCAGTCTCCAGTCTATCCTTCATGCTACAAAGTTTGACTGCCAATTCCTATATATGAATGCACGATGGTGTAGTCTCCAGTACCTCAACAAAGAGACATTGTCCTAAATTCTTTTAGAAGCCTGGTTTCTAGAATAAGAATTCCATAAAAATATTACCTCAATTTAGACCTGTTTTCCTAGGTTGGCTCATGCCACATGTTGTCTAGAATGACTCCGTCCAAATTACCAGCTTTATGTCAACTTTCTGTTATCAATATTGTACCTTTTTAACCATATCCAATAACTTAAAAGCCAACAATCTATGACCAAGGCAAGTAGAGCATATTTATACATTTAAAACCAATGAGAAACAAAATTGAAGTGGCTACACATATCTTTAATATTTAGGCCAAGCACCATTTTTACCTTTTTAGCTATGATTTTAAGAGAAGCACCTTGTCACCTGTTGAGTCAAATAATAAGTCAGGGATTTTTCTAAGAGAAACAGCTATCAGCTCTTGTACCAAAGAAGCTGAGGAGCTGCTGGCGCCTTTAAGATCAGCTCGTGTAGACGCTTAGCCCCTGGGCAGCTTCTCCAGCTGACCTAGACTCCTGGCTGCAGGTACAGGGCTCTAAAGGCCTGATTGAAACTGCTTTTTATTCATTTGTTCCTTTTTTGAAACAAGCTAAAACCAAATCAAGATGTGAACGACCAGCAGATAAAGTTTTTACCATTTTTTCTTTTGAACATGAAACAAAACATTTAAGCAACAAGAAACAAAAACCACAGACATAAACTGACATATAGGGACAGCTTGGTGCACCAAGGACAGACAATAGACAAAGAGGGAAAAAAACAGATGGTGTCAGCAGAGAGGTAGGATTTTCCCTTTCCCACCACTTTCACGGTGACTATCCACTCGAGTGGAGTTGATATGGACGATGGATTGTCTCAATTCCTGGACTAGTCCATCAACGTGTTGAAACCAAATTCCTGTAAGATACTGAGATATATTACGGGATATCTGAGCAGCACGACTGACATTCACAAATGGTATGGAAGTGAAACACAGTCCTGAATATTTTTACTCACAACCCAATTACATTAACTCCATCAAGCTGTGCATGGGCGTTGAGATGTCCTTTTGTTTGATTCTCCTGAATAAATTTTCAGGCGATCTACCTCTACCAAATCTGATCAGTATGACTCTGCGAAGCTTCCAGAGCCTAATCACACCTTTTACAAGCACAAAGACAAAATTTTTCTCCCAAAATACTGTGTTCCTTTTATCTCCTCCCTTTTTCTCTCCCGGGGCGTTTTTTCCCCAATCTCTCGCCTCCGCAGATCTGAAGTCTTTAGAGGGGACTGTCTGCTTATTATCTTTTTTCCTTGAGCTCTTTAATTTTTTATCCCGCCCTGTTTCTGACATGCCGCCTTGCACCTCCCCCAGCGCTCTCTGCTTTGCTATTACAGCTGGGCAGCTCCCATGCGACCTCTGACACTGTCTGGCAGTAGCTAGAAATTCAAAAGCCAATAGAGAAAGCATGAGGGCTGCCAAAACGATAATAAAAACTTCCACTGCATCTAGCAGGGGAGTGAAGTGGAACAGGTCAAGGCTAAGCATGTCTCTCAGGACCTTACCTTTTAAACACTACAGTTCTGGATTCCTTCCGCAGACAGAAGAACCACTCTTGGCGCCTGGCGATGGTGTGGCATCCTGGGTTTCGGCACCAAAATGTCCCGCGCGAACTCGACAGCAAGAATACGCGGGAAAATCTTCTCTCAGATCTCTGAAGGAACCACTTTAGTCGTCAAGAACCAGTGAGATGCTGTAGGGTCACTTGGAAGCATTTCTTCCCAGAGACTGGTCGAGAACTGGAAAGCCTGGGGACATAGCCTTTCAGCCCGAGCTCTCACCAACACCTGCTGCCCCAGCAAACTGTAGCTGAGTGGATGCCTAAGATCTGATGTGAACCTTCCTGGAGAGCTGCCTCAGCCTCTTTAAAAATAAAACTGAGGCTCTGCTCCCAGACCCCGTGGGAGAGAGACCTCACCACCTGGTCAGGTGGGCACTCCTGAGGCTGCAGAGCAGAAGAGACCACCAACACTGCCCACCCCTGCCCACATACCTGGCCCAAGAGGAAACTGTATACGGCCTCTGGGCTCCCGTGGGGGAGGGCCCAGGAGCGGCAGGACCCCTGTACCTGAGACACCACCGGAGCCTGAAGGGACAGACAGGATAAACAGTTCTCTGCACCCAAATCCTGTGGGAGTGAGAGCTAAACCTACAGAGAGGCAGACATGTCTGGGAAACCAGAAGAGACTGCACTCTGCACACATCTCTGACGCCAGAGGAAAACACCAAACGCCATCTGGAAACCTGGTTCACGGAGCACGGAAACAGCAGCGCAGATCTTGCTGGTTGCTGCCGCCACGCAGAGCTCGTAGGCAGCACCCCACGAGCAAACTTGAGCCTCGGGACCACAGGTAAGACCAACTTTTCTGCTGCAAGTGACCTGCCTGGTGAACACCAGACACAGGCCCACAGGAACAGCTAAGGCCTGTAGATAGGAAAAACTACACGCCCGAAAGCAGAACACTCTGTCCCCATAACTGGCTGAAAGAAAACAGGAAAACAGGTCTACAGCACTCCTGAAACACAGCTTATAGGACAGCCTAGCCACTGTCAGAAATAGCAGAACAAAGTAACACTAGAGATAATCTGATGGCGAGAGGCAAGCACAGGAACCCAAGCAAAAGAAACCAAGACTACATGGCATCATCGGAGCCCAATTCTCCCACGAAAACAAACATGGAATATCCAAACACACCAGAAAAGCAAGATGTAGTTTCAAAATCATATTTGATCATGATGCTGGAGGACTTCAAGAAAGACTTGAAGAACTCCCTTAGAGAAACACAGGAAAACATTAATAAACAAGTAGAAGCCTATAGAGAGGAATCGCAAAAATCCCTGAAAGAATTCCAGGAAAACATTAATAAACAAGTAGAAGCCTACAGAGAGGAAACACAAAAATCCCTGAAAGAATTCCAGGAAAACATAAATAAACAAGTAGAAGTCCATAGAGAGGAGTCACAAAAATCCCTGAAAGAATTCCAGGAAAACACATTCAAACAGTTGAAGGAATTAAAAATGGAAATAGAAGCAATCAAGAAAGAACACATGGAAACAACCCTGGATGTAGAAAACCAAAGGAAGAGACAAGGAGCCATAGATACAAGCTTCACCAACAGAATACAAGAGATAGAAGAGAGAATCTCAGGAGCAGAAGATTCCATAGAAATCATCGACACAATGGTCAAAGATAATGTAAAGCGGAAAAAGCTACTGGTCCAAAACATACAGGAAATCCAGGACTCAATGAGAAGATCAAACATAAGGATAATAGGTATAAAAGAGAGTGAATACTCCCAGCTCAAAGGACCAGTAAATATCTTCAACAAAATCATAGAAGAAAACTTCCCTAACCTAAAGAAAGAGATACCTATAGGCATACAAGAAGCCTACAGAACTCCAAATAGATTGGACCAGAAAAGAAACACCGCCCGTCACATAATAGTCAAAACACCAAACGCACAAAATAAAGAAAGAATGTTAAAAGCAGTAAGGGAAAAAGGTCAAGTAACATGTAAAGGCAGACCTATCAGAATTACAGCACACTTTTCGCCAGAAACTATGAAAGCCAGAAGATCCTGGACAGATGTCATACAGACCCGAAGAGAACACAAATGCCAGCCCAGGTTACTGTATCCTGCAAAACTCTCAATTAACATTGATGGAGAAACCAAGATATTCCATGACAAAACCAAATTTACACAATATCTTTCTACAAATCCAGCACTACAAAGGATAATAAATGGTAAAGCCCAACATAAGGAGGCAAGCTATACCCTAGAAGAAACAAGAAACTAATCGTCTTGGCAACAAAATAAAGAGAGTGAAAGCACACAAACATAACCTCACATCCAAATATGAATATAACAGGAAGCAATAATCACTATTCCTTAATATCTCTCAACATCAATGGCCTCAACTCCCCAATAAAAAGACATAGATTAACAAACTGGATACGCAACGAGGACCCTGCATTCTACTGCCTACAGGAACCACACCTCAGAGACAAAGACAGACAGTACCTCAGAGTGAAAGGCTGGAAAACAACTTTCCAAGCAAATGGTCAGAAGAAGCAAGCTGGAGTAGCTATTCTAATATCAAATAAAATCAATTTTCAACTAAAATTCATCAAAAAAGATAAGAAAGGACACTTCATATTCATCAAAGGAAAAATCCACCAAGGTGAACTCTCAATCCTAAATATCTATGCCCCAAATACAAGGGCAACTACATACCTAAAAGAAACCTTACTAAAGCTCAAAATACACATTGCACATCACACAATAATAGTAGGAGACTTCAACACCTCACTCTCATCAATGGACAGCTCATGGAAACAGAAATTAAACAGAGACGTAGACAGACTAAGAGAAGTCATGAGCCAAATGGACTTAACAGATATTTATAGAACATTCTACCCTAAAGCAAAAGGATAAACCTTCTTCTCAGCTCCTCATGGCACTTTCTCCAAAATTGACCATATAATTGGTCAAAAAATGGGCCTCAACAGGTACAGAAAGGTAGAAATAATCCTATGCGTGCTATTGGACCACCACAGCCTAAAACTGGTCTTCAATAACAATAAGGGAAGAATGCCCACATATACGTGGAAATTGAACAATGCTCTACTCAATGATAACCTGGTCAAGGAAGAAATAAAGAAAGAAATTAAAGACTTTTTAGAATTTAATGAAAATGAAGGTACAACATACCCAAACTTATGGAACACAATGAAAGCTGTGCTAAGAGGAAAACTCATAGTGCTGAGTGCCTGCAGAAAGAAACAGGAAAGAGCATATGTCAGCAGCTTGACAGCACACCTAAAATCTCTAGAACAAAAAGAAGCAAACACACCCAGGAGGAGTAGAAGGCAGGAAATAATCAAACTCAGAGCTGAAATCAACCAAGTAGAAACAAAAAGGACCACAGAAAGAATCAACAGAACCAAAAGTTGGTTCTTTGAGAAAATCAACAAGATAGATAAACCCTTAGCCAGACTAACGAGAGGACACAGAGAGTGTATCCAAATTAACAAAATCAGAAATGAAAAGGGAGACATAACTACAGATTAAGAGGAAATTCAAAAAATCATCAGATCCTACTACAAAAGCCTATATTCAACAAAACTTGAAAATCTTCAGGAAATGGACAATTTCCTAGACAGATACCAGGTACTGAAGTTAAATCAGGAACAGATAAACCAGTTAAACAACCCCATAACTCCTAAGGAAATAGAAGCAGTCATTAAAGGTCTCCCAACCAAAAAGAGCCCAGGTCCAGATGGGTTTAGTGCAGAATTCTATCAGACCTTCATAGAAGACCTCATACCAATATTATCCAAACTATTCCACAAAATTGAAACAGATGGAGCACTACCGAATTCCTTCTATGAATCCACAATTACTCTTATACATAAACCACACAAAGACCCAAAAAAGAAAGAGAACTGCAGACCAATTTCCCTTATGAATATCGACGCAAAAATACTCAATAAAATTCTGGCAAGCCGAATCCAAGAGCACATCAAAACAATCATACACCATGATCAAGTAGGCTTCATCCCAGGCATGCAGGGATGGTTTAATATGCGGAAAACCATCAATGTGATCGATTATATAGACAAACTGAAAGAACAAAACCCCATGATCATTTCACTAGATGCTGAGAAAGCATTTGACAAAATTCAACACCCCTTCATGATAAAAGTCCTGGAAAGAATAGGAATTCAAGGCCCATACCTAAACATACTAAAAGCCATATACAGCAAACCAGTTGCTAACATTAAACTAAATGGAGAGAAACTTGAAGCAATCCCACTAAAATCAGGGACTAGACAAGGCTGCCCACTCTCTCCCTACATATTCAATATAGTTCTTGAAGTTCTAGCCAGAGCAATCAGACAACAAAAGGAGGTCAAGGGGATACAGATCGGAAAAGAAGAAGCCAAAATATCACTATTTGCAGATGATATGATAGTATATTTAAGTGATCCCAAAAGTTGCACCAGAGAACTACTAAAGCTGATAAACAACTTCAGCAAAGTGGCGGGGTATAAAATTAACTCAAATAAATCAGTATCCTTCCTCTACACAAAAGAGAAACAAGCCGAGAAAGAAATTAGGGAAACGACACCCTTCATAATAGACCCAAATAATATAAAGTACCTCGGTGTGACTTTAACCAAGCAAGTGAAAGATTTGTACAATAAGAACTTCAAGACACTGAAGAAAGAAATTGAAGAAGTCCTCAGAAGATGGAAAGATCTCCCATGCTCATGGATTGGCAGGATTAATATAGTAAAAATGGCCATTTTACCAAAAGCGATCTACAGATTCAATACTATCCCCATCAAAATACCAATCCAATTCTTCAAAGAGTTAGACAGAACAATTTGCAAATTCATCTGGAATAACAAAAAACCCAGGATAGCTAAAACTATCCTCAACAACAAAAGGACTTCAGGGGGAATCACTATCCCTGAACTCAAGCAGTATTACAGAGCAATAGTGATAAAAACTGCATGGTATTGGTACAGAGACAGACAGATAGACCAATGGAATAGAATTGAAGACCCAGAAATGAACCCACACACCTATGGGCACTTGATTTTTGACAAAGGAGCCAAAACCATCAAATGGAGAAAAGATAGCATTTTCAGCAAATGCTGCTGGTTCAACTGGAGGTCAGCATGTAGAAGAATGCAGATTGATTGATGCTTATCACTCTGTACAAAGCTTAAGTCCAAGTGGATCAAGGACCTCCACATCACACCAGATACACTCAAACTAATAGAAAAAAACTAGGGAAGCATCTGGAATATATGGGCACTGGAAAAAATTTCCTGAACAAAACACCAATGGCTTATGCTCTAAGATCAAGAATCGACAAATGGGATCTCATAAAACTGCAAAGCTTCTGTAAGGCAAAGGACACTGTGGTTAGGACAAAACGGCAACCAACATATTGGGAAAAGATCTTTACCAATCCTACAACAGATAGAGGCCTTATATCCAAAATATACAAAGAACTCAAGAAGTTAGACCACAGGGAAACAAATAACCCTATTAAAAAATGGGTTTCAGAGCTAAACAGAAAATTCACAGCAGAGCAATGCCGAATGGCAGAGAAACACCTAAAGAAATGTTCAACATCTTTAGTCATAAGAGAAATGCAAATCAAAATAACCCTGAGATTTCACCTCACACCAGTTAGAATGGCTAAGATCAAGATCTCAGGTGACAGCAGATGCTGGCGAGGATGTGGAGAAAGAGGAACACTCCTCCATTGTTGGTGGGATTGCAGACTGGTACAAACATTCTGGAAATCAGTCTGGAGGTTTCTCAGAAAATTGGACTTGAACTGCCTGAGGATCCAGCTATACCTCTCTTGGGTATATACCCAAAAGATGTCCCAACATATAAAAAAGACACATGCTCCACTATGTTCATCGCAGTCTTATTTATAATAGCCAGAAGCTGGAAAGAACCCAGATGCCCTTCAACAGAGGAATGGATACAGAAAATGTGGTACATCTACACAATGGAATATTACTCAGCTATCAAAAAAAATGACTTTATGAAATTCGTAGGCAAATGGTCGGAACTGGAAAATATCATCCTGAGTGAGGTAACCCAATCACCGAAAAACACACATGGTATGCACTCATTGTTAAGTGGCTATTAGCCCAAATGCTTGAATTACCCTAGATGCCTAGAACAACTGAAACTCAAGACGGATGATCAAAATATGAATGCTTCACTCTTTCTTTAAAAGGGGAACAAGAATACCCTTGGCAGGGAAGAGAGAGGCAAAGATTAAAACAGAGACAGAAGGAACACCCATTCAGAGCCTGCCCCACCTGTGGCCCATGCATATACAGTCATCCAATTAGACAAGATGGATGGAGCAAAGAAGTGCAGGCTGACAGGAGCCGGATGTAGATCTCTCCCAAGAGACACAGCCAGAATACAGCAAACACAGAGGTGTATGCCAGCAGCAAACCACTCAATTGAGAATAGGACCCCCGTTGAAGGAATCAGAGAAAGAACTGGATGATCTTGAAGGGGCTTGAGACCCCATATGTACAACAATGCCAAGCAACCAGAGCTTCCAGGGACTAAGCCACTATCTAAAGACTATACATGGACTGACCCTGGACTCTGACCTCATAGGTAGCAATGAATATCCTAGTAAGAGCACCAGTGGAAGGGGAAGCCCTGGGTCCTGCTAAGACTGAACCCCCATTGAACTAGATTGTTGGGGGAAGGGCGGCAATGGAGGGAGGATGGGGTGGGGAACACCCATAAGGAAGGGGAGGGAGGAGGGGGATGTTTGCCCAGAAACCGGGAAAGGGAATAACACTCGAAATGTATATAAGAAATACTCAAGTTAATAAAAAAAAAATACGCGGGAACACACGAATCCTTCTGTAGCCAAAATGCTTATTATTTATTAATAATAGAGGGCCCGGGGTGCCAGCATGGCGCGGCTTATATACACCCTAGCGCGGCGCATCCACACCTGATTGGTCGCTTACCCATGATCTCATTAGGCACACACCGGAGTGGGCAAAGACCTGGCAGGAAGGCACTCTTGCACATGCGCACACAGTTAACATCCTGAAAGGAAGTCGGCTGGCACGGCGGAGGCCGGCGCCATCTTGTAATGGCGAAACTATCTCGGCCTTCCACGTGGGGCGCAGTGGAAGCCAGCGCCATCTTGTGTTGGCGAATGTTATTGAGGCCCTCTACAGATAGAGATTAAGGAAATATTTGATAGAGCTTTGAAGAATTATCAGAGAACACTATATGCCTAAATAATATGTTCCAAAAACAAAATTGATCAATATTTACTACTTAGGAACTTGCTATCACAGCAACAGCCAACTCTTGGCTCAGATAGAGCTCCACACTACTTGTTCTTTATTTGGGTTGTAGATAGGTTAAACACTTCGTGTCACTTTCCCAAAATCAGTATATTACTGATAAGTTATAATTAATTGTGTTCCTCACAGTCACTCAATTTTAGACCAGCTCTTGCCTACTAAGTATGAAATACAGAAAGGAATGGAAACTTTCCCATGCAGAAAACACTGGTAATTGAGGAACTGACATAACTGGGATTTTATAGACAGAGCCTGTACATACATACTCGCTAAGTCAAGTCAAAGGGGCAGAATTATCACAATAGCAGCAGTTTGAGAAGTTGGGATGAGAGCAGAATTTTGGAAAGCACAAATTGGTTCACACCTTGGTTCACTGTCTTCCCTCAACCTAGTCTACAAACCTACAGTGCAGTCTTTTTTTTGGGGGGGGGGGTATTTCTGCAGAAACACATGGGACTTTTTGTGATTTCTGTCTCCAGATATAGTTATGTGGTCACAGAGTATAAAAAATAGATGATAGTTTGGAAAGAATGACTCAAAAAGACATCTTACCTTTGTTCTATTCTTATGGGACACGTTAAGCTGGTCTGTGGTGAAGCAAAGAGTCCTCTGAGTCAGTTGTCAATATTAATACTTCCTATCACTTAGATTGTTGAGAAACTGGTGCTTGAGGAAGAATATTCAAAAGGGGAAGAAAGATATGTGGCTTCCTGAACTTGGATCTGCACAAAGAGTCACTCCTTTGAGTCATACTCTTCATGAGACTTTTCTGAACATTTGGCCTGGCTCCTATCTCCTGTCCTTTGGTCATAAGAACCCTATGGCTCCTCTTCCCTCTCAGGGTTTGCATTTTTAACTTCTTGCATCTAGAAGGTGAGCAATTTCAAACAATGTGAGCCAGTGTTGTTGCTTTATAACACATAATGCTATGTTTGCAAAGCTAGACGATGATGGAACTATAAACATAAGGGTAATGATTAAATCTGATGAATTTTCAGAATAGTGACTTGAGATATATTAGATAGGAGTTTGGGGTTTGAAATTAGAATCATTCCTTGGGTCAGAAACCCAGCCAGGGAAGGATTTCAGGAATGTGTTGCTGTCAGGCTCCTGGAACATCCCTTGCGGCTAAGGTGACCAAGAATGAGACCAGTTCAGCATTAACAACAGGGTCTTTATAAAGAACTCAAGGTGTGGTCTACAGGAGTACTGGATAAACCTGCTTTGCAAAGTACTGCAAAGGTAGTAATGAAGGAAAACAAAAAGCAGCAGAAATGAGTAAGCCTTTAATTAGAAGTGAGTAAACCAGCTAGAAGGGGAAGGGAAAAAAGAAGGAAATTTATAAAAACCAATTAATTTATTTAGTTGCAATAATACTATCAAATAGTAATAGCGAGTGATTAGCCTTGGAGAAAATGAAGAGAAATGAGCCACATCTGCTGGATCTCAGAGTTATGTCTGCTTAGTAGTTCCTGCCTCACTATTTCATGATGCTATATACTTTTATAAACTATTTTGCAAAGGAAAATTTAGTAGCTATAGGACATTTCAAATTTTAAAAATGTGTTCTTCGTATATGGATTTTCATGTACATTGGTAAAATGGATGGTCTTATAAATATTCATGCATATGTGTACACATGCTGTTGTTGACCAGAGTTCAAGGTCTGGGGTATTCCTCTAACCTCCTTCACATTATCTCTTGAATAAAGAAACTCCACTTAAAACCATAACTTACCTGTTGAGCTATTCCCCTTACCTCTCTTTCCCCAGCGTCTCCTATGTGCTGAGAAAATATGCAGACTACGAACCTGCATGAATATGTCTCATAGGGGATTAATTTCAGACTCTCAAAACACAGCAAGTGTTTTCCTCTCTGAACCATTTCCCAAATCTAGTTAGGAACGTTTTTATGAAGGAGGATATCTCACTTTACCATATTCTAAATATAAATTATTTTTAAGACATGAGATTATTTAATGGATTTGCAAGTTTATTTGTATTAGCTTATTTGGTTGGTTCTTTAGTCGTTAGGCTGGTTGACTGGCTGACTAGTCAGTTATGTGGTTGGGTGCTTGTTTACATGGATGCTAGTTGGTTGGATGAGTGACTTATTAGTTGGTTTGTTCTTTGGTTGTTTGGTTGTTTGTTCAATCTGTTGGTTGACTTTCTTTGACCAGGAAACAGTAAGCTATGATGTACAGTATGATTTGTTTGTTTGCATCTTCAGCTTTACATTCCATAGGATAAAGTGATTAATTTCTTATTCTAAAATATGATGCACACTAAGTAGCAACTTAAATTCAACTATGGTATTTACTCTGTCTAAAATATTTTAAATTACCTCTATCCCCATATTATATTTTGGTAGTTTGTTTTTACTTAGAAAGCCTGTTTCTTTTTTTCCATCTTTATTAACTTGAGTATTTCTTATTTACATTTCGATTGTTATTTCCCTTCCCAGTTTCCGGGCCAACGTCCCCTCCCACTCCCCTTCTCTAGGGGTGTTCCCCTCTCCATACTCCTCCCATTACCACCTCTCCCCAACAATCACGTACCCTGGGGGTTCAGTCATGGCAGGACCAAGGGCTTCCCCTTCCACTGGTGCTCTTACTAGGCTATTCATTGCTACCTATGAGGTTGGAGCCCAGGGTCAGTCCATGTATAGTCTTTGGGTAGTGGCTTAGTCCCTGGAAGCTCTGGTTGGTTGGCATTGTTGTTCATATGCGGTCTCAAGCCCTTTCAAGCTCTTCCAGTTCTTTCTCTGTTTCCTTCAACGGGGGTCCCGTTCTCAGTTCAGTTGTTTGCTGCTGGCATTCACCTATGTATTTGCTGTATTCTGGCTGTGTCTCTCAGGAGAGATCTATATCCGATTCCTGTCGGCCTGCACTTCTTTGTTTCATCCACCTTATCTAGTTTGGTGGCGGTATATGTATGGGCCACATGTGGGGCAGGCTCTGAATGGGTGTTCCTTCTGCCTCTGTTCTAAACGTTTCCTCCCTATTCCCTCCCAAGGGTATTCTTGTTCTCCTTTTAAAGAGGTAGTGAACCATTCGCATTTTGGTCATCCTTCTTGAGTTTCATGTGTTCTGTGCATCTAGGGTAATTCGAGCATTTGGGCTAATATCCACTCATCAATGATTGTATACCATGTGTGTTTTTCTGTGATTGGGTTACCTCACTCAGCATGATAGTCTCCAGTTCCATCCATTTGCCTATGAATTTCTTAATCTTGGTTCTGTCACAGTTCTATGGTCTCTGTACTGTCCTTGGTGATAATATTACAATCCGCTAATTTTTGTTAAAGGGATATAAAAGAAAAAATGAGTATGTGTTATATATGACATAAATGTTGAGTTGCTTAGACATGTAAACTCTTATCTGAAGTTTCTGGTTATGTCTTCTGATGCCAGACCACATGACTTCTAGCAATCCCAAAAGCACCTGTTGTTTCTCCTGGAGCAACCTTGCCCTTGATATAAGGAAACAAAAACAGCTGAGCAATTCTATCCCCTGTATCAATTTATATCTCCTTTTCAACATATGCCATGATTTTGGTTTCTACTTTGCTATCCCCATCTACTATACTTGGATGCAAAAATAAATCCTTAAGAAGTTAATCTAGCCCAGACCCGGTGAGAGAGAGACCCAACCGCCTGGTCAGGTGGGCACTCCTGAGGCTGCAGAGCGGAAGAGACCACCAACACTGCTCACCCCTGCCCACATCCCTGGCCCAAGAGGAAACTGTATAAGGCCTCTGGGCTCCCGTGGGGGAGGGCCCAGGAGCGGCAGGACCCCTGCCTGAGACACCGCTGGAACCTGAAGGAAACAGACCAGATAAACAGTTCTCTGCACCCAAATCCCATGGGAGGGAGAGCTAAACCTTCAGAGAGGCAGACAAGCCTGGGAAACCAGAAGAGACTGCTCCCTGCACACACATCTCGGACGCCAGAAGAAAAAGCCAAAGACCATCTGGAACCCTGGTGCACTGAAGCTCCCGGAAGGGGCCGCACAGGTCTTCCTGGTTGCTGCCGCTGCAGAGAGCCCCTGGGCAGCACCCCACGAGCGAACTTGAGCCTCAGGACCACAGGTAAGACCAACTTTTCTGCTGCAAGAAAGCTGCCTGGTGAACTCAAGACACAGGCCCACAGGAACAGCTGAAGACCTGTAGAGAGGAAAAACTACACGCCCGAAAGCAGAACACTCTGTCCCCATAACTGACTGAAAGAGAGGAAAACAGGTCTACAGCACTCCTGACACACAGGCTTATAGGACAGTCTAGCCACTGTCAGAAATAGCAGAACAAAGTAACACTAGAGATAATCTGATGGCAAGAGGCAAGCGCTGGAACCCAAGCAACAGAAACCAAGACTACATGGCACCATCGGAGCCCAATTCTCCCATCAAAACAAACATGGAATATCCAAACACACCAGAAAAGCAAGATCTAGTTTCAAAATCATTTTTGATCATGATGCTGGAGGACTTCAAGAAAGATGTGAACTCCCTTAGAGAACAAGTAGAAGCCTACAGAGAGGAATCGCAAAAATGCCTGAAAGAATTCCAGGAAAACATAAATAACCAAGCAGAAGCCCATAGAGAGGAGACACAAAAATCCCTGAAAGAATTCCAGGAAAACACAATCAAACAGTTGAAGGAATTGAGGATGGAAATAGAAGCAATCAAGAAAGAACACAGGGAAACAGCCCTGGATATAAAAAACCAAAAGAAGAGACAAGGAGCTGTAGATACAAGCTTCACCAACAGAATACAAGACATGGAAGAGAGAATCTCAGGAGCAGAAGATTCCATAGAGATCATTGACTCAACTGTCAAAGATAATGTAAAGCGGAAAAAGCTACTGGTCCAAAACATACAGGAAATCCAGGACTCAATGAGAATATCAAACCTAAGGATAATAGGTATAGAAGAGAGTGAAGAATCCCAGCTCAAAGGACCAGTAAATATCTTCAACAAAATCATAGAAGAAAACTTCCCTAACCTAAAAAAAGAGATACCCATAGGCATAAAAGAAGCCTACAGAACTTCAAATAGATTGGACCAGAGAAGAAATACCTCCCGTCACATAATTGTCAAAACACCAAACGCACAAAATAAAGAAAGAATATTAAAAGCAGTAAGGGAAAAAGGTCAAGTAACATATAAAGGCAGACCTATCAGAATCACACCAGACTTCTCGCCAGAAACTATGAAGGCAAGAAGATCCTGGAGTGATGTCATACAGACCCTAAGAGAACACAAATGCCAGCCCAGGTTACTGTATCCAGCAAAACTCTCAATTAACATTGATGGAGAAACCAAGATATTCCATGACAAAACCAAATTTACACAATATCTTTCTACAAATCCAGCACTACAAAGGATAATAAATGGTAAAGCCCAACATAAGGAGGCAAGCTATACCCTAGAAGAAGCAAGAAACTAATCGTCTTGGCAACAAAACAAAGAGAATGAAAGCAGACAAACATAACCTTACATCCAAATATGAATATAACGGGAAGCAATAATCACTATTCCTTAATATCTCTCAATATCAATGGCCTCAACTCCCCAATAAAAAGACATAGATTAACAAACTGGATACGCAACGAGGACCCTGCATTCTGCTGCCTACAGGAAACACACCTCAGAGACAAAGACAGACACTACCTCAGAGTGAAAGGATGGAAAACAACTTTCCAAGCAAATGGTCTGAAGAAGCAAGCTGGAGTAGCTATTCTAATATCAAATAAAATCAATTTCCAACTAAAAGTCATCAAAAAAGATAAGGAAGGACACTTCATATTCATCAAAGGAAAAATCCACCAAGATGAACTCTCAATCCTAAATATCTATGCCCCAAATACAAGGGCACCTACATACGTAAAAGAAACCTTACTAAAGCTCAAAACACACATTGCACCTCACACAATAATAGTGGGAGATTTCAACACCCCACTCTCATCAATGGACAGATCATGGAAACAGAAATTAAACAGTGATGTCGACAGACTAAGAGAAGTCATGAGCCAAATGGACTTAACGGATATTTATAGAACATTCTATCCTAAAGCAAAAGGATATACCTTCTTCTCAGCTACTCATGGCACTTTCTCCAAAATTGACCATATAATTGGTCAAAAAACGGGCCTCAACAGGTACAGAAAGATAGAAATAATCCCATGCGTGCTATCGGACCACCACGGCCTAAAACTGGTCTTCAATAACAATAAGGGAAGAATGCCCACATATCCGTGGAAATTGAACAATGCTCTCCTCAATGATAACCTGGTCAAGGAAGAAATAAAGAAAGAAATTAAAAACTTTTTAGACTTTAATGAAAATGAAGGTACAACATACCCAAACTTATGGGACACAATGAAAGCTGTGCTAAGAGGAAAACTCATAGTGCTGAGTGCCTGCAGAAAGAAACAGGAAAGAGCATATGTCAGCAGCTTGACAGCACACCTAAAAGCTCTAGAACAAAAAGAAGCAAATACACCCAGGAGGAGTAGAAGGCAAGAAATAATCAAACTCAGAGCTCAAATCAACCAAGTAGAAACAAAAAGGACCATAGAAAGAATCAACAGAACCAAAAGTTGGTTCTTTGAGAAAATCAACAAGATAGATAAACCCTTAGCCAGACTAACGAGAGGACACAGAGAGTGCGTCCAAATTAATAAAATCAGAAATGAAAAGGGAGACATAACTACAGATTCAGAGGAAATTCAAAAAATCATCAGATCTTACTATAAAAACCTATATTCAACAAAACTTGAAAATCTTCAGGAAATGGACAATTTCCTAGACAGACACCAGGTATTGAAGTTAAATCAGGAACAGATAAACCAGTTAAACAACCCCATGACTCCTAAGAAAATAGAAGCAGTCATTAAAGGTCTCCCAAACAAAAAGAGCCCAGGTCCAGACGGGTTTAGTGCAGAATTCTATCAAACCTTCATAGAAGACCTCATACCAATATTATCCAAACTATTCCACAAAATTGAAACAGATGGACCACTACCGAATTTCTTCTACGAAGCCACAATTACTCTTATACCTAAACCACACAAAGACACAACAAAGAAAGAGAACTTCAGACCAATTTCCCTTATGAATATCGACGCAAAAATACTCAATAAAATTCTGGCAAACCAAATTCAAGAGCACATCAAAACAATCATCCACCATGATCAAGTAGGCTTCATCCCAGGCATGCAGGGATGGTTTAATATACGGAAAACCATCAACGTGATCCATTATATAAACAAACTGAAAGAACAGAACCCCATGATCATTTCATTAGATGCTGAGAAAGCATTTGACAAAATTCAACACCCCTTCATGATAAAAGTCGTGGAAAGAATAGGAATTTATGGCCCATACGTAAACATAGTAAAAGCCATATACAGCAAACCAGTTGCTAACATTAAACTAAATGGAGAGAAACTTGAGGCAATCCCACTAAAATACGGGACTAGACAAGGCTGCCCACTCTCTCCCTACTTATTCAATATAGTTCTTGAAGTTCTAGCCAGAGCAATCAGACAACAAAAGGAGATCAAGGGGATACAGATCGGAAAAGAAGAGGTCAAAATATCACTATTTGCAGATGACATGATAGTATATTTAAGTGATCCCAAAAGTTGCACCAGAGAACTACTAAAGCTGATAAACAACTTCAGCAAAGTGGCTGGGTACAAAATTAACTCAAATAAATCAGTTGCCTTCCTCTATACAAAAGAGAAACAAGCGGAGAAAGAAATTAGGGAAACGACACCCTTCATAATAGACCCAAATAATATAAAGTACCTCAGTGTGACTTTAACCAAGCAAGTAAAAGATCTGTACAATAAGAACTTCAAGACACTGAGGAAAGAAATTGAAGAAGACCTCAGAAGATGGAAAGATCTCCCATGCTCTTGGATTGGCAGGATTAATATAGTAAAAATGGCCATTTTACCAAAAGCAATCTACAGATTCAATGCAATCCCCATCAAAATACCAATCCAATTCTTCAAAGAGTTAGACAGAACAATTTGCAAATTCATCTGGAATAACAAAAAACCCAGGATAGCTAAAGCTATCCTCAACAATAAAAGGACTTCAGGGGGAATCACTATCCCTGAACTCAAGCAGTATTACAGAGCAATAGTGATAAAAACTGCATGGTATTGGTACAGAGACAGACAGATAGACCAATGGAATAGAATTGAAGACCCAGAAATGAACGCACACACCTATGGTCACTTGATTTTTGACAAAGGAGCCAAAACCATCCAATGGAAAAAAGATAGCATTTTCAGCAAATGGTGCTGGTTCAACTGGAGGGCAAAATGTAGAAGAATGCAGATCGATCCATCCTTATCACCCTGTACAAAGCTTAAGTCCAAGTGGATCAAGGACCTCCACATCAAACCAGACACACTCAACCTAATAGAAGAAAAACTAGGGAAGCATCTGGAACACATGGGCACTGGAAAAAATTTCCTGAACAAAACACCAATGGCTTACGCTCTAAGATCAAGAATCGACAAATGGGATCTCATAAAACTGCAAAGCTTCTGTAAGGCAAAGGACACTGTGGTTAGGACAAAACGGCAACCAACATATTGGGAAAAGATCTTTACCAATCCTACAACAGATAGAGGCCTTATATCCAAAATATACAAAGAACTCAAGAAGTTAGACCGCAGGGAAACAAATAACCCTATTAAAAATGGGGTTCAGAGCTAAACAAAGAATTCACAGCTGAGGAATGCCGAATGGCTGAGAAACACCTAAAGAAATGTTCAACATCTTTAGTCATAAGGGAAATGCAAATCAAAACAACCCTGAGATTTCACCTCACACCAGTGAGAATGGCTAAGATCAAAAACTCAGGTGACAGCAGATGCTGGCGAGGATGTGGAGAAAGAGGAACACTCCTCCATTGTTGGTGGGATTGCAGACTGGTAAAACCATTCTGGAAATCAGTCTGGAGGTTCCTCAGAAAATTGGACATTGAACTGCCTGAGGATCCAGCTATACCTCTCTTGGGCATATACCCAAAAGATTCCTCAACCTACAAAAGAGACACGTGCTCCACTATGTTCATCGCAGCCTTATTTATAATAGCCAGAAACTGGAAAGAACCCAGATGCCCTTCAACAGAGGAATGGATTCAGAAAATGTGGCACATCTACACAATGGAATATTACTCAGCTATCAAAAACAACGAGTTTATGAAATTCGTAGGCAAATGGTTGGAACTGGAAAATATCATCCTGAGTGAGCTAACCCATTCACAGAAAGACATACATGGTATGCACTCATTGATAAGTGGCTATTAGCCCAAATGCTTGAATTACCCTAGATCCCTAGAACAAACGAAACTCAAGACGGATGATCAAAATGTGAATGCTTCACTCCTTCTTTAAATGAGGAAAAAGTATACCCTTGGCAGGGAAGGGAGAGGCAAAGATTAAAACAGAGACTGAAGGAACACCCATTCAGAGCCTGCCCCACATATGACCCATACATATACAGCCACCCAATTAGAGAAGATGGACGAAGCAAAGAAGTGCAGGCCTACAGGAACCGGATGTAGATCGCTCCTGAGAGACACAGCCAGAATACAGCAAATACAGAGGCGAATGCCAGCAGCAAACCACTGAACTGAGAATAGGCCCCCGTTGAAGGAATCAGAGAAAGAACTGGAAGAGCTTGAAGGGGCTCGAGACCCCAAAAATACAACAATGTCAAGCAACCAGAGCTTCCAGGGACTAAGCCACTACCTAAAGACTATACAGGGACTGACCCTGGACTCTGACCCCATAGGTAGCAATGAATATCCTAATAAGAGCACCAGTGGAAGGGGAAGCCCTGGGTCCTGCTAAGACTGAACCCCCAGTGAACTAGACTATGGGGGGAGGGTGGCAATGGGGGGAGGGTTGGGAGGGGAACACCTATAAGGAAAGGGAGGGGGGAGGGGATGTTTGCCCAGAAACCGGGAAAGGGAATAACACTTGAAATGTATATAAGAAATACTCAAGTTAATAAAAAACAAAATATCAAAAAAAAGAGAAGAAATAAATTAAAAAAAAAGAAGTTAATCTACCTATTCCCAAGATTATCCCTATTGTCCTATTGTCCATGAAGGTAAATGACCATGAATGCCATGGACTGACTCATGGCTCCAGCCGCATATGTAGCAAAGGATGGCCTTGTTGGGCACCAATGGAAGGGAAAGCCCTTGGTCCTGCCAAGGCTGGATCCTCCAGTGTAAGGGAATGTCGTGGGGGCAGGAAGGGGGGTTGGTTGGGGAGGGAACACCCTTATAGAAGAAGGGGAGGGGATGGGATAGGGGACTTATGTCCAGGAAACTTGGACAGGGAATAACATTTCAAATGTAAATTTTTTAAAAATCCAATAAAAAGAAAAAACACTAGTGGTTAACTTGTAATAGTCAAGTTTTGGAGGATAGTATAAGAGGAATATTTGTGGCCAGATCCAAAGGTTCACTCCCTTTTGTAGCATATGTAATAACAGAAACACTTTTTTTATCTTTATTAACTTGAGTATTACTTATTTACATTTCGATTGTTATTCCCTTTCCCGATTTCCAGGCCAACATTCCCCTAACCCCTTCCACTCCCCTTCTATACGGGTGTTCCCCTCCCTATCCTCCCCCCATTACCGCCCTCCCCACAACAATCATGTTCACTGGGGGTTCAGTGTTGGCAGGACAAAGGGCTTCCTCTTCCACTGGTGCTCTTACTAGTCTATTCATTGCTACCTATGAGGTTAGAGCCTAGGATCAGTCCATGTATAGTCCTTGGGTAGTGGCTTAGTCCCTGGAAGCTCTGGTTGCTTGGCATTGTTGTTCATATGGCATCTCGAGCCCTTTCAAGCTCTTCCAGTCCTTTCTCTGATTCCTTCAACAGGGGTCCTGTTCTCAGTTCAGTGGTTTGCTGCTGGCATTCGCCCATGTATTTGCTGTATTCTGGCTGTGTCTCTCAGGAGAGATCTACATCTGGTTCCTGTCAGCCTGCACTTCTTTGCTTCACCCATCTTATCTAATTGGGTGGCCAGAAACACTTACTTTTGATTTCCTTGACCTCTTCTAGAAAAATGTCACATGACACAACTGAGTCTCCAAAGTAACCAGACATTTCAATTTCAAGTTGAAACAATGAGATTACTTGTATCAGTTTAGGAGTTCGATAAAATCATCATCAGGGATTATGAAATCATCAGTTTGTCGACACAGAATTACTACATGAAATTTCATCTTTATATTGAGTCTGTAAGGGATCCGCCCAATCTGATGATGCCCAGGAATCAAGAAGTTATGCAATAGAGGCAGTAAAGGCACATCAGCAGCAAGAGGCATTCCCAGGATGGTGTCCTTCAAAACCCTGCATCACAGAGTTCACCCTGCACAGACATTCAAAACAGTGGGCCATTTCCAGAAAACTAACTTGCTTGCTATAGCCTTTCCTAGATGGCTTCTGACACAAAAAAAAACCATACATAATAGGTTTTCACTTATAAGTAGATATTAGGCATAACACACAGGATAATGACTCTGCAAGCCAGAAACCCAAAGAACCCAAATAATAAGGATTGCCAAAGCAAGGCTAATAGAATTTTGCTCAAAATATCACTATCACTGAACTGAAGCAGTATTACAGAGCAATAGTGATAAAAACTGCATGGCATTAGTACAAAGAAAGACAGATAGACCAGTGGAATAGAATCCAGAAATGAACCCACACACCTATGGTCACTTGATTTTTGACAAAGGAGCAAAAAGCATCCAATGGAAAAAAAGATAGCATTTTCAGCAAATGGTGCTGGTTCAACTGGAGGTCAGCATGTAGAAGAATGCAGATTGATTGATGCTTATCACCCTGTACAAAACTTAAGTCCAAGTGGATCAAGGACCTCCACATCAAACCAGATACACTCAAACTAATAGAAAAAATAGTGGGGAAGCATCTGGAACACATGGGAACTGGAGAAAATTTCCTGAACATAACACCAATGGCTTATGCTCTAAGATCAAGAATCGACAAATGGGATCTCATAAAACTGCAAAGCTTCTGTAAGGCAAATGACACTGTTGTTAGGACAAAACGGCAACCAACATATTGGGAAAAGATCTTTACCAATCCTACAGCAGATAGAGGCCTTATATCCAAAATATACAAAGAACTCACTCAAGAAGTTAGACTACAGGGAGACAAATAACCCTATATAAAAAATGGGGTTCAGAGCTAAACAAAGAATTCACAGCTGAGGAATGCCAAATGACTGAGAAACTCCTAAAGAAATGTTCAACATCTTTAGTCATAAGGGAAATGCAAATCAAAACAACACTGAGATTTCACCTCACACCAGTGAGAATGGCTAAGATCAAAAACTCAGGGGACAGCAAATGCTGGCGAGGATGTGGAGAAAGAGGAACATTCCTCCATTGTTAGTGGGATTGCAGACTGGTACAACCATTCTGGAAATCAGTCTGGAGGTTCCTCAGAAAATTGGACTTTGAACTACCTGAGGTCCCAACTATACCACTCTTGGGCATATACCCTAAAGATGACCCATCATATAAAAAAGACACATGCTCCACTATGTTCATAGCAGCCTTATTTCTAATAGCCAGACGCTGGAAAGAACCCAGATGCCCTTCAACAGAGCAATGGATACAGAAAATGTGGTACATCTACACAATGGAATGCTACTCAGCTATCAAAAATAACTTTATGAAATTCATAGGCAAATGGATGGAACTGGAAAATATCATCCTTAGTAAGGTAACACAATCACAGAAAAACACACATGGTATGCACTCATTGATAAGTGGCTATTAGCCCAAATGCTTTGATTACCCTAGATGCACAGAACACATGAAACTGAAGAAGGATGACCAAAATACACTCCTTCTTTAAAAGGGGAACAAGAATACCCTTGGGAGGGAATAGGGAGGCAAAGTTTAGAACAGAGGCAGAAGGAACACCCATTCAGAGCCTGCCCCACATGTGGCCCATACATATACAGCCACCAAACTAGATAAGATGGATGAAGCAAAGAAGTGCAGGCCGACAGGAACCGGATGTAGATCGCTCCTGAGAGACACACTCAGAATACAGCAAATACACAGGCGAATGCCATCATTAAACCACTGAAATGAGAACAGGACCCTTGTTGAAGTAATCTTAGAAAGAACTGAAAGAGCTTGAAGGGGCTTGAGACCCCGTATGAACAGCAATGTACAGCAACCAGAGCTTCCAGG
This sequence comes from Rattus norvegicus, assembly GCF_021556685.1. Lineage (NCBI taxonomy): Eukaryota > Metazoa > Chordata > Mammalia > Rodentia > Muridae > Rattus > Rattus norvegicus. The sequence continues at coordinate 109,514,226 of NC_141534.1, forward strand.
GACTAATTCACTACCCAAAAACTATACATGGACTGACCATGGACTCCAACTGCATAAGTAGCATTGAATAGCCTAGTATAAGCACCAGTGGAAGGGAAGCCCTTGGTCCTGCCAAGACTGAACCCCTCAGTGAACGTGATTGTTGGGGGGAAGAGTAGTAATGCCGGGAGGATGGGGAGGGGAAGCCCATAGAGAAGGGCAAGAGAAGGTGTTAGGGGCATGTTGGCCAGGAAACCGGGAAGGGGAATAACAATTGAAATGTAAATAAGAAATACCCAAGTAAATAAAGATGAAAAAAAGAAATGGAAGGAGAAAAAGATGGAGTCTTACTGTATTTAAATATTTGAATAATTACCACATAAATATTTTATTAATAAATTTAGTTCTTGGAGAAGTTAATACATAGTATGCAATCTAGCTATCGTCTTTTCTCAACCTCTTTTCCTTCTCTTTGAACCTTGCCAGCCCCATTTCTTTGTTACAAAAATCTTTTTGATATTTAGGATGTTTTGTTTTGTGTTCCAGAGTTAATCTAGGATGATCTGTGTGACCATAGTTTTGTAAATAGTCATCACAGTCAGATAGGCTCAAAGGAACTACATAACATGATGCACTGATTTTTCTTCTTCTAGAATCAGATATCTGCCAATAATTTAGCAGCAGTGACAGGGCCATGATAACCAATTTTGTATTCAATGCTGGATGTCCAGTGGGACCATGTACTGGTCCTGTGCCAGCAAAATTCTGTGAGTTTATGTTGACATCACCATATCATGATTATAGGACAGCATTTCACAGTCCATCTCCAAATCTTCCGCCCTCACATTTTTTCAGTCTACTCCTTCGCATCATTCCTTCAGACTTAAAGGAGTGGCACAAATGCCTTCTTAGGGCAGAACCCTGTACTACCATGTGTGCTTGGGTCTGTAAATGCCTGTCCATTAGCTGATATAGGCAGCTGAATTCATGAGCTCCTTCTTGCTTCAGAAAATACTAGTGTCAGTCATTCAAAACTGAGGACGTCCCTGCCTGGAAGAATCTATGAAGAAAGAAGTTGCATTCTTTATCAAAGATGAGTGTCTGCTCTGGTTTAAAGCATCTGACATATTCACTTCCAGTCCTTCACCATAGCCTGTTAATGAGTTGTAGAAAGACCCCAAGTTCTCTTATCCTCTCAGGCTTTGTCTTTTTATTCCTTGCAGTGCACAATTTACAGGTCTATCTATGAATGTGTTTTTTTTTCATTTTGTCCTTCACTTAACCCAATTCATTAAACCCAAACCAATACATTAAAGAATATAAGGCTCAGCATACAGCTATGTTGCTGAAATAAAGAGGTCCCCTGGATCTATGTTCTAATTTTATCCACTACACAGATATAATAAATACTTGTATGGTGTTTGTGAGAAAATCTTCACATGCATGTAGAAAAAGACTGTCAACAAGAAGATTATAGATACTACCAATTTCTTTTTAATGCCTGTCTTTTACATTTAAGCTCAGAAAAATTATCCCAATTTTTAAATGCTCTTGATACTGGATGACATCATGTGACTTGATGATGAAAAATACAGGTGGCAAGAGGTTTTGAAATATATTCTGAGTCCTGTGACTATATGAGAAGCAAAGATACCTCTTTCTTAAACAAAAATTTTCATGCATTACAAAGTGAGATGGGACAGGGAAGATATTTCTCCCCACATGTGTCAAAGTCTAAAACCTTTTTCTATTAAGACACTCTTCATATGTAAAGAAACATACCTCATCATTTAATTATTTTAAAACACATATATCAACTTTTTCTATTGTTTTTTAAGTTCCTTCATTCTTACGGCAGCTGTGCTGACAATAAGATACTTCCATACATATAACACTACATAAAAAGACTCTATCAAACAGTTTTCATACTGAGATAAAGAGAATCCTTGGAAGTATAGAAACTGTGGGTTTCAGAAAGACATAAAATAATTTCATTTCCCATTCATATCTTATATTTTCTCTTGATAATCTGCATCCTAGGAAAAGATATCACTATTTCTCATCAATAGGTTCTCAGAAAAGTTAATCTGTATTTTATATATGTCAAGATAGACATTGGTAGTAGTCAGGAAGAGCAACTTGGTGGACTGTTTATTGTTTTCTTTGATTCAGATTTAATTCTGCCATTCCCTATTTCACTATGTCTCTCAGTATTTGTTTCTCTGCCTCAATCTTTGTCTATGCCTCTGTATAAATGCTTTTTGTCTGTCTCTGCCTCTTTCTGTATACCTACCTCTCTCTGTCTCTCTCTGTCTCTCTGTCTCTCTCTCTTCCCCCCCCCCGTGTGTGTGTGTGTGTGTGTGTGTGTGTGTGTGTGTGTGTGTGTTAGGCTGTGAAATGTCAGTGCTATAGAAACACTAGATTTCCAATAACCCATTCTTACAACCAATTTGGAATTCTCTTAAATTATTTCCATCCTATTACACCTGGTAATAGGAATGTTTCTCCTCTAAAGTATGCTTCATGTTTTCATTCAGCCTTCCTCAAATCTTGGTAAAGAATTCATAATTCCTTTTTTATTTCCTAACCTGTTTCTAAGGGAGTAATAAGAGATACAACAAATGTTGAAGAAACACTGTAAATAAGAAGAAAATCCATGAACCTTAACGATATTACAGTACTCTCAGAAACGATATTACAGTACTCTCAGTACAAAGCAGGACTCTCAGAAGTACAGACCGCCCTAAAATCACAGAGGAGATCACACCTGCTACTCACATTACTGGCTAAAGTGGAACTCTCTTAGAACCCTCAGGACACAGAAACCCAGGAGCAGTCTGGGACAGATTGTCACCTGTGCCAAGAGCTGGCCCTATGACACAGATCTCTCCAGCAGATCCAACTGGAAGAAAGTTGGTCTCCTGGAGTGCTGACACGCAGGCTAACAGAAGGATCAAGCCACTGTCAGGGACAGCAAGACCAACTAACACCAGAGACAACCAGATGGCAAGAGGCAATCTCAGGAACTTAAACAACAAAAAACAAGACTGCATGGCATCATTAGAGCCCAGTTCTCCCACCAAAGAAAATAATGGATAACCCAACACACCGGAAAAGCAAGATTTGGATTGAAAATCACATCTCCTGATGATGATAGAGAACTTTAAGAAGGATATCAATAACTCCCTTAAAGAAATACAGGATAACACAGGTAAACAAGTAGAATCCCTTAAAAAGGAAACACAAAAATCCCTTAAAGAATTACAGAAAAACACAAACAGGTGAAGGAATTGAAAAAAACCCAGGATCTAAAAATGGAAATATAAAAAATAAAGAAATCACAAAGAGAGACAACCCCAGAGATAGAAAACCTAGGAAAGAGTTCAGAGGCCATAGACACAAGCATCACCAACAGAATAAAAGAGATAAATGAGAGAATCTCAATGGCAGAAGATATCATAGAAAACATTGACAAAACCAGCAAAGAAAATGTGAAATGCAAAAAGCTCCTAAGCCAAGACATCCAGGAAATCCAGGACACAATGAGATAATCAAACCTAAGGATAATAGGTATAGAAGAGAGCAAAGATACCCAACTTAAAGGGCCAGTAAATATCTTCAATGAAATTATGGGGGAAACTTCCATAACCTAAAGAAAGAGATGCCCATAAACATACAACAAGCCTATAGAACTCCAACAGATTGGACCAGAAACAAAATTCCTCCCATCACAAAATAGTTAAAACACCAAATGCACAAAACAAAGAAAGAATATTAAAAGCAGAAAGGGAAAATGGCCACATATCATATAAAGGCAAACCTATTCAAATTACAAAATACTTCTCACCAGTAACTATGAAATCCAGAAGATCCTGGGTAGATGTCATACAGACCCTAAGAGAACATGTATGCCAGCTCAGGCTACTATATCCAGCAAAAATCTCAATTAACATAGATGGAGAAACCAAGATATTCCATGACAAAACCCTATTTACACAATATCTGTTCACAAATCCAGGCCTACAAAGGATAATAGATGGAAATATCCAACACAAGAAGGGAAACTACATTCTAGAAAAAGCAAGAAAATTTTTCTTGCAACAAACCTAAAAGAAGAGATCCACACAAAAATAATTTCATTTCTAACAATAAAAATAACAGGAAAAAACAATTGCTATTGCTTAATATCTCTTAACATCAATGGGCTCAATTCCCCAATAAATAGACATAGATTAACAGATTGGATACATAAAGAGGAACAAGCATTTTGCTCCAGACCTGAGACACACCTCAGTGACAAAGACAGACACTACCTCAGAGTAAAAGGCTGAGCGAAGGGTCCCAAGAAATAAGCTGAAGTAGTCATTCTAATATCGAACAACATTGATATTCAGCCAAAAGTTATCAAAAAAGATAAGGAAAGACACTTCATATTCATCAAAGGAAAAATGAAGATGAACCAAGATGAACTCTCAATTCTGAATATCTATGCTCCGAATGCAAGGTTAGCTACATTCATAAAAGAAACCTTACTAAAGCTCAATGTACACATTGCATCTCACAAAATAATACTGGGAAACTTTAGCACCACATTCTCATCAATGGAAAGATCATGGAAACAAAAACTAAACAGAGACACAGAGAAACTAACAGAAGTTATGAACCAAATGGATTTAAGAGATATCTATAGAATATTTCATCCTAAAAAAAGAATATACCTTCTTCTCAGAAGTTCATGGTGTCTTCTCCAAAACTGGCCATATAATTGGTCACAAAACAGGCAAGAAGATTGAAATAATACCATGCATCCTATCAGAACACCATGAATTAAGACTGGTCTTCAATATCAGTAAAAATGACAGAAAGCTCACTTACACATGGAAGTTGAACAATGTAGTACAAATTGATAACAAATTGAAGAAATAAAGAAAGAAATTAAATACTTTTTAGAATTTAATGAAAATGAAGGCACAACATACCCAAACTTATGGGACACAATGAAAGCAGTGCTAAGAGGAAAACTCATAGCTCTGAGTGTCTCCATAAGTAAATGGAGAGGCCATAAACTAGCAGCTTGACAGCATACCTAAAAGTTCTAGAATAAACAGAAGCAAATACACCCAAGGAGAGTACAGTAGGAAATAATCAAACTCAGTGCTGAAATCAAACAAGTAGAAACAAAAAGAACTATGCAAAGAATCAACAAAACCAGGCGCTGGTTCTTTGAAAAAATCAACAAGATAGATAAATCCTTAGACTAACCAGAGGGCACAGAGAGAGTATCCGAATAAATAAAATCAGGAATGAAAAGGGAGGCATAAAAAAATCTGAGGAAATTCAAAAAATCATCAAATCCTACTACAAAATTGGAAAATCTGGACAAATTTTCTGGACAGATACCAGGAACCAAAGTTAAATCAAGAGCAGACAAACCAGTCAAACAGTCCCATAACTCCTAAAGAAATAGATGCAGTTATTAAACATCTCCAAACCAAAAAAAAAAAAAAAAGCCCAGGATCAGATGGGTTTAGTGCACAATTTTATCAGGCCTTCATAGAAGACCTAATAACAATACTCTCCACACTACTATGCAAAATAGAAACAGAAGGAACACTACTCAATTCTTTCTATGTTGCCAAATTATACTTATACCTAAACCACACAAAGACCGTACAAAGAAAGAGAACTTCAGATGAATTTCCTTTATGAATATCAACATGAAAATACTCAATAAAATTCTCATAATCTCAAATCCAAGAACACATCAAAAGGAGCATCCATCATGATTAAGTAGGCTTCATCCCAGGTATGCAGGGATGGTTCAATACTGAAACCCATCAATGTAATGCAATATATAAACAAACTAAAAAACTAAAAAGAAGAAAACTACACAATCATGTAATTAAATGCTGAGAAAGCATTTGACAAAATTCAACACCCCTTCATGTCAAAATTCTTGGAAAGATTAGGAATTCAAGGCCCATCACTAAACATAGTAAAAGCAAACCAGTAGCTAACATCAAACTAAATGGAGAGAAACTTGAAGCAATTACACTAAAATTAGGGAGTAGACAAGGCTTCCCACTCTATCCCTACTTATTCAATATAGTGCTTGAACTCCTAGCCAGAGCAATCGGAAAACAAAAGTAGGTCAAAAGCATACAAACTGAAAAGAAAGAAGTCAAAATATCACTATTTGCAGATGATAGGATAGCATATTTCAGTGACCCCAAAAGTTCTACTAGAGAACTCCTAAACTTGATAGACAACTTCAGCAAAGTGGATAGATATAAAATTAACTCAAATAAATCAGTAGCCGCCTTCTACTCAAAAGAAAAACAGACTGAGAAAGAAAATAAGGAATCAACACCCTTCAGAGTAGCCACAAATAATACAAAATACCTTGGTGTGACTCTAACCAAGGAAGTGAAAGATCTGTATGACAAGGATTTCAAGTTTCTGAAGAAAGAAATTAAAGGTCTCAGAAGATGGAAAGATCTCCCATGCTCATGTATTGACAGGATTAATATTATAAAAAGGGCCATTTTGCCAAAATCAATCTACAGAGTCAATGCAATACCCATCAAAATTCCAACTCAATTCTTCATAGTGTTAGAAAGAGAAATTGGCAAATTCATTTGGGATAAAAAAAAAAAACAGGATACCAAAAACTATCCTCAACAATAAAAGAACTTCAGGGGCAATCACAATCCCTGACCTCAAGCAGTATTACAGAGTAATAGTGATTAAAAAAAAATACTGTATGGCATTGGTACAGAGACAGGCAGGTAGATCAATGGAATAAGATTGAAGAACCAAAAATGGACCTACACAACTATGGTCACTTGATCTTTGACAAAGAGCTAAATCCCTTCTGTGGAAAAATGATAGCATTTTCAACAAATGGTACAGGTTAGCCTGTAGAAGAATGCAAATTGATCCATTCTTATTCCCCTGTACAAAGCTTAAGTCCAAGTGGATCAAGGACCTCCACATCAAACCAGATACACTCAAATTAATAGAAGAAAAATTGGGGAAGAGCCTCAAACACGTGGGCACTGGAAAATTTTTCCTGAACAGAACATCAATGGCTTATGCTTTAAGGTCAAGAATCAACAAATGGGACTTAATAAAATTGCAACGCTTCTGTAAGGCAAATGACACTGTCATTTGGAAAAAATAGCAATCAACAGATTCAGAAAAGATGTTTATAGAGGGCTAATATTCAATATACACAAAGAACTCAAGAAGTTAGACTTCAGAGAATCAAATAACCCCATTAAAAAGTCGGGTGCAGAGATAAACAAAAAATTCTCTGCTGAGGAATATTGAATGGCTGAGAAGCACCTAAAGAAATGTTCAGCATCCTTAGTCATCAGGGAAATGCAAACCAAAACAACCCTAGGATTCCACCTCACACCAGTCAGAATGGCTAAGTTCAAAGCCTCGGGTGACAACAGATGCTGGCAAGAATATGGAGAAAGTAGAACATCCCTCAATTGTTGATGAGATTGCAATCTGGTGCACCACTGTGGAAATCAGTCTGGCAGATCCTCAGAAAATTGGACATAGTAGCAACTGAAGACCCAGCTCTACCACTCCTGCGCATATACCCAAAAGATACTCCAACATATAACAAGGACACAAGCTTCATTATGTTCATAGTATCCTTATTTATAATAGCCAGAAGCTGGAAAGAACCCAGATGTCCTTCAACATAGGAATAGATACAGAAAATATGGTACATCTGTACAATGGAGTACTACTCAGCTATTAAAAACAATGACTTCATGAACTTCATAAGCAAACATATGGAACTAGGAAATATCATCCTGAGTCAGGTAACCCAATCACACACACACACACACACACACACACACACACACACACACAAAACCACATGGTGAAAGATCCCCGAAGAGAGACCCTTTCTAAAGTCTCAGGAAATCATGGACCCCAGACACAGAGAGACCATTTTGGATGTAATAAGCAAAGACGAGGTTTATTACGGAGATCTATTACGGGGATCTCCGGGTCGACACGTATCCTGCGCAGGAGACAGAGGTGTCGACCCCGAAGCTCAAAAGTCAGGGGTTTATATAGGGAAGGCTAGGGGGTTTGGCGCGGTTACACACAATTGGCTAATTTCTGGCGCGGCTATAAGTGATTGGCTCATTTAAACATGGCAGTGAGATTACAGCACAGCAGGACAGTACATATTAACTGGAGCGTACAGGATTTTAGGAGCTAGGGGCGTATCAGGGTTTGAAGGACATCTGGTTAAGGTGTGACTATGAGTAAGCTGGGGGAGTGCCTTTCTGCCAGATGGTTTGGGTCAGTCCTGATAACTCGGGCTGGTTCCCGCATTCCTTTTCTTTATCTTTATGGTCTGTTAGTCCTAGCGGCAGGGCGGGGCTGCCTGGACTTGCTTTTCACAGTGTTTAGCCCTGAGTCTGAATTTTGAAACTTATTCTTTTAACTTCATATTTTTAAACCTTAAATCTGTATAATTTTCCTTTCATTCCCCTCTTCTTATACTAAGTAATTCTAATCTTAGAATTTTGATATCAACTCTCATATTTGGTTTCACCAGTTGTCCTAACTGACTGGTACTGTTGTCTCAGAACCATCAACCACACAGCACCCACTCAATTTTTTAACAAATGCAATTAACCTGTTTGTCACGCAAGGGCCAAAAACTAAAACCAAGAAAATTATTAGTAATGGCCCAGCTATAGCAGAGAGTAGGGTAGCCATCCAGGGAGACCGAGTGAACCAAGACTCAAACCAACCTTGTTGAGCGTCTCTATCTTTTTGTAGGAGTCAAACCTATTAACTAGTTTCTTTAACACACATGGACCTATAATCAGAAGCAGAAGCAAAACTAAGAAGGGTCCCATAAGGGAAGATATCAGAGTAGTCATCCAAGGAGATCTACTAAATCAGCTCTCGAACCATCCCTGATGCGCTTCTCTGTCTGTCTTTTGTCTAACCTTTCTCTAAGTTTATTCATGGAGTCTTTAATTACTCCTGAATGGTCTGCATAGAAGCAACATTCTTTCAGTGTAGCACACAGGCTCCATTTTTAAGGAATATCAGGTCTAATCTTCTCCTATTCTGAAGTACTACCTCTGAGAGGGAGGTTAGGTATTCTTGGAGGTCAGCTAAAAAGTCTTTCCCTCTTTTTATATCTGAGTCAATGGCAGTTCTGAATTCTCTATAAGCCTTGCATTGCAGGGCAATGGCAGATGTCCTTGTGCTGCCCTTGCAGCACCTAGATAGCCTTAAGTAATTCTCAACTCTTTTTTTTCTTACTAAGTCTTTAGCATCAGGATTCCAATCTGGACACTATCTAAACCTACACACCAAGGTCATGACTAGCTTTTAGAACTTCTAAACTTATATAGATTGTGATCCCTGAGGCACAGTCCCAAGAAGTGTTAGGAGTACTAACATATGCAATGTTACATCATTTGTAATAGAAATCAAGCCTATCCCCACACCTATCTTGATAGAACCCAGGGCAAACATGAAATTAAGTCTAGGGAGCTTTTTGAAGATCTGAGTTTCCCTCTAGGTCCCAGCTCTCAGCCCCAACAGCTAGTACACGGCTGGTGAGGGCTGAGAATTGATGGCTGTCAGGGTGGTCAGCAGCACCAGGTATGGTCCTTTCCAGTGAGGCTCGAGTCTCTGGGTTCGGTGCCATCGTATGTAGCCGAGTCTCTGACCTGGAACTGATGAGATGTCTTGGGGGTCCCCGGGGCATAGGCTGCTGCCAGCTGTGACCAGACTTCTTTCTGTATCACCTGTAGGTCTTTTAGCCTGGCATACAAATCATTATTACTATGACATGTTGGTTTAGTAACATCATCTAATACAGTCAGGGGAGCTGAGGCCCCATATAAGATCTCAAAGGGGGTAAGGCTGAATCTGGAAGGAGTATTTCTTGCTCTGAAGAGAGCAAGAGGGAAGGAGTGCCACCCAGTCTGTGCCAGTCTCCATGGTCAATTTGGTCAGGGTCTTATGTGGCCCACATAGAATTCCTGTGGCTATTGTTCTCACTGTGTAGGCATTCCTACCCCTTTGTGTGACATTTAGGATCAACTGGACCCTCCATCAATGGATTAGAGATGTTGGACTTTGTATTCTTTATTAGATGCTATTCTTTTTTTTATAGGATTTTTATTTATATTTCAAATGGTATCCCCCTCTCCGCACCCAACATCCCAACACTTTCCACCACTCTGCCCTGACATTTTGCTACACTGGAGGGTCCAGTGTAGAGTCAATGGTATGCACTCACTGATAAGTGGATATTAGCCCCAAAGCTCGTATTACCCAAGATACAATCCACAGACCACATCAAGCTCAAGAAGAACAATCAAAGTGCAGATTCTTCAGTCCCTCTTAGAAGGAGGAACAAAAATATTCATAGGAAGAGATATGGCAACAAGGTTTGGGGCAGAGACTGAAGGAATGATCATTCAGAGTCTGCCCCACCTGGGGATACAGCACATATAGATGAGCCATATAAGAACCTGACAAGCAGATTGGGGCTGAAGCCACAGGAATATATGGAAATAAATATATACAGCCACCAAACCAAGTCGCTATTGATGATGCCAAGAAGTGCATGCTGAGAGGAGCCTAATATAGCTGTCTCCTGAGAGACAAATACCAAAGTGAATGCTAGCCACTATCCATTGAATTGAGAATGGGGTCCTCATTGGAAGAGTTAGAGGAAAAGATTGAAGGAGCTGAAGGAATTTGCAAACCCATAAGACCAACAATACCAACCAACCAGAGCTCTCAGGGACTAAACCACCATCCAAAGAGTACACATGGGCAGATTCATGGCTCCAGCTGCATATATAGCAGAGGAGGGCCCTGTTGTGCACCAAGGGGAGGAGAAGTTTTTGGTTTTGCCAAGGCTGGACCCTCCAGTGTAGCAAAATGTCAGGGCAGAGTGGTGGAAAGTGTTGGAATGTTGAGTGCGGAGAGGGGGATACCATTTGAAATATAAATAAAAATCCTATAAAAAAAAGAATAGCATCTAATAAAGAATACAAAGTCCAACATCTCTAATCCATTGATGGAGGGTCCAGTTGATCCTAAATGTCACACAAAGGGGTAGGAATGCCTACACAGTGAGAACAATAGCCACAGGAATTCTATGTGGGCCACATAAGTTCCTGACAAGCAGATTGGGGCTGAAGCCACAGAAAACCACAAATAAAATAACTGACTCTACAGTTATGATGATATGTCCAATAAATGGCTATATTGAAGACCTAGAAGAATTTCAGCCCACAGTATAGGCATTAATTAATTCTAACATTTTTGAGGATTAATAAATCAAATTGGAAAGGAAAAATTTTAAAGGAAGAGGGTAACAACTGCTAAATAGGCATTGTGACACAGAAACCTTTACAGTGGAAGAGAGAGCTGAATAGAAGCCATCTACCAGACAAGGTAACTTACTTGTGTAATTACAGACTGGGCCAGAAAAATGTTGATGAGCTCACAGAAAACCTAGACTATAATGAGTTCCAGAAAGGCCTGGGCTAAAGAAAAAGAAAGCAGTAAATCAAGAAAAAAAAGTAGGAAGGAACTAAAGTAGGAAGGAAGGAAGAAAAGAATTTTAAACCTCAACTCTGGAGAGCTTAGGTGTCATCTGTCCAAAGGATGGGTCTCAGGTGCAGAATAAAGCATAGTAGACCAATTCGATGTTGTTATAGCCTCAAGGAATTTCCTTAATATAAACAAATAGACACATTCCAGCAATGGAGGCATTCCAAAAGGACAAGACTTTAAAAAGAACCTGACAGTGACTACTATCAGAAGTAGATGACATATAAAGATTGATGATGTTAAATGTTGCTGGAACATGTGACACTCTCCTGGCAAAGTAAAACCTATCATCAAAATAACAGAGTTCTGTATAATCATCTTATAATTGAAAGAGCATGGAAGAATAATGTGCCACACCCTGAAAGAATATTACTGCCAATCAAGGGTCACACCCATCATGATAGAAACTATGTCCCTTGTTTACACACACTTGAGACTGCTCTAGTTATGAGTCTAGACAACCAACTTGATTTCTCTGTAGGGATGCACAGGTCTCTTATAACAAATACACCTCTTTGGGTTTCCCCTCAATGTGCATAGTCCATGACTCACCTGGGAACTCCAAAATAGTCAACAAAAACTTATACTGAAAGAAAAAAGCCATGAACCAAACTTCAGACATTTGGGTCCTTTCACAAAATTATGAATAATTTGAAAAACAATAACAATATGTCTCTCCTAATATTATGAATTATATAGTATGTATTCCCACTGAGTATAATTTAGAAGTGGAAGACACAGATTTCACCTGAGACCCATCCTTTGGACAAATGACACCTAAGCTCTCCAGAGTTGAGGTTTAAAATTCTTTTCTTCCTTCCTTCCTACTTTAGTTCCTTCCTACTTTTTTTCTTGATTTACTGCTTTCTTTTTCTTTAGCCCAGGCCTTTCTGGAACTCATTATAGTCTAGGTTTTCTGTGAGCTCATTGTTCAAAAGAACAATTCCAAGCATGTTCAAGAATTCAAGAGATTCAAAGAGGATTTGAATAAATATCTAAATGATCTTAAAGAAGACCAAAGTTTAACTAAAGTAAAAACAATCAAACTAGCCAACTATACATACAACAAAAGATTGGTGTTTAGAAAACATAAAGATCCCAAAAGATAAAACACCATAAAAACTTCGAAGAAAGGACCATAGGTTTAAACAGACACATCCCCAAAGAAGAAGTGAGTATTTGCTAATATCTGAAATGTGTTCAAAGTTACTGACCATTGATAAAATGGAAATTAAAGTTGCCTTCAGATTTATCCTACCCCAGGCAAAATTGTATATCACCAAGAATCCAAAGATCAAAAAATGATGATGAAGAAGTAGGGAAAGAACACTAATTTGGTGCTGTTGGTAAGAATGCAACATTTTGATGCCACAGTAGCAATCAGGATGACGGATCATAATAAAATGTAATAACACTGGTATACTATCTGTACTGTCTAGTGGTATGTCAATTTGACGTAAGCAAGGGTCATCAATTATGAGGGAGCCTTGATTGAGAAAATAAACACCTCCATAAGATCAGACTACACCCAAGTGTTTAGAACATTTTCTTAGTGATTGGTTATGGGTGGTGCCATTGCTGGAGTTCTATAGAGATAAAGGTCAAGTAAGCCATAAGTAGCAAACCAGTAAGTAGCACTCCTTTGACCTTGCCTGAGATCCCATATCCATATTCCTGTCCTGCTTGACTTCATATATCCATTCATTTTATTATAAACTGTGATGTGGAAGCTTAAGCCAAATGGCTTCCCAAGTAGCTTTGATAATGGAATTTCATCACAGCAACAGTAATCTTAACTAAGATTATACCTTACTCTATTATGCCTTGGTATTTATTCTAAGATTGAATGTCCTAATAAAAGTTATCCTTCAGGGAAGCCAGAAGAGACTACACTCTGCCCACATTTCTGATTCTAGAGGAAAACGCCTAGCACCAGCTGGGACCCCTGTGCACAGGGTCCTGAGCAAAGGTGGGGCAGGCCCTTCTGGTTACTGTCCTCACAGAGAGATGAAACATTGCCCGCAAGGAGTGACTCCAGGCCTAAGACCAGAGGCAAGACCAACTTTTCTGCTCCAAGCGACCTACCTGGTGAACTCAGGACACACAGAGGCAAAATTCCTCTGGAACCAGACACTTCTGGTTTCTAGCTGGAGCCCTAACCTCGCTGATCCCAGCCCACAGCTCCCTGCTCCCAAATCCTGCGGGAGAGAGAGTGCATCGCCCACACAGGTGGGCACTCCTGAGACTGTAGGGCAGGAGAGACCTCCAGTACTGCCCACCCTTGCCCACATCCCTGGGCCAAGAGGAAACTGTATAAGGCCTCTGGGAACAGGAAGATAGAAGCAAGCAAGCTGCAGGTCCCCTGCGGTCCAGATAATGCCCGGATCTGAAGGGACCCGGTCAAACAGCTCCCTGCACCCAAATCCTGTGGGAGGGAGAGCTAGACCTTCAGAGGGACAGACAACCATGGGAAGCCAGAGGGGACTGCTCTCTGGCCACATTTCTGACTCTAGAGAAAAATTTGCCTAGTGCCATCTGGGACCCCTGTACACAGGGACTAGAGAAAAGATGGGGCAGGCCATTCTGGTTGTTGCCCTCACAGAGCTGGAACGCAGTCACTGAAGAGCCACTTCAGGCCTGAGACCAGAAGTAACACAAACTTTTCTGCTACAAGTGACATGCCTGGTGGACTAAGGAAATATGCCCACAGGAACAGCTGAAAGCAAGTGGACAGGAACGACAATACACCTGAAAGCAGAACACTCTGTTCCCATAACTGGCTGAAAGAAAACAGGAAAACAGGTCTACAGCACTCCCAACACACAGGCCTATAGAAGGTCTTGACATTGTCAGAAATAGCAGAACAAGGCAACACCAGAGACAACCTGATGGCAAAAGGCAAGCGCAGGAACCCAAGCAACAGAAACCAAGACTACATGGTATCATTGGGGTGCAATTCTCCCACCAAAGCAAACACTGATTATCCAAATACACCTGAAAAGCAAGATCTTGATTTTAAATCACATTTGTTCATGGTGATGGAGGACTTCAAGAAAGACATAAAGAACTCCCTTAGAGAAATGCAGGAAAACATAAGTAAACAAGTAGAAGCCTATTCAGAGGAATTACAAAAATCCCTGAAAGAATTCCAGGAAAACACAATCAAACAGGTGAAGGAATTTAAACTGGAAATAGAAGCAATAAAGAAAGCACAAAGGGAAACAACCCTGGATATAGAAAACCAAAGGAAGAAAAAAGGAGCCATAGATACAAGCATTACCAACAGGATACAAGAGATAGAAGAGAGAATCTCAGGAGCAGAAGATTCCATAGAAATCATCGACACAACGGTCAAAGATAATGGAAAATGGAAAAAGCTACTGGTCCAAAACATACAAGAAATCCAGGACTCAATGAGAAGATCAAACCTAAGGATAATAGGTATAGAAGAGAGTGAAGACTCCCAGTTCAAAGGACCAGTAAATATCTTCAACAAATTCATAGAAGAAAACTTCCCTAACCTAAAGAAAGAGATGCCCATAAACATACAAGAAGCCTACAGAACTCCAAATAGATTGGACCAGAAAAGAAACTCCTCCCATCACATAACAGTAAAAACACAAAATGCACAAAACAAGGAAAGAATATTAAAAGCAGTAAGGGGAAAAGGTCAAGTAACATATAAAGGCAGACCTATCAGAATCACACCAGACTTCTCACCGAGACTATGAAAGCCAGAAGATCCTGGACAGATGTCATACTGACCCTAAGAGAACACAAATGCCACCCCAGGTTCTGTATCCAGCAAAACTCTAAATTAACATAGATGGAGAAACATAGATATTTCATGACAAAACCAAATTTACACAATATCTTTCTACAAATCCAGCCCTACAGAGGATAATAAATGGTAAAGCCCAACGAAGGAGGCAAGCTACATGCTAGAAAAAGCAAGAAACTAATAGTCTTGGCAACAAAACAAAGAGAAGAAAAGCACACAAACATAATCTCACATCCGAATACGAATATAACAGGAAGCAACAATCACTCTTTCTTAATATCTCGCAACATCAATGGACTCAATTCCCCCAAAAAAAGACAGACTAACAAACTGGATACGCAATGAGGACCCTGCATTCTGCTGCTTACAAGAAACACACCTCAGAGTCAAAGACAGTCACTACCTCAGAGTGAAAGGCTGGAAAACAAGGTTCTAAGAAAATGGTCTGAAGAAGCAAGCTGGAGTAGCTATTCTAATATCGAATAAAATCAATTTTCAACCTAAAGTCTTCAAAAAAGATAAGGAAGGACACTTCATATTCATCAAAGGAAAAATCCACCAAGATGAACTCTCAAACCTAAATGTCTATGCTCCAAATACAAGGGCACCTACGTACATAAAGGAAACCTTACTAAAGCTCAAAGCACACATTCACCTCACACAATAATAGTAGTTTCAACAACCCACTCTCATCAATGGACAGATCATGGAGACAGAAGTTAAACAGAGACATAGACAGACTAAGAGAAGTCATGAACCAAATAGACTTAGCAGATATTTATAGAACATTCTATCCTAAAACAAAAAGATATACTTTCTACTCACCATCTCATGGTACTCTCTCCAAAACTGACCATATAATTGGTCATAAAACAGGTCTCAATAGATACAGAAAGATAGAAATAATTCAATGCATCCTATCAGACCACCACGGGCTAAAGCTGATCTTCAATTACCAATAAGAAAGAATGCGAGACACCGCCCGAACCTGAAGGGACCTGGTCAACAGTTTTCTGCACCCAAATCCCGTGTTAGGGAGAGCTAAACCTTCAGAGGGGCAGACACTCCTGGAAAGCCAGAAGAGACTACATTCTACCCACATATCTGACTCCAGATGCCATCTAACAACTAATGCCATCTGGGAAACCAGTGCACAGGGGCTCGGGGAAAATGCTGTGCAGGCCCTCCTGGTTGCCTCCCTCATAGAGAGCTCAAAAGCAGCCCCCCACGAGCAACGTCAGCCATGGGACCACAGGTAAGACCAACTTTTCTGCTCCAAGCGACCTGCCAGGTGGACTCAGGAAACACAGAGGCAAAATTCCTCTGGGGCCGGACACTTCTGGTTTTTTTTTTGTTTTGTTTTGGTTTGGTTTTGGTTTTTTGTTTTTTTTTTTTGTTTTGTTTTGTTTTGTTTTGGTTCTTTTTTTCGGAGCTGGGGACCGAACCCAGGGCCTTGCGCTTCCTAGGTAAGCGCTCTACCACTAAGCTAAATCCCCAGCCCCGACACTTCTGGTTTTTAGCTGGAGCCTCAACCTCGCTGATCCTGGCCCACAGCTCACTGCTCCCAAACCCCTTGGGAGAGAGAGCTCACCGCCTGGACAGGTGGGCAATCCTGAGACTGCAGAGGAGGAGAGACCACCAATACTACCCACCCCTGCTCACATCCCTGGCCCAAGAGGAAACTGTATAGGGCCTCTAGGAACCAGAAGATACTCAAGTTAATAAAGATAAAAAAAAAAAAAAAACCGAAGTCTCTCTCCTTGTCTTGGAGTTTTCCATCTATTATCCTGTTTAGGGCTGGATTTGTCTAATTGTGTAAATTTGGTTTTGTCACGGAATATCTTGGTTTTTCAAGAGTTTTGCTAGATACAGTAACTTGAGCTGGCATTGGTGTTCTCTTAGGGTCTGTATGACATCTGTCCAGGATCTTCTGGCTTTCATAGTCTCTGATGAGAAGTCTTGCATAATTCTTATAGGTCCGCCTTTATATGTCATTTGACATTTTTCCCTTAGTGCTTTTAATATTCTTTCTTAATTTTGTGTTTTAACTATTATGTGACAGGAGAAATTTCTCTTTTGTTCCAATCTATTTGGAATTCTGTAGGTTCCTTTGCATGTCGATGGGCATCTCTTTCTTTAGGTTAGGGAAGGTTTCTTCTATGATTTTGTTGAAGATATTTGCTAGTCCCTTGAGTTGGAAGTCTTCATTTTCTTCTATACCTATTATCCTTAGGTTTGGTCTTATTGTGTCCTAGATTTCCTGTATGTTTGGGGCTAGAAGCTTTTTGCCTTTTACATTAATTTTGACAGTTGTGTCAATTTTTTCTGAGGTATCTTCTGCCACTGAGATCCTCTCTTCTATATCTTGTATTTTGTTGGTGATGCTTGTATCTACGGCTCCTTGTCTCTTCCTTAGGTTTTCTCTATCCAGGGTTGTCTCCCTTTGTGCTTTCTTCATTGTTTCTATTTCCATTTTCAATTCATTCACCTGTTTGGTTGTGAAATTCTTTCAGGGATTTTTGTATATCCTCTCTAAGGGCTTCTACTTGTTTACTTGTGTTTTCCTGCATTTCCTTCAGTGAGTTCTTTATGTCTTTCTTAATGTCCTCCATCATTATCAAAAATGTGATTTTTAAATCTAAATTTTGCTTTTCTGGTGTGTTTGGATATCCAGTATTTTCTTTGGTGGGAGAACTGGACTCTGATGATGCCAAGTCTTTCTGTTCTTTAGGTTCCTGCGCTTGCCTCTAGCCATTGGGTTGTCTCTGGTGTTTGCTTGTCTTGCTATTTCTGACAATGACTTGACCCTGCTCTAGGCCTCTGTGTCAGCACTCCTGTAGAACTCTTTTCCTGTTTCTTTCAGCCTTTCTTGAACACAGGTGCTCTGATTTCAGGTGTGTCAGCACACCTGGAAACTGACTTCCAGCTCTAGGCATGGGCAGGAATCAAAGGGCCCTGCCTCTGATTGCTGTCCTGCAGTCTCAGGATACCTGCACTCCTGGGTTGTCAGCTCTCTTCCCCACAGGAGCAGGGAACTGTGGGATGTTATCAGTTCTTTTCCTGGCAGAGCCAGAAACAATAAGTGCCCTGACCCAGAGGACTTCTGCCTCTGTGTATCCTGAATCCACCAGGCAGGTCACTTGGTAGCAGAAAAGTGGGTCTTACCTCTGCTCTCAGGTGTGGTTGCACTTATGGAGACTATCTTCCAGCTCTAGGGCAGGAATCAAAGCATCCTGCCCCTGATTGCTCATAGGTCCTTGCACCCAGCAGGCACAGTTGGCACTATGTGATTTCCTCTTGGATCTGGACTGTGGGCAGAGGGTAGTCTCCTTTGACTTCTTTGGAGTATCCATATTTCTGAGGGTCCAGCTCTCTCCCACATGGGATTTGGATGCAGGGAGCTGTTTGGCCAGTTCAGTTCAGTCCTGGGCACAGACCAGAACCACAGGTACCAGTGGCTGTCTGTTCCTATATCCCTGTGTCCATAGGCACTGTGCAGTTTTCCCTTGGACCAGGGATGTGGGCAGAGGTGTGCAGAGGTAGAAGTCTGCCCTGGGGTCTCAGGATGTCTGCACTCCTGGGTGGTCAGTTCCTTTCTCCCATGGGATTTGGGTGCAGGGAACTGTGGGGTGATATCTGTTCATTGTGTCTAAGAATTTTATGAGGTCATTGTCTTTAATAGCTGACTACTACTCCATTGTGTAGATGCACCTCATTTTTCTGTATCCATTTCTCTGTTGAAGGACAACTGGGTTCTTTCCAGATTCTGGTTATTATAAATGAGGCTACTATGAGCATAGTGGAGCATGTTTCCTTGTTATATGTTGGAGCATATTGGGGGTATATGCCCAGGAGTGGTATAGCTGGATCCTTAGGTAGTACCATGTCCAATTTTCTGAGGAACCTCCAGACTGATTTCCAGAGAGGTTGCATCAGCTTGCAATCCCACCAACAATGAAAGAGTGTTCCTATTTCTCCACATCCTGGTCAACATCTGCTATCTGAGTTTTTGCTCTTAGTCATTCTGACTGGTGTTAGGTGGAATCTCAGGGTTGTTTTGATTTGCATTTCCCTGATTACTAAGGATGGTGAACATTTCTTTAGTTACTTCTCAGCTTCAATATTCCTCAGCAGAGATTTCTTTGTTTATCTCTATACCCATTTTTAATAGGGTTATTTGATTTTCTGGACTGTACCTTCTTGAGTTCTTTGTATATATTGGATATTAACCCTCTATCTGATGTAGGATTGGTAAAGCTTTCCCCAATCTGTTGGTTGCCATTTTGTCCAAATGACAGTGTCCTTTGCTTTACAAAAGCTTTGCAATTCTATGAGACCCTATTTGTCGAATCTTGATCTTAGAGCATAAGCTGTTAGTGTTCTGTTCAGGAAATTTTGCCCAGTGCCCATGTGTTCAAGGCTCTTCACCACTTTTTCTGCTATTAGCTTCAGTGTATCTGGTTTCATGTGGAGGTCCTTGATCCATTTAGACTTGAGCTTTGTACAGGGTGATAAGAATCAATAGATTTGCATTCTTCTACATGCTGACCTCCAGTTGAACCAGTACCATTTATTGAAAATGCTATCTTTTTCCATTGGAATGGTTTTAGCTACTTTGTCAGAGATCAAGTGACCATTGTTCTAAAAATACAGAAATAAAAAAAGTATGGTTTGTCTTTTACCCACTCTAGATCCATCACCTCAGTGCCCCAAGATATCTGCTAGATATCTTGGCAGAAACACATCCCAAATCCTTGGCAGCCCAGAGTCTCCTGTAGCCGCACACTTTCCTACACTCAAACCATCACATAAATTTTTGACCCAACTGATAAGATATAATTGCCCATCTAAACATACAAAGCCTAGCACCATCCATCCCTTAAGAACATTTGTAACAACCTGTAAAGGTACAGTGTGGAATCTTAACGTCACCTGCCATATTGTCCTGCCATGGCCTCTCTCTCTCTCTCTCTCTCTCTCTCTCTCTCTCTCTGGTCTCTACCTTTCTGTTCTAGTCTCCTCCTCTTCCTTCAAACTTCTCTCCTGTCCATCCTTCCTTCTCATCCAATGACAGGCCTCCTTCTATCTTGTGCCTGCCTCACCTGTGACATCATCCTACAGCGTGGGGGTTCATTTCTTCAATTTTATTCCATTGATCTACCTGCCTATCTCTTTACCAATACCATATAGTTTTTATGACTATTGCTCTATAATACAGTTTGAGGTCAGGGATGGTGATTCTCTCAGAAGTTCTTTTATTGATGAGGATAGTTTTCACTATCCTGGGGTTTTGTTATTCCAAATGAATTTGCAAATTGCTCTTTCAATCTCTATGAAGAATTGAGTTGGAATTTTGAGGATAAATGCATTGAATATGTAGTTTGTTATTGGCAAAATGGCCATTTCTATGAGGATGGGAGATCTTTCTATCTTCTGAGATCTTCTTCAATTTTTTTCATATAGTTTACTAATGTTAAAAATAAACCCAATCCTTGGGCTTTAGATGTTAGGGGTGACCTTCTCACACCTGGAATTAAGTTTTTTCCCTGCACTTTCAGTTGTAAATTGCTATGCCAGCAAACTAAGTACTGTCAGAGTGTTTGGTATTGACCTTTCTGAGACCCATCATCTGCACTCTATGTAAATGTTTGTCTTCCTCGCCTACTCAAAAGATGATTCTGTGAAATTACTGGCAAAAAAAGGAAGATGCCACTCGAGAAGCAAGTCCCTTGCGCTCCAGACACCGCCCGGACCTGAAAGGACCAGGTCAAGAGTTCTCTGCACCCAAATCCTGTGGGAGGGAGAGCTAAACCTTCAGAAGGGCAGACATGCCTGGGAAGCCAAAAGAGACTACACTCTGCCAACATTTCTGACTCCAGAGGAAAACACCTAACACCAGCTGGGACCCCGGTGCAGAGAGGCTCAGGAAAAAGGCTGCCCAGGCCATCCTGGCTGCCGCCTTCACAGAGAGCTCAAAAGCAGCCCCCATGAGCAACTTGAGCTCCGGGACCACAGGTAAGACCAACTTTTCTCCTCCAAGCGACCTGCCTGCTGGATTCAGGACATGGGCCCACTAGAACAGATGAAGACCAGTAGACAGGAAAGACTACCCAACCAAACCAGAACACTCTATTCCCATAACTGGCTGAAAGAAAACAGGAAAATATGTCTACAGCACTCCTGACACACAGACCTATATGACGGTCTAGCCACTGTCAGAAATAGCAAAACAAGGTAATACAAAAGACAACCTGATGTTGACAGGCAAGCGCAGGAATCCAAGCAACAGAAACCAAGACTACATGGCATCTTCAGAGCCCAATTCTCCCACCAAAGCAAACACTGAATATCCAAACACACCAGAAAAGCAAGATCTAGATTTAAAATCACATTTCATCATGATGCTGGAGGACTTCAAGAAAGACATAAAGAACTCCCTTAGAGAAATGCAGGAAAACATAAATAAACAAGTAGAAGCCTATTCAGAGGAATTACAAAAATCCCTGAAAGAATTCCAGGAAAACACAATCAAACAGGTGAAGGAATTTAACTGGAAATAGAAGCAATAAAGAAAGCACAAAGGGAAACAACCCTGGATATAGAAAACCAAAGGAAGAAAAAAGGAGCCATAGATACAAGCATTACCAACAGGATACAAGAGATAGAAGAGAGAATCTCAGGAGCAGAAGATTCCATAGAAATCATCGACACAACGGTCAAAGATAATGGAAAATGGAAAAAGCTACTGGTCCAAAACATACAAGAAATCCAGGACTCAATGAGAAGATCAAACCTAAGGATAATAGGTATAGAAGAGAGTGAAGACTCCCAGTTCAAAGGACCAGTAAATATCTTCAACAAATCCATAGAAGAAAACTTCCCTAACCTAAAGAAAGAGATGCCCATAAACATACAAGAAGCCTACAGAACTCCAAATAGATTGGACCAGAAAAGAAACTCCTCCCATCACATAACAGTAAAAACACAAAATGCACAAAACAAGGAAAGAATATTAAAAGCAGTAAGGGGAAAAGGTCAAGTAACATATAAAGGGAGACTTAACAGAATCACAACAGACTTCTCACCAGCCAGAAGATCCTGGACAGATGTCATACAGACGCTAAGCGAACACAAAAGCCAGCCCAGGTTACTGTATCCAGCAAAACTCTCCATTAACATAGATGGAGAAACCAAGATATTCCATGACAAAACCAAATTTACACAATATCTTTCTACAAATCCAGCAATACAAAGGATAATAAATGGTAAAGCCCAACATAAGGAGGCAAGCTACACCCTAGAAAAAGCAAGAAACTCATCATCTTGGCAACAAAACAAAGAGAAGAAAAGCACACAAACATAACCTCACACCCAAATGTGAATATAAGAGGGAGCAATAATCACTGTTCCTTAATATCTCTCAATATCAATCATCTCAACTCCCCAATAAAAAGACATAGATTAAAAAACTGGATAAGCAATGAAGACCCTGCATTCTGCTGCCTACAGGAAGCACACCTCAGAGACAAAGACAGACACTACCTCAGAGTGAAAGGCTGGAAAACAACTTTCTAAGAAAATGGTCTGAAGAAGCAAGCTGGAGTAGACATTCCAATATTGAATAAAATCGATTTTCAACTAAAATTCATCAAAAAAGATAAGGAAGGACACTTCATATTCATCAAAGGAAAAATCCACCAAACTGAACTCTTAAACCTAAATATCTATGCTCCAAATGCAAAGGCACCTACATACATAAAAGAAACCTTACTAAAATTCAAAGCACACATTGCACCTCACACAATAATAGTAGGAGATTTCAACACCCCACTCTCATCAATGGACAGATCATGGAAACAGAAATTAAACAGAGACGTAGACAGACTAAGAGACGTCATGAACCAAATGGACTTAACAGATACTAATAGAACATTCTATCCTAAAACAAAAGGATATACATTCTTCTCAGCTACTCATGGTACTTTCTCCAAAATTGACCATATAATTGGTCAAAAAATGGGCCTCAACAGGTACAGAAAGATAGAAATAATCCCATGCGTGCTATCAGACCACTACGGCCTAAAGCTGGTCTTCAATAACAATAAGGGAAGAACGCCCACATATGTGGAAGTTGAACAATGCTCTACTCAACGATAACCTGGTCAAGGAAGAAATAAAGAAAGAAATTAAAGACTTCTTAGAATTTAATGAAAATGAAGGTACAACATACCCAAACTTATGGGACACAATGAAAGCTGTGCTAAGAGGAAAACTCATAGCTCTGAGTGCATGCAGAAAGAAACAGGAAAGAGCATATGTCAGCAGCTTGACAGCACACCTAAAAGCTCTAGAACAAAAAAAAGCAAATACACCCAGAAGGAGTAGAAGGCAAGAAATAATCAAATTCACAGCTCAAATCAACCAAGTAGAAACAAAAAGGACCATAGAAAGAATCAACAGAACCAAAAGTTGGTTCTTTGAGAAAATCAACAAGATAGATAAACCCTTAGCCAGACTAACGAGAGGAAACAGAGAATGTGTCCAAATTAACAAAATCAGAAATGAAAAGGGAGACATAACTACAGATTCAGAGGAAATTCAAAAAATCATCAGATCTTACTATAAAAGCCTATATTCAACAAAACTTGAAAATCTGCAGGAAATGGACAATTTCCTAGACAGATACCAGGTACCGAAGTTAAGTCAGGAACAGATAAACCAGTTAAACAACCCCATAACTCCTAACGAAATAGAAGCAGTCATTAAAGATCTCCCAACCAAAGCCCTGGGTCCTGCTAAGACTGAACCCCCAGTGAACTAGACTGTTGGGGGGAGGGCGGCAATGGGGGGAGGATTGGGAGGGGAACACCCATAAGGGAGGGGAAGGGGGAGGGGGATGTTTGCCCGGAAACCGGGAAAGGGATTAACACTCGAAATGTATATAAGAAATACTCAAGAAATAAAAAAAAAAAAAAAAAAAAAGATCTCCCAACCAAAAAGAGCCCAGGTTGAGACGGGTTTAGTGCAGAATTCTATCAGACCTTCATAGAAGACCTCATACCAATATTATCCAAACTATTCCACAAAATTGAAACAGATGGAGCACTACCGAATTCCTTCTATGAAGCCACAATTACTCTTATATCTAAACCACACATAGACCCAACGAAGAAAGAGAACTTCAGACCAATTTCCCTTATGAATATCGACGCAAAAATACTCAATAAAATTCTGGCAAACTGAATCCAAGAGCACATCAAAACAATCACCCACCATGATCAAGTAGGCTTCATCCCAGGCATGCAGGGATGGTTTAATATACGGAAAACCATCAACGTGATCCATTATATAAACAAACTGAAAGAACAAAACCCCATGATCATTTCATTAGATGCTGAGAAAGCATTTGACAAAATTCAACACCCCTTCATGATAAAAGTCCTGGAAAGAATAGGAATTCAAGGCCCATATCTAAACATAGTAAAAGCCATATACAGCAAACCAGTTGCTAACATTAAACTAAATGGAGAGAAACTCGAAGCAATCCCACTAAAATCAGGGACTAGACAAGGCTGCCCACTCTCTCCCTACTTATTCAATATAGTTCTTGAAGTTCTAGCCAGAGCAATCAGACAACAAAAGGAGATCAAGGGGATACAGATCGGAAAAGAATAAGTCAAGATATCACTATTTGCAGATGACATGATAGTATATTTAAGTGATCCCAAAAGTTCCACCAGAGAACTACTAAAGCTGATAAACAACTTCAGCAAAGTGGCTGGGTATAAAATTAACTCAAATAAATCAGTTGCCTTCCTCTATACAAAAGAGAAGCAAGCCGAGAAAGAAATTAGGGAAACGACACCCTTCATAATAGACCCAAATAATATAAAGTACCTCGGTGTGACTTTAACCAAGCAAGTAAAATATCTGTACAATAAGAACTTCAAGACACTGAGGAAAGAAATTGAAGAAGACCTCAGAAGATGGAAAGATCTCCCATGCTCATGGATTGGCAGGATTAACATAGTAAAAATGGCCATTTTACCAAAAGCGATCTACAGATTCAATGCAATCCCTATCCAAATACCAATCCAATTCTTCAGAGAGTTAGACAGAACAATTTGCAAATTCATCTGGAGTAACAAAAAACCCAGGATAGCTAAAACTATCCTCAACAATAAAAGGACTGCTGAGGGAATCACTATCCCTGGACTCAAGCATTATTACAGAGCAATAGTGATAAAAACTGCATGGTATTGGTACAGAGACAGACAGATAGACCAGTGGAATAGAACTGAAGACGCAGAAATGAAGCCACACACCTATGGTAACTTGATTTCTTGACAAATGAGCCAAAACCATCCAATGGAAAAAAGATAGCATTTTCAGCAAATGGTGCTGGTTCAACTGGAGGTCAACATGTAGAAGAATGCAGATCAATCCATGCTTATCACCCTGTACAAAGCTTAAGTCCAAGTGGATCAAGGACCTCCACATCAAACCAGATACACTCAAACTAATAGAAGAAAAAGTGGGGAAGCATCTCGAACACATGGGCACTAGAGAAAATTTCCTGAACAAAACACCAATGACTTATGCTCTAAGATCAAGAATCGACAAATGGGATCTCATAAAACTGCAAAGCTTCTGTAAGGCAAAGGACACTGTGGTTAGGACAAAACGGCAACCAACAGATTGGGAAAAGATCTTTACCAATCCTACAACTGATAGAGGGCTTATATCCAAAATATACAAAGAACTCAAGAAGTTAGACCGCAGGGAGACAAATAACCCTATTTAAAAATGGGGTTCAGAGCTAAACAAAGAATTCACAGCCGAGGAATGCCGAATGGCTGAGAAACACCTAAAGAAATGTTCAACCTCTTTAGTCATAAGGGAAATGCAAATCAAAACAACCCTGAGATTTCACCTCACACCAGTGAGAATGGCTAAGATCAAAAACTCAGGTGACAGCAAATGCTGGTGAGGATGTGGAGAAAGAGGAACACTCCCCCATTGTTGGTGGGATTGCAGACTGGTACAACCATTCTGGAAATCAGTCTGGAGATTCCTCAGAAAATTGGACATTGAACTACATGAGGACCCAGCTATACCTCTCTTGGGCATATACCCAAAAATGCCCCAACATATAACGAAGACACATGTTCCATTATGTTCATAGCAGCCTTATTTATAATAGCCAGAAGCTGGAAAGAACCCAGATGCCCTTCAA
Organism: Rattus norvegicus; assembly: GCF_021556685.1. Taxonomy (NCBI): domain Eukaryota; kingdom Metazoa; phylum Chordata; class Mammalia; order Rodentia; family Muridae; genus Rattus; species Rattus norvegicus. Next base: position 109,540,853 of record NC_141534.1, read on the forward strand.
CAGAGGAATGGGTACAGAAAATGTGGTATATCTACACAATGGAATATTACTCAACTATCAAAACCATGACTTTATGAAATTCATAGGCAAATGGATGGAACTGGAAAATATCATCCTGAGTGAGGTAACCCAATCACAGAAAAACACACATGGTATGCACTCATTGATAAGTGGCTATTAGCCCAAATGCTCGAATTACCCTAGATGCAGAGAACACATGAAACTCAAGAAGGATGACCAAAATGCAAATGCTTCACTCCTTCTTTAAAAGGGGAACAAGAATACCCTTGGGAGGGAATAGGGAGGCAAAGTTTAGATCAGAGGCAGAAGGAACACCCATTCAGAGCCTGCCCCACATGTGGCCCATACATATACAGCCACCCAATTAGATAAGATAGATGAAGCAAAGAAGTGCAGGCCGACAGGAGCCGGATGTAGATCTCTCCTGAGAGACAGAGTCAGAATACACCAAATACATAGGCTAATGCCAACAGCAAACCACTGATCTGACAATGGGACCCCCATTGAAGGAAACTTAGAAAGGACTGAAAGAGCTTGAATGGGCTTGAGACCCCGTATGAACAACAATGCCAACCTACCAGAGCTTCCAGGGACTAAGCCACTACCCAGAGACTATACATGGACTTACCCTGTGCTCCAACCTCATAGGTAGCAATGAATAGCCTAGTAAGAGCACCAGTGGAAGGGGAAGCCCTTGGTCCTGCCAAGACTGAACCCCCAGTGAACAGGTTTGTTGTGGGGAGGGCGGCAATGAGGGGAGGATGGGGAGGGGAACACCCATATAGAATGGGAGGGGTAGGGGCTAGGGGGTTGTTGGCCCGGAAACTGGGAAGGGGAATAACAGTTGAAATGTAAATAAGAAATACTCAAGTTAGTAAAGATGGGGGGAAAAAAGAATAGAATTCGAAATTCAAAACCCAGGAACAAAAGCCCTTCATCGTAGGCATTGAGTTTTCACTTTACCCCTTCTTCCTGCCCCCAGCCATTTATTCATGAACAAGTAAACATTTGTTGAAGAGTGGGGACTGAGAACCCTTCCGCCCTTCTTAGAAAGTAAGCAAGTATGGCAGTGCAGGGATACAAGTCTAGGAACTATGAGGGTGTCCTCCAAGGCTCACACACCTCTCCTGGGGTGGAAGAAGATCCCGGTAGGAAGCAGTATCCAAATTGAGTTTTAAAGGGTGGGAGGAGCCAACAAGGAAGAGCAGAAATGAGAGGACATTTACCAGGGATGCTGCAACAGGGCTTTCTGTGTGGAAGGCGAGTGAGCATGTGAGTAATACGTTTTCTAATATAGCAAGAGAGACATGTGGAGGAGAAGGGGAGGATGGAGAGAAGGAAGAGGGACAAGAGAAGGAGGGAGAGAAGGCTGAACCAGGAAAAGACATTTTATCCCTGTGGGAGCTTGGAATCAATCCTTAAGGTAGTGAGGGCCCTCACAGCATGACTAGAGCTCTTCTCATGCTTCTGAAAGCTATGTGTGGCCTCAGGAAGTGAGCTCAGCTGGATGGGCTAGCAGGGCAAGTACCAACCCTTGGATGAGCACTGCCATGGCATTGAGCTAAGGCAGGGTAACCAGGGAAGGGACTGTTTCAGGAAACCATTTAGAAATATAGTCTGTAGAATTTAACGTAAGACTGCATTCCATTTTCAAACAAAGTTCTAATTTCAGTGATCCCATCTTATTTTCCTCATTGTTAGCATTTTGTATTAATATCGTTGTCATAATGCATGAACATCATTAATTAATGTCCACAGTCCATTTATATTGCCTTAGTTGTAAGCCTAAAATTATCCCCCAAATTTTGGATGCTTTAACTCTAGCATAGAATTTTCTGTGTTAGAATTTATATACTATTTTTCACATGATTGGATTTGGGTTATGGGCTTGGGAAGAAAGGCTAATGGGTAGACTAGTATCATTCTCATTGTATCACATGGAGATCCATACATACTGTAAATATGGCTTGCCACTTCTGATATTGGCCCTATCATCTGACCAGAGCACTTTAAGGTCACTGTAATTTCTTCTTATCAGTATTGTACCCTTGAAGAATAACCCTGTCTGTGTTCAACATACTCTTGAGTCAAGTGGTATCTACATAAGTTATTTAGGATTTTTTTAATTAAAAAAATTTTTATTAATTAAAAAAAGAGGGGTTGGGGATTTAGCTCAGTGGTGGAGCGCTTGCCTAATCTGGGTTCGGTCCCCAGCTCCGAAAAAAAAAAAGAAAGAAAGAAAGAAAGATGCCATGGAGATGGTCACACAGCCCTCAGTGCCAAAGGGCAACCCAAAATGATGAATCAGGTTTTGTCCTGCTGCTGATTGGTTCATGTAGGGAGCGGCACGGTAAAACAAAGATGGCGCCGACATCCGGCGCCCTCCTGTGGTAAAACAACAGTACTGCGCATGCGCGGGTTTGCCCCTGGCGTCAATCTGGCCGGGGCGGTACCATGCTAGTGGGGTGATTCGTGCTCCGCCAATCCCTGGAGGACAAGTAGCACGACCACAGCCTGTTGTGTATATAAGGTGAGCGCCTTTGCTGCTCAAGGTCCCTGTATCAGCAATGAGGTGGTCCTGCAATAAAGGCTGTTGAGATGAATCCGACCGTGTTGCGTCTTCCTTGCTGGCCGAGGTGGGCGCGACAGGTTCAGACTAGAATGTGGCTTTTGGCCAAATAAAAAGCTAGTGGTTTTGCTGGTACAGAAGAGAAAAGGCAGGGGAGAACAGCAGAGGACAAGAGGTACTGAGAAGCACATGTAGAGACACAGTGGCAGGGAAGTCAGGTTGTATTAGACTTTGCCCCAGCAAAAGACCAACATGAACTATCCAGATATCTCAGTGTCTTAATTAAACAACAATCAGTATCCAAACTCCCTTCAATAGGAGGTAGTCAATGGTTACTCCTCACAACACTGGACTTCACAAGGAAGTCCTGGTACAGGGCTCCAAATTAAAACCTAGACTTAATTTTACATTATATGACAAAGCTTATAGAATCTCTGTCCACACTGTTCTGCTCAGTTAGGGGGAATATTACTAGCCACACTTTTCTTTCCATCTCCACTGATGTGCTTATCATGCTACAATGAGAAACTTTGCTTTTTCGCCCATTTCTTTAGCTGCTCTAATGACTATGCATCTTCATGTGACTATGAGGAAGTAGTTAGAATCATACTGAGCTAAAATACTGCCCTATTTCTCACTTGTTAAGTTCAAATACACATTGTAATATACATTAAATAGGTAAATATTTAAGCTTTTATTAATTAATTATTTTAATTATGTATATCCCAAAGGATGCCCTTTCACAGTCCCCCTTGCAGATTTCTTCCCCCATTCCCCATCCTCTTGGCCTATAAGAAGGTGACCTCCTTAAGTATCGCTCCACTGGGACATCAAGTCAAGTTGCTATAGGATTAGGTGCATCCTTTCCCACTGAGACTAGACAAGGTAGTTCTCTGCTACTTATGTTCCTGGGACCTCTGACCAGCCCTTGTGGGCTCTTGGTTGATGTCTTATTCTCTAGGAGCTCCCAGGAGCCCAGGTGAGTCAACATTGTTGGTCTTCCTATAGAGAGAGTTACCATCCCCTTCAGTTCCTTCCATATTTCCCGTAACTCTTTAACAGGATTATGGTTCATTTACCCAATGGAATATTACTCAGTTATTAAAAACAAGGACATCCCCTCCCTCCAAGCAGGATTGCCTATCCAAAGGATGTGTGTATTATTCTTTCCAAAAGTTGTACAAAGTTACAGTGCCCCTCCCTGTAAAAACTTCACCAGTTTCTTCTCCAAGAGTGATATAGGAGGCTACTGATGGGAACCTGGCTAACTGTTTGTCAGTTTCCTTCTTCTTCTCAGAAAGAGTCAGTACTAACCTGTTGGGAGATCACACCATGGTGGTTCCTTAGGGCAGGGGAACCCGTAGACTTTCTTTCCCCTTTCTTGTACTTTTTTTCACATAAAAAATGGAACGTGGGAAAAAAAAGGACATCATGAATTCTGCAGGCAAGTGGGTGGAACTGGAAAATGGCATGAGGTGAGGTACCCAGACCCAAAGAGATGTGCATGATATATACCCACTGATAAGTGGATATTAGCCAAAAAGTACAGAATACCCATGATACATCCCACAAACCCTAGGAAGTTAAACAAGAAGAACGACCCAAGTAAGTAAGTTTTAATCCTGCTTAGAAGGGGAGAGAAAATAATCGTGGAAGGCAGAAGGGAGGAAGGGATTGGGTGGGAGCAGAAAGGGGAAAGGGGGACAGGAGGTCAGGAATGGAAGGAGACAAGAGAGACGCCCAGAGAGCTAGAAAAATAAATGGAAACATGCAGCTGCAGGGAATGTGGAGTGGGAGAACGTCTAGAGTTCCAGAAACCTGAGATAGAGGAGGCTTCTAGGACTCAATGTGGGTGACCTTAACTGAAATGGACAGCAGTGGGGATATGGTGCTTGAAGAGACCATCTCCAGTAGTTAGACAGGGCCCTCAGTGGAGGGATGGAAACACCAACCCACCTTCAAATTTTTGACCCAAATTGTCAATTTTTCCCCTAACTTGTCCATAGTGGTCCCCAACCTCCTTCCAATGCTTCTCTGTGGGTATTTGCATCTGTTTCATTCAGTTACTGGGTAAAGTCTCTCTGAGGACAGCCATGCAGAGCTCCTGTTGGCAAGTACAACATAGCATCATTAATAGTGTCAAGGATTGGTGCCCACCCATGGGACGGATCCCAAATTGGGCCAGTCACTGGTTGACCATTCTTCAGACTCTGCATCAATTTTGCCCATCCTTTTAGACAAGAGCAATTTTCAGTCAAAGGTTTTATGGGTGGGTTGTTGCCCTTATCCCTCCACTGGGGGTCTTATCTGGCTACTGGAGGTGATCTCTGTAGATTCCACTTCTGCACTGTTGGGCATTTAGGCTAAGGTCACCCACACTGAGTCCTGGGAGCCTCCTGAATCTCAGGTTACTACAGAGTCCCCTCAACCCACATACCCAGCAGCTGCATATTTCCTTTCATCCTCCTGGCCATCTGGGACTCTCTCCTGTCTCTACCCATACCTGATACTGCCTGCTATTCCCCTCCCTCTCCCACCTCCTATACAGGTCCCTCTCCCCTCTACCATCCATCGATATTTTGCTGTCCCTTCTATGTGGGATATAAGCATCCTCACTTGGACCTTCCTTCTTGTTTAACTTCTTTGTGTCTATCATATGTATCATGGGAATTCTATAATTATTTTCTAGGAATCACTTATCTTGAGTACATTCCATGCATGTACTTTTGGGTCGAGGTTATCTCACTCAGGGCGATATTTTCTAGTTGCGTTCATTTGCCTGAAAAAATTCATGATGTACTTGTTTTCTTTTTCATTTTATTTTCCATGGATATTTTATGTATTGACATTTCATTTTTTCCCTTGAGTATTTCTTATTTACATTTCGAATGTTATTCCCTTTCCCGGTTTCCGGGCCAACATCCCCCTAACCCCTCCTCCTCTCCTTCTATATGGGTGTTCCCCTCCCCACCCTCCCCCCCATTACCGCCCTCCCCCCCCCAAAACAATCACGTTCACTGGGGGTTCAGTCTTAGCAGGATCAAGGGCTTCCCCTTCCACTGGTGCTCTTACTAGGCTGTTCATTGAATGTCATCCCCTTTCTACCTTCTCCCATACCCCCTCCCCACTTCCCCTGCCTCTTTGAGGATGCTTCCACTCCCACCCACCTACTACCACATCAACGCTCTGGCATTCCCCTACATCAGGAAATGAGCCTTTATAGGAACAATTAATTATTATCCTATTAATTATGGACAATGCCATCCTCTGCTACATATGTGGCTGGAGCCATGTGTCCCTCCATGTGTACTCATTGGTTGGTGGTTTTGTCCCTGGGAGATCTTGTTGGGTCTAGTTGGTTGATATTATTGTTCTTCCTATAGTATGTAAACCCTTCCAGCTCCTTCAGTCTTTTCTCTAACTCCTCTATTGGGATCCCCATGCTCAGTCCAATGGTTAGCTGCAGTCATCCTCATCTGTATCAATAGGGCTCTGGCAGAGCCTCTCAGGAAACATCCATATCAACCTGCTATCAGCAAGCACTTGGCATCAGCAATAGTGACTGATTTTAATGGCTACATATGGGATGGATTTCCAGATGGGCAGTTTCTGGATGAACTTCTCTTCAGTCCCTGTTCTACTCTTTATCCCTGTATTTCCTCCATGAGTACTTATTTTGTTCTCCCTTCTAAGAAGGAATGAAGCATCTACATTTTGGTCTTCCTTCTTTTTGAGCTTCCTATGATCTGTGAATGTTTTCTTAGGTATCCCAAGCTTTTGGGCTAATATCCACTTATCAGTGAGTACATGCTATGTGTGTTCTTTTGTGGCTGAGTTACCTCACTCAGGATGATATTTTCTAGTTCCATCCATTTGCCTAAGATTATTCATTGTTTTTAATAGCTTAATATTACTCCATTGTATAAGTGTACTACATTTTCTGTATTCATTCCCCTGTTGAAGGACGTCTGGGTTCTTTCCAGCTTCTGGCTATTATAAATAAGGCTGCTGTGAACATAGTAGAGCAGGTGTCCTTGTTGCATGTTGAAGCATCTTTTGGGTGTATTCCCAGTAGTATAGCTGGGTCCTCAGGTAGTACTATGTCCAATTTTCTGAGGAACTGCCAGACTGATTTCCTGAGTGCTTGTACCAACTTGCAATCCCACCAACAATGGAAGAGTGATCCTATTTTTCCACATCCTCACCAGGATTTGTTGTCACCTGAGTTTTTGCTCTGAGCCAAATTTGCTCTGTTTTGATTTGCAACATTTCTCTGATGACTAAAGATGTTGAACATTTTTATGTGCTTCTCATCCATTCGATATTACTCAGTTGAGAATTCTTTGTGTAGCTCTGTACTCCATTTTTAATAGGGTTATTTGATTCTATGGAGTCTTACTTCTTGAGTTCTTTGTATATATTGACATTAGCTTTATATCGGATGTAGGATTGGTAAAGATCTTTTCCCAATCTGTTGGTTGCTGTTTTGTTCTATTGACAGTGTTCTTTGCCTTACAGAAGCTTTGCAATTTTATGAGGTCCCATTTGTCGATTCTTGATCTTAAAACATAAACCATTGGTGGTCTGTTTAGGAAATTTTCTCCTGTGCCCATGTGTTCGAAGCACTTCCTCACTTTCTTTTTTATTAGTTTCAATGTAACTAATAATTGCAAAAATTATGATATCATATAATAATCTCAAAAATAAAAGAAAACATAAAATACCCCTACATGCCTATTTGAAAATAAAGACATTTCAACTTAAAATTAAATGATAGATAAAGATATATATTCTACAAAAAGATATTTTCTTTCCAAGTTTTTGAATGGTTATTTCCAATATTCAGACAGCAGAATAACACAGACAAGGAAAAATGGAGGAATTGGTCATGAACCTTTTCCAGTCACATACAGATATGATTACTCCATGGTTAAGAGCAAGAAGACCTCCTCATTTGTTACAGTATTTGTGATTCCATTTACATTATGCTATGTTATATAAGATGAATGTAAGAAGAAAAATCACGTAATCACATTTACAAATCGAATGTATTTTATAGAGACCATATATACAGAACAACAGTATGAAAATGGTTGACAACTCTTTTGGCAAGTGAGGGGGAGAGAGCAAGGAGCATGGATCAATAATATTGACTAACATGAATGGAAGATGAAGTAAAATCAGTGCATACATTGCTTTCTATGGCTGTGATGAAACACCATAAACAAGGTCACTTATGAAAGAAAACATGTAATCTGTGACTTCATAGTTCCAGAGGGTTAGAGTCCATAACCATCATGGGAGAGTGCGTGGCAACAGGCAAAGGTGGTACGGGAGCAGCAGCTGACATCTTACATCTGAACCACATGTCTGAGGCAGAGAGACACAGACAGACAGATAGACAGACAGACAGACAGACAGATAGACAGACTGAGAGAGACAGAGAGAGTGCTGAGAATGGCACAGATCTTTAAAACCTCAAAAGCTCATCCCACTGACATACATCCTAAAACAAGGCTTCACCTCATGATCTTTCTCAAAACATGGTACCAAATTTAGAACTCTCATTCAGATACTTGAGTCTATTTGGACCATTTTCATATAGACCAGCATAGTTCACTCGCTGAACTCCATAAGCTTGTGACCATATCATAATGGAAGATGCATTTAGCCCAACTTCAAAAGCTCCCCTAGTCTTTCACAGTCTCAACATGATTTAATAGTCCAAGCTCTTGAAACTCAAAGAAATCACTTAAATGTAACTTCATGTCAATTCGAAAAGCCAAGTACACAGGCACAGATCATAAAGTACTATTCCTAAAGAGTGGAGTGGGGGAATAGTGAGAAAATACTGGAGCAAAGTAAAATCAAAATCCAGTATGGTAAACTCCAAATCCTGTAGGTCCGTATTTTGGTGTCAAAAGACAAAGATTACTCTGCACTTTCAGCTTTGTGGCTGTAACACACTTCTCTCTCTTGGGCTGGTTTCACTCTCTCTATGCAGCTCTCCTTGACAAGTATACCATTGTTCTAGTATCTGAAACATTAGGGTCTCCAATGAGATAAAGATTTTATTTTCACCGTTTCTTGCAATGGCCTCTCCAGTCCTCCATGCAGGCACTCTCCACACATAGCCCTAGCTTCTGCGACCCCTGCATCCTTCATGACTTGAAGGCCAGAATCATTTGGATGATGCTCCCAAGGTCTGCTACCTGCTTAATATGAGACCTGACTTCTCCCTGAATTACATTTCCATAAGCTTTGATTTATTCCATTCATTTGTTGTTTTAGGTGAGTCTTTAAGTGTTTCCTTTTTGTGAGTTGGAAGCTGAGCTGGGTAAGGTCTTGCCATAGGGCAGCACTGTCTTTATTCCATTTTCAATAAGGCCTTTCTTTGAACTACTCATCTCTTTGAGCACAACACTTAGCTCCAACATTAAATTCCCTAGTCTTCTTTTGCTCCTCAAATTGTACATTTTGGTATTCTTTTTAGCCTGCTTTTCCTTTTTTCATGATTGACCTAATACCCTATGCAAAAAAACATTACTCCAAATTTTTAGATGTAGCTTCAGGCAGATTTTTAGGGAAAGGGTAAGAAGTGGTCACAGTTTTGCCAAATATCCTAATAATGCTCTCTAGCCAGGTGCCAACATTGTTCCCTTTTGACACCTCTTGAGTTGGCTTTATCATCCACAGTTCGCAGCATTGCTGTCTCTCAAGCTTGTGCTTAAGGGATACTTATAGCAATGAACTGCTTTGCTATTCCAATGTCCCCAAATCTTTCACAGTTTCTCAAAAGACAACATAGTCAGGTCTATCACACCAATATCGAAGTTCCTGGTAGCAACTTATATCTTGGTTACATTTCTACTTACCCTGACCAAGTAAATGTCTACAAAAATTAATTGGGGCTCATTGTTCATTAGGGTTATGATCCAGGACTATCATAGCAGAGACTGTGGCAGTAAGCCAGCAAATAAGCAGCAATGGCACTCTAGCCATAGCTGATTGCATGTGTATGATCCACAAGCATATCACACACACACACACACACACACACACACACACACACACACACACACACACACAGAGTAGGGGAAGAAGCAATGTATGTTTCAAAGTGCATCTCCAACTTCTGAAGATCAGCCTCTGTCATTTAAGGGTTCTCGAGAATGGGAAAATTGGATTGGTGCAAAATCAGTCTCAGCAAAAAATCAGGTCCAAGGTGACAGGTGACTCATTGCTGTTTTGTAGCTACAGCTGGAGACAATCTCTCTCTCTCTCTCTCTCTCTCTCTCTCTCTCTCTCTCTCTCTCTCTCTGTGTGTGTGTGTGTGTGTGTATGTGTATGTGTATGTGTGTGTGTATATGTGTGTATGTATGTGTATGTGTATGTGTGTGTGTGTGTGTGTGTGTGTGTGTGTGTGTGTGTGTGTGTGGTTCCTGGGTTATTTCTGAATCCTGTAGAGCCACACACTTAGGAAGATTTGTTGACCTGTTTCCTTTGATCTGTGCACACCTAATTGTGCTTTATTTGAAAATACCACATATTGAATGTTTAAAACAAAAAATATAGAAAATGTTATTAAATATGCACAATTCAAGTAATAAATAATGTGGTATCAATAAAGTAATATAAATGTGAGGCAGGTTTGATTTCAAAAGAATGTAGTCTAGAGGATTTCATTGGAAATTTGTCATGAGACATTAGAAAGTTAGAGAGATTGAAATCATGGCAAAGACAAGAGAAGAAAGAGAAGAGACATGATAATGGAGTGTCAAACAAGGTATTTTGAAGAGAATTACAGAGAGTTTTCACTTTCCTGTGTTCACATATATTGTTGGATCTCATTACAAAAACATGACAGAACTCTTCCAATGATAAAATGAAAGACATGGTGAACTTGAAGGTGAGGACTCCACTGGGTGACTAGAGATTTGACAAACTTGTATTGAGATTGTATGAGTAAACAATGTATATTTGTATATAAGCAATTTATATGAGAAAGACCATCACTTCATATATTCTTTATAACTTATGGAAATTAGTAAGGACTAGGATTATACAGTGTATCTATTTGACTCTTGAAACACTGGGAAAGGGGTGCTTTTAAACAAATAAAATTTTGCAAAATATAACATTTGTTTAAGCACAATAAACTTCAGTGACTAAAGAAATGCCATACTTCCCTACATTTCCTTTAGCCTTCTGATGAAAAATGCATTTGCCATTAATCATTAACAACCCCAGAACACTTATGAGGAGTCCCATCAAAATAAAATGGTGGGCCCTCAGTAACACAGCTTCAGAAATGCTGCAGTCAGTATTTGACAAATCCTGTATGTCTCATCGTTCACATAAATGATTGTTGTCTTTTATAACTGATGAAAGATCAGGTAACAAGCTGAACAAGGTTGTGAAAACAGGTCCCATAGGTAAGAAAAACTATTTCTCTCTTCAAAACAATATATCTTATCAAAGCAGCTCTCAGTTGCTGTACTAGACTGTTCTCAGTTCTTCAGGATTTCCTGAAGGACCCCTCTCTCCACCATCTTCCTCAGGGGTGTCCTGTATGGCCCTCTGCAGAATCAGCTTCAGAGTCATCCTCTGGAACTTGCCATGCCTAATGGAGCCAACAAGGAAGTAAACAGTAGCATTGGCACAGATGTTAATACAGTATAGGTATAGTATATCATGTGAAAAACCACAAGCTCTAAAAGAAAAATTTTCTTCATTCCATTGGTCAACCATCCAGTATATCCCAAAGGGGATGCCAAAGAGCAGGCAAAATAGCACCCTGAGTGAAATGGTCACATACAGCCTGGTCACATGAACCTGTTGTGATCCACAGGAGATCCTGAGAAGCAAGATGAGGCTGAAACAACATAGAACCACAAATAAAACAATTAACCATGCACTAGAGATGAAATTGATTATCTCACACCGAGAATTGTCTAAGGTATTAAGCAGCAAGCTACATGTTTTCATCTGCAGGGCAGGAAACAGCAGGGATACAACCCAAAGCAAGACACAGATGACAGCTGATGTGAGTCTCAGACGTTGACAGTGATACCAGATGGGCCACATGACAGACAACCAGCACTCAATGCTAATGATGGTGATAATGCTCAGGCCAAAAAAATAAGCAAATATTGTCACAGTATCCAAAATCTGTCTAATGTACATTAAAATAGTGTAGTGGGTGAGAACAATAAGAAGGGAAAATATGAAGTGAGAACACAGGAAGAGAAAGTCAGCCACAACTAGGTTGATGATGTAGGCAGAGAAGGCATTCCTATGATTCTGGAAGGCCAGGAACCATAGGACTATGCCATTTAGTACCATCCCAACAGGAGAAATGATGAGAGAAAGCAAACTCATGACTTGAAACTCGATGGAACAAAGTGAAAAATGAATGTTGTTTTTATCCAATGTTGTGATATCTCTTAGTGATGTTCTTAGATCCATGCTTAGAAGAGCTCCACTAGTGTTCCTGTAACCAAAAAAATAATAATTAATTAAAATAAAATAAAATAAAATAAAATATATATGAGCACATGCTGTCTGTGTACTCCCTGATGCTTGTTAACACCTTGCTATATGTTAATGACTGACTTGGTACATAAGGAGTGAAATAGGATTGTAGACATTAAGGACATGTCAAAACCAATATTTCTGAATTCTTAATTTAAATCCATTTTGTATTTATTTCAGCTATCTACAAGTTATGTCCTTCTACTGTTATGAGAGTATCTGATATGCTCAGTTTAAACGCCCAGTGTCTCAGGCTATGTTAGAAATAAAACTCTGAACTCAAATTTCTTTCAGTCATAAGACCAGTTCTTCTCTGCTGAAGGAATTTGGAAGCCAGAAGCATGACCAATAATTGCTTACAATCCTGGATTGGGGAGCAAGGTATCCAATGGGAAAATATGGAAATCATGAATGACAATCATGAAGGGATTCCCAAGTCATACTAAGACAAGTATGAAAAACCAAACCTATAGGCTACTGTGACTCAATCTCCATTTCAGATTTGAAACTAGAAAGCAGGAAAGCCTTTGAGGACATTAAGCACTATTCCGTTTTCTGTTGCTATATCACAAGTGTACCTCTCTCTATTGAGACACAATGAATGAGAATTTTCATTGATTTATTATTATTTCCAAACTATATATATTACATAATATATTGTATGTGATTATATATCTCATAAATTATATATACGATAATTATTTACAAATGAATAAATTAACATTAAACCCAAAAGTAGTTACAATTTCAGATTAAATGTTTTTAAACTATTCTAGAACATGTTTAGGACCACGAAGCACATAGAAAAATAAGGAAAATATAAATGCTAGTGACTGTCAGAGGAAGTTCTAGAGTGTTTGGAAAAATGGCTTATGCTGCAACATGGCCAGTGATGGACTTTGACATTCTCCAACTAAAGGGTGTCTATTAAATGACTACATTGATGACCTAGGAGAGTTTCAGCCAGAATTTAGGTATTAGTTCTGAGAATAAGTGAATTACTAACATTCTTGAGGAATAAAAAAGCAAATTTGGAGGAAGACACAAAGAAGGAAGAAGGTAACAATTGTGATGTATGGAGGACATTGTGACACAGAAATATCTAGAGGGGAAAACCCATCAGTAGAAACTATCTACCAAATACAGTATTTCACTTGTGGAACACCAGACTCTAGAGGGTGAGCCAGGAAGATTTTGATGCATTCAAAGACAGTCTAAGCTATATAGGTGATTTCCAGAAAAGCTTGGGCTGAAAGAAAAAAGGGAGAAAAGAAAGAAGGAAGAGAAGAAGGAAAGAAGAAGGGAAGGAAGGAGGGGGAGGGAAGGAGTGAGGAAGGGAGAGGGGAAGGTAGAAGGAATGAAGGGAAATAGAAACAATAGCTGGTATTCTTTGGGTCTGAGATGCAGAAAAAAGCACGAACAACTAATTACACGATGTTTTAGTGATAAAGGCTTTCCTTAATCTACACAAATAAAAGGACATTACAATAATAGAAGCACCTCAAATGGGCATGAATTTAAAAAATAAAACACTTTATACTAGCCCTTGTATATACAAATGCTAAACAGGCTACAAAAGAAATTAGGGAAACATCACCATTTACAGTAGCCATAAATAATATAAAATAACTTTGTGTAACTCTAACCAAGCAAGTGAAAGATCTGTATGACAAGAATTTCAAAGCCCTGAAGAAAGAAATAGAAAAATATATCAGAAGATGGAAAGATCTCTCATGCTCATGGGTAGGTATGATTAACATAGTAAAAGTGGACATCTTACTAAAAGTAATTTACAGACTCAATGCAGTTTCCATCAAAATTCCAACACAATACTTTACAGGCTTTGAGAGAACAATACTCAATTTCATACAGAAAAATTAAGAAAAAAGCAATAGCTAAAACAATCCTGAATGATAAAAGAAATTCAGGAGAAATAACCATCCCTGACCTCAAACTGTACTACAGAGCAATAGTGATAAAAAATTCATGGTTTTGGTACAGAAGCAAACAGTTTGATCAATGGAATTGAATCAAAGACCCAGAAATAAACTCATACACTTACAAACACTTGATTTTTGACAAAGAATGCAAAATCATGCAATGGGGAAAAAGTATCAACCATGGGGCTGGTCTAACCATATGTTGACATGTAGAAGAATGAAAATAGATCCATATTTATCACCCTGTGAAAAACTCAAATCCACGTGAATCAAAGATCTCATCATAAAACCAAATACACTGAATCTAATAGAAGAAAAAGTGGGAAATAGCCGTGAACACATTAGTACAGAAGACAATTCCTGATCAAAACACCAAGAGCTCAGATACTAAGAACAACAGTTAATAAATGGAACCTCATGAAACTGCAGAGCTCTTTTTTTTTCATCTTTATTAACTTGAGTATTTCTTATTTACAGTTTGATTCTAATTCCCTTCCTGGTTTCTGGGCCAACATCCCCCTAACCTCTACCCCTCCCTTTCTATATAGGTGTTCCCCTCCCCATCCTCCCCCCATTACCGCCCTCCTCCCAACAATCACGTTCACTGGGGGTTCAGTCTTGGCAGGACCAAGGGCTTCCCCTTCCACTGGTGCTCTTACTATGCTATTCACTGCTACCTATGAGGTTGGAGCCAAGGGTCAGTCCGTGCATAGTCTTTGGGTAGTGGCTTAGTCACTGGAAGCACTGGTGGGTTGGCATTGCTGTTCATATGGGGTCTTGAGCCCCTTCAAGCTTCCAGTCCTTTCTCTGATTCCTTAAACGGGGGTCCCGTTCTCAGTTCAGTGGTTTGCTGCTGGAATTCGCCTATGTATTTGCTGTATTCTGGCTGTGTATCTCAGGAGAGATCTACATCCAGTTCCTGTCGGCCTGCACTTCTTTGCTTCATCCATCTTATCTAATAGGGTGGCTGTATATGTGTGGGCTGTAAATGTGAGGCAAGCTCTGAATGGGTGTTCCTTCTGCCTCTGTTCTAAACTTTGCCTCCCTATTCTCTCCCAAGGGTATTCTTGTTCCCCTTTTAAAGAAGGAGTGAAGCATTTGCATTTTGGTCATCTGTCTTGAGTTTCCTGTGTTCCGTGCATTTAGGGCAATTCAAGCATTTGGGCTAATAGCTACTTATCAATGAGTGCATACCATGTGTGTTTGTCTGTGATTGGGTTACCTCACTCAGGATGATATTTTCCAGTTCCATCCATTTGCCTATGAATTTCATAAAGTCATTGTTTTTGATAGCTGAGTAATATTCCATTGTGTAGACGTACCACATTTTCTGTATCCATTCCTCTGTTGAAGGGCAACTGAGTTCTTTCCAGCTTCTGGCTATTATAAATAAGGCTGCTATGAACATAGTGGAGCATGTGTCTTTGTTATATGTTGGGGCAAGAGAGGTATAGCTGGGTCCTCAGGTAGTTCAATGTCCAATTTTCTGAGGAATCTCCAGACTGATTTCCAGAATGGTTGTACCAGTCTGCAATCCCACCAACAATGGAGGACTGTTCCTCTTTCTCCACATCCTCGCCAGCATCTGCTGTCACCTGAGTTTTTGATCTTAGCCATTCTCACTGGTGTGAGGTGAAATCTCAGGGTTGTTTTGACTTGCATTTCCCTTATGACTAAAGATGTTGAACATTTCTTTAGGTGTTTCTCAGCCATTCCGCATTCCTCAGCTGTGAATTCTTTGTTTAGCTCTGAACTCCATTTTTAATACAGTTATTTGTCTCCCTGTGGTCTAACTTCTTGAGTTCTTTGTAAATTTTGGATATAAGCCCTCTATCTGTTGTAGGATTGGTAAAGATCTTTTCCCAATCTGTTGGTTGCCGTTTTGTCCTAACCACGTTGTCCTTTGCCTTACAGAAGCTTTGCAGTTTTATGATATCCCATTTGTTGATTCTTGATCTTAGAGCATAAGCCATTGGTGTTTTGTTCAGGAAATTTTCTCAAGTGCTCATGTGTTTGAGATGCTTCCCCACTTTTTCTTCTATTAGTTTGAGTGTATCTGGTTTGATATGGAGGTCCTTGATCCACTTGGACTTAAGCTTTGTACAGGGTGATAAGCATGGATCGATCTGCATTCTTCTACATGCTGACCTCGAGCTGAACCAGCACCATTTGCTGAAAATGCTCTTTTTTCCACTGGATGGTTTTGGCTCCTTTGTCAAAAATCAAGTGACCATAGGTGTGTGGGTTCATTTCTGGGTCTTCAATTCTATTCCACTGGTCTATCTGTCTGTCTCTGCACCAATACCATGCAGTTTTTATCACTATTGCTCTGTAATAATGCTTGAGTTCAAGGATAGTGATTTCCCCAGAAGTCTTTTTATTGTTGAGGATAGTTTTAGCTATCCTGGGTTTTTTGTTATTCCAGATGAATTTGCAAATTGTTCTGTCTAACTCTCTGAAGATTTGGATTGGTATTTTGATGGGAATTGCATTGAATCTGTAGATTGCTTTTGGTAAAATGGCCATTTTTACTATATTAATCCTGCCAATCCATGAGCATGGGAGATCTTTCCATCTTCTGAGGTCTTCTTCAGTTTCTTGCTTCAGAGGCTTGAAGTTCTTATTGTACAGATCTTTTACTTGCTTTGTTAAAGTCACACCAAGGTATTTTATATTATTTGGGCCTATTATGAAGGGTGTTGTTTCCCTAATTTCTTTCTCGGCTTGCTTCTCTTTTGTGTAGAGGAAGGCTACTGATTTCTTTGAGTTAATTTTATACCCAGCCACTTTGTGGAAGGTGTTTATCAGCTTTAGTAGTTCTCTGGTGGAACTTTCGGGATCACTTAAATATACTATCATATCATCTGAAACTGCAGAGTTCTATAAGGCAAAAGTCACTGTCAATAGAATAAAACAGCAGCCTACAGTTCTTCGCCAACCCTTTATTTGACAAAAGGCTAATAACCAAAATAAATAAAGAACTCAAGAAGTTAGACACTAACAAGTCATATTACTCAATTTAAAAAAATGGGGTTTACAGCTAAATAGAATATTCTCAATAGCAAAAACTCTAACGCCCTAGAAACACTTAAAGAAATGTTCAATGTTCATAATTATCAGAGAAATACAAATCAAAACAACTATAAGATTTCACCTTACACCCATCAGAATGGCTTAAATAAAATACTCAACTGACAGCACAAGCCAATGAGTATGTGAAATAAGGAAAACATTCCTCTACTGCAAAATGTGGTGACATGTGTCAGAAGTAAGTGACATGTAAAGAATGCTGATATTAAAGGCTACAGGAGCATGAGACAATTTACTTGCAAAGTAAAAGGTATCAGTAAAATAACACAGTCCTGTTTAAACATCTTAGAGCTGAAAGAACACTAAAACATAATGTTCAACACCTTGAAAGAATATAACTGCAAATCAACTGTCACAGTCCTCCTAATAAAACCACTGTTTAATTAACACCTTCTAGGGACTAGACTATTAGGCTAGATACTCCAAATGACCCTCCTTGCCCCCACCATCAAACATTTTTTCTTTGGGAGTCTTCCAAAGCAAGTACGAAGTCCATGACCCACCTGGGCACTCCAAAGTGGTGTCTGTTGAGGCTTGCTCCCCTGGCATAACTATAGCCATGTTGTTCCATGCCTGCCAGCCATTTCGTGTTGTTTCAGACACTAAGAATTCTTTCTGTTGGGTCAAGTTGACAATGTATCCTGCTATATTCTAAGCTTTGTTACACTTGGAAATTCCCCAACCACCGGCTCCACTTAAGACCAATCTAATTCAAGCTTGTATAAGCATTTTGTCTAGATAGCTTGAGTCAGAGCCAAGTAACCTGCAGTGCTTCCTGTACCTGCATATGGCCTCCGTGTGATTTTATGATTTTTGCCTTTATAAACTGGCCCAGGGAAGTATTCAAGGTCATAGTCTCAGCTTCCAAATCTGGATTGTTTTCCTGATCGAACAGTCATTGGGTGTGCATGAATAAACTCTGCCTGTTTGACTGAGATTGGTATCTGGATAGTTTGTGAGGCGGTTCTTAGACACCAACAGAGACCAAAAACTTATACCAAAAGAAATAATAAAGAACCAAACTTCAGATGTGTGTGTCCTATCAAAAATTGCAAACAATATGGAAATACTTTATAAAAACATTATAAATCCTATATTATATATCCCCAGTGAGTGTAATTTAGATGAAACTCAAGACACAGGATTCAGAAAACAATTACAAACATATTCAGAAGTTCAAGAAAATCGAAGAGGATTTGAAAAAAAAACAGCTGTGTGAACTGAAAAAGGGTAAGATGAAATACCTGACTAAAGTAAATATAACACAATTAAACAGCTACATAGAAAGCAGAAAATTTGTGTAAAGAAATACACAAATACATAAAGATACCAAAGAGAAAAATATCAAGAAGAAAAGCAAACCAGTCAAAGAAAGAACCATAGATCTGAACATCCTCAAAGAAGAAATATGAATATCTGGAACATTTCAAAAAGTGTTCAACATCAATGACCATCAGGAAAATGCAAATTAAAATCACCTTGAGATTCTACCTTAACCCAGGCAGAATGACATCAAGAATCCAAAGAACAAGAATGCTGAAGAGGATATGGAGAAAGAAGAATGTTAATTTACTGTTGTTTGTGAGAATGCAACCTGGTGCTACCACTGTAGACAATAGATTGGTGATTCCTCAGAAAATGAGATATAACTCTTATAGTAATTATACTGGCTAGTTTTGAGTCAACTTGACATAAACTAGAGCGATCAAGAGGGGGGAGATTCAGTTGAGAAAAATGTCTTCATAACATCAAACTGTATATAAGTCTTAAGGGAATTTTCTTAGTGATTAACAGGGAAGGTCCAAGTTCATTATCAGTGGTGCCATTACTGGTGGTCCTAGGTTCTACAAGGAAGCAGGTTGAGGAAGTCATAGAAGCAAGCCAATAAGCAGCACCACTTGTGGTCTTTGTGTGAACTCCTGGCTCCAGGTTCCTACCCTGACTTCCTTTTATGATGAACTGTAGTTTGGAAGCTTAAGACAAATAAACCCTTCCTCTGCAAGTTACTTTGGTCATGATATTTCATCACAGCAACACTGATGCTAAGATAGTACCCAACTATACCATGCATTGGCAAGTATCCTAAAGACTTCATATCCTAATAAAAGTAATCTCTCATTTTCATGTCTATTTTTTCTTCCATTCACAAGAACTAGAACAGATAATCAGCCTAGAAGTCCATCAACAGCAATAATATATATAATATTAATATATATTGTACATATATACTATGAGAATTGATTCAGATGCAAAAATGAAATTGTGGAATTTTCATGTAAAATGGCTATAACTGAAAAAATTATGAAGGCTCCTCTGGTACAGACTGTATCTATGGTCTTACTCGGCTATGAATTCTGCAATCTATGAGACCAGCCTGCCAAGTTAGATGTACACAGTTGTGCAATATGGGTACAGTATAGTTATATGGGTTACTTGCACTCTGGATTTAAAGTTCACTGCATACAAAGGAATAATTGCTTAGTGTTAGAAATCAATTCAAAACCCCAAATTGGGAAAATATTTGAAACTATAGTGAAACTGAATTCAGTTGTTGAACTACATTGGCATGCCATGGAGCTGCACTCTGACGCACACTTATGTTTATACTCTTGCATGAACACAAGATTCAACTTTAATCAGCGAAGCTTCTTTGTTGAGAAAATGTGAGTTAAAAGAAGGACAGGAAACTGGGAAAGGGAAGAACATTTGAAATGTAAGTAAAGAAATATATCTAATAAAAAATCATTTAAAAAAGAGACTCTTAACAGTACAAAGTAATGAGAATAATTAACAGTTTAGTGTTTAGTGCTAAAAGAAAGTCATTTCCATCTATTTCCCTGAGGTTCAGGTAACACTGGAGAAGAAAAGTCAGGAAGAATATGAGAAAAGTTAAAATAATGAAAAGAGCTTCGAAATGGCATCTCTTCACCAAGACACAGTCACTCCAGTCACAGACGCAGAGCAGGTGGGTGTACCCTCCCAGGTTATTCACAAAAATATTCCCAAGAGCAGCCAAGCATGGATGAAGGATGAATTCTCGAAGGGCTACCTCTCCCAGCTGAATAACTTGGAAGGGATTAGAGGAGAAGAGAAATCATGGGCTTCAATCAGATACCCATTAATAACCAAATCAGTTACCAATAGAACAAATGACCCAGTTGGCATACAGAATAAGTGCTACAAAATAAAGATAAAAATCATAATCTCAAAGGGAAACTGGTAGACGGGGAGATTGACAGACATGGTAGGGATAGTTGAGAGAATGGGGGAGGGTAATCAGGGTATACTGTGGCATAAATGGAATTATCAAAGAAAGAAATTAATCAATATTGAATGACCAGGGCAGAGCACAGGGACCCTGCAAACACAGTAAAAGCCAGATCTAGGTGCAAATTACTTCTACTTTACTACAATTGGTAAGGCTCCACAGTCCACGTTATTGGGGGTAGGGTGTCAGAGATGGCTTAAACATATAGTGTAACTTTCCCTAAGTATGTACATTATGATAAATAATAATTGTGTTCCTTTTAGTCACTCAGTTTTAGACCATCTCTTTCCTGCTGACACAGAAATGCATGAAAACTTTCCATTGCAGGAAACATGAATGACTGAGGTACTGACTAAAACTTTCTTTTAGACAGTGTCTATAGCCACATGCTTACCTAGTCAAGGAGAATGAAAGAATTCTCACAATAGCACCACGTTTGAGCAGTTTAATTAGAGAAGAATGGAGAAAATTGTAAAGGGAACACATTACCTTGGTTCACTCACTTCCAGCAGTCCAGTATGCAAACCTACAATGCAGTCATGAGGAACTTCTTATGACTTTTGCTACACATAAGGCTCTGTGGATTCTGCACCTTAAGATATAGTTCTATGGTCACTGACTACAAAAAATAGATGATAGATTTGGGAGGAATGTCTCGAGAGAATCTTACCTTCCCTCCATTCTTCTTATAGGAGGTCGTAAGCTGTTCTGTGGAAAAGAGTCCCCTGAGTCTCTTGTCAATACGAAACACTTTGTAGCATGGCAGAACAACTGGTGTTTGTGGAAGGATACTCAGGAGAGGCTGAAAGACCTGTAGTTTCTTGTACTTGAATCTGCCTGCGTGTCGATCCTTTGAGTCATACTCTTCACAAGCCTGTTCTCAACATTTGGCCAGGATCCTATCTCTCATCCCCTGGTCACACCAACCCCTATGGCTCCTATGTCTTGTTAGTACTTGTTATTTTTTAACTCCTTGCATCCAGAAGGTGAGCAATGCCAATCAATGTGAGCCAGTGATGTAGCCTTATCTGGGTATCAGACTTAACCCTATGCTGGCAGAACTAGCAATAATAAAGCAACAAACAGAATAAAAATAATGATAAAGGGGGGAACAATAGATTTCTTTGAGTTAATTTTGTATCCAGCCACTTTTCTCAAGGTGTTTATCAGCTGTAGGAGTTTTCTGGTAAAATTCTGGGGATGACTTATGTACATTATCATATCATCTACAAACAATGACACTGTGACTTTTTTTTTCCTTTTCAAATTGGATCCACTTGATCCTCTTTAACTTTATTATTGCTCTAATTAGAACTTCAAGTACTATCTTGAATAGACAGAGAAAGTGGGCAGCCTTGTCCTGTTCCTGGTTTTAGTGGAATTGCTTTAAGTTCCTCTCCATTAAATTCGATGTTGGGTGTTGACTTCCTGTATATTACTTTTATTAAGTTTAGGTATATGCCTTGTATCCCTGCTCTCTCTAAGACTTTTTACATAAAGAGGTGTTAGATTTTGTCAAAGGCTTTTTCAGTATCAAATGAGATAATCATGTGAATTACGTTGATGAATTTTCATATATGGAATCATCCCTGCATACGTGAGAAGAAGCCTACTTGCTCATAGTGGATGATGGGTTTTTTTGTTTTTTGTTTTGTTTTGTTTTGTTTTGTTTTTTTTATTAACTTGAGTATTTCTTATTTACATTTCAAGTGTTATTCCCTTTCCCGGTTTCCAGGCAAACATCCCACTAATCCCTTACCCTCCCCTTCTTTATGGGTGTTCCCCTCCACATCCTTCCCCATTGCTGCCCTCCCCCCAACAATCACATTCACTGGGGGTTCAGTCTTAGCAGGACCAAGGGCTTCCCCTTCGACTGGTGATCTTACTAGGATATTCATTGCTACCTATGAGGTCAGAGTCCAGGGTCAGTCCATGTATAGTCTTTAGGTAGTGGCTTAGTCCCTGGAAGCTCTGGTTGCTTGGCATTGTTGTTCATAAGGGGTCTCGAGCCCCTTCAAGCTCTTCCAGTTCTTTCTCTGATTCTTTCAACGGGGGTCCTATTCTCAGTTCAGTGGTTTGCTGCTGGCATTCGCCTCTGTATTTGCTGTATTCTGGCTCTGTCTCTCAGGAGAGATCTACATCCAGCTCCTGTCGGCCTGCACTTCTTTGCTTCATCCATCTTGCCTAATTGGGTGGCTGTATATGTATGGGCCACATGTGGGGCAGGCTCTGAATGGGTGTTCCTTCAGTCTCTGTTTTAATCTTTGCTTTTCTATTCCCTGCCAAGGGTATTCTTGTTCCCTTTTTAAAGAAGGAGTGAAGCGTTCACATTTTGATCATCTGTCTTGAGTTTCATGTGTTCTGTACATCTAAGGTAATTCAAGCATTTGGGCTAATAGCCACTTATCAATGAGTGCATACCATGTGTGTTTTTCTGTGATTGGGTTACCTCATTCAGGATGATATTTTCCAGTTCCAACCATTTGTCTATGAATTTCAAAAAGTCATTGTTTTTGATAGCTGAGTAATATTCCATTGTGTAGATGTACCACATTTTCTGTATCCATTCCTTTGTTGAAGGGCATTTGGGTTCTTTCCAGCTTCTGGCTATTATAAATAAGGCTGCGATGAACATAGTGGAGCCCGTGTCTTTTTTATATGTTGGGGCATCTTTACGGTATATGCCCAAGAGAGGTATAGCTAGATTCTCAGGTAGTTCAATGTCCAATTTCCTGAGGAACCTCCAGACTGATTTTCAGAATGGTTGTACCAGTCTGCAATCCCACCAACAATGGAGGATAGTTCCTCTTTCTCCACATCCTCGCCAGCATTTGCTGTCACCTGAGTTTTTGATCTTAGCCATCCTCACTGGTGTGAGGTGAAATCTCAGGGTTGTTTTGATTTGCATTTCCCTTATGACTAAAGATGTTGAACATTTCTTTAGGTGTTTCTCAGCCATTCTGCATTCCTCAGCTGTGAATTCTTTGTTTAGCTCTGAACCCCATTTTTGGGGGTTCTTTTTTTCAGAGCCGGGGACCAAACCCAGGGCCTTGCGCTTCCTAGGCAAGCACTCTACCACTGAGCTAAATCCCCAACCCCTGAACACCATTTTTAATAGGGTTATTTGTCTCCCTGTGGTCTAATTTCTTGAGTTCCTTGTATATTTTGGATATAAGGCCTCTATCTGTTGTACGATTGGTAAAGATCTTTTCCCAATCTGTTGGTTGCTGTTTTGTACTAACCATGGTGTCCTTTGCCTTACAGAAGCTTTGCAGTTTTATGAGATCCCATTTGTCGATTCTTGATCTTAGAGCATAAGCCATTGGTGTTTTGTTCAGGAAATTTTTTCCAGTGCCCATGTGTTCGAGATGCTTCCCCACTTTTTCTTCTATTAGTTTGAGTGTATCTGGTTTGATGTGGAGGTCCTTGATCCACTTGGACTTAAACTTTCTACATGGTGATAAGCATGGATCGATCTGCATTCTTCTACATGTTGACCTCCAGTTGAATCAGCACCATTTGCTGAAAATGCTATTGTTTTTCCATTGGATGGTTTTGGCTCCTTTGTCAAAAATCAAGTGCCCATGGGTGTGTGGATTCATTTCTGGGTCTTCAATTCTATTCCATTGGTCTATCTGTCTGTCTCTGCACCAATACCATGCAGTTTTTATCACTATTGCTCTGTAATACTGCTTGAGTTCAGAGATAGTGATTCCCCCCTGAAGTCCTTTTATTGTTGAGAATAGTTTTAGCTATCCTGGGTTTTTTGTTATTCCAGATGAATTTGCAAATTGTTCTGTCTAACTCTTTGAAGATTTGAACTGATATTTTGATGGGAATTGCATTGAATCTGCATTGAATCGCTTTTGGTAAAATGGCCGTTTTTACTATATTAATCCTGCGAATCCATGAGCATGGGAGATCTTTCCATCTTCTGAGGTCTTCTTCAATTTCTTTCTTCAGAGTCTTGAAGTTCTTATTGTACAGATCTTTTACTTGCTTGGTTAAAGTCACACCGAGGTACTTTATATTGTTTGGGTCTATTATGAAGGGGGTTATTTCCCTAATTTCTTTCTCGGCTTATTTCTCTTTTGTGTAGAGGAACGCTACTCATTTATTTGAGTTAATTTTATACCCAGCCACATTGCTGAAGTTGTTTATCATCTTTAGTAGTTCTCTGGTGGAACTTTTGGGATCACTTAAATATACTAACATATCATCTGCAAATAGTGATATCTTGACTTATTCTTTTCCAATCTGTATCCCCTTGATCTCCTTTTGTTTTCTGATTGCTCTGGCTAGAACTTCAAGAACTATATTGAATAAGTAGGGAAAGAGTGGGGAGCCTTGTCTACTCCCTGATTTTAGTGGGATTGCTTCAAGTTTCTCTCCATTTAGTTTAATGTTAGCAACTGGTTTGCTGTATATGGCTTTTACTATGTTTAGGTATGGGCCTTGAATTCCTATTCTTTCCAGGACTTTTATCATGAAGGGGTGTTGAATTTTGTCAAATGCTTTCTCAGCATCTAATGAAATGATCATGTGGTTTTGTTCTTTCAGTTTGTTTATATACTGGATCGCATTGATGGTTTTCCGTATATTAAACCATCCCTGCATGCCTGGAATGAAGCCTACTTGATCATGGTGGGTGATTGTTTTGATGTGCTCTTGGATTCGGTTTGCCAGAATTTTATTGAGTATTTTTGCGTCGATATTCATAAGGGAAATTGGTCTGAAGTTCTCATCTTTGTTGGGTCTTTGTGTGGTTTAGGTATAAGAGTAATTGTGGCTTCATAGAGGGAATTCGGTAGTGCTCCATCTGTTTCAATTTTGTGGAATAGTTTGGATAATATTGGTATGAGGTCTTCTATGAAGGTCTGATAGAATTCTGCACTAAACCTGTCTGGACCTGGGCTCCTTTTGGTAGGGAGACCTTTAATGCTTCTATTTCCTTAGGAGTTATGGGGTTGTTTAACTGGTTTATCTGTTCCTGATTTAACTTCGATACCTGGTATCTGTCTAGGAAATTGTCCATTTCCTGAAGATTTTCAAGTTTTGTTGAATATAGGCTTTTATAGTAAGATCTGATGATATTTTGGATTTCTTATGAATCTGTAGTTATGTCTCCCTTTTCATTTCTGATTTTGTTAATTTGGACACATTCTCTGTGTCCTCTCATTGGTCTAGCTAAGGGTTTATCTATCTTGTTGATTTTCTCAAAGAACCAACTTTTGGTTCTGTTGATTCTTTCTATGGTCCTTTTTGTTTCTACTTGGTTGATTTCAGCTCTGAGTTTGATTATTTCCTGCCTTCTACTCCTCCTGGGTGTATTTGCTTCTTTTTGTTCTAGAGCTTTTAGGTGTGCTGTCAAGCTGCTGACATATGCTCTCTCCTGTTTCTTTCTGCAGGCACTCAGCGCTATGAGTTTTCCTCTTAGCACAGCTTTCATTGTGTCCCATAAGTTTGGGTATGTTTTACCTTCATTTTCATTAAATTCTAAGAAGTCTTTAATTTCTTTCTTTATTTCTTCCTTGACTAGGTTATCATTGAGTAGAGCATTGTTCAACTTCCACGTACATGTGGGCGTTCTTCCCTTATTGTTATTGAAGACCAGCTTTAGGTCGTGGTGGTCTGATAGCATGCATGGGATTATTTCTATCTTTCTGTACCTGTTGAGGCCCATTTTTCGACCAATTATATGGTCAATTTTGGAGAAAGTACCATGAGGAGCTGAGAAGAATGTATAGCCTTTTGTTTTAGGATAGAATGTTCTGTAAATATCTGTTAAGTCCATTTGGCTCATGACTTCTCTTAGTCTGTCTATGTCTCTGTTTAATTTCTGTTTCCATGATCTGTCCATTGATGAGAGTGGGGTGTTGAAATCTCCCACTATTATTGTGTGAGGTACAATGTGTGTTTTGAGCTTTAGTGAGGTTTCTTTTTTGTATGTAGGTGCCCTTGTATTTGGGGCATAGTTATTTAGGATTGAGAGTTCATCTTGGTGGATTTTTCCTTTGATGAATATGAAGTGTCCTTCCTTATCTTTTTTGAGGACTTTTAGTTGAAAATTGATTTTATTTGATATTAGAATGTCTACTCCAGCTTGCTTCTTCTGACCATTTGCTTGGAAAGTTGTTTTCCAGGCTTTCACTCTGAGGTAGTGTCTGTCTTTGTCTCTGAGGTGTGTTTCCTGTAGGCAGCAGAATGCAGGGTCCTCATTGTGTATCCAGTTTGTTAATCTATGTCTTTTTATTGGGGAGTTGAGACCATTGATGTTGAGAGATATTAAGGAATAGTGATTATTGCTTCCTGTTATATTCATATTTGAATGTGAGGTTATGTTTGTGTGCTTTTCTTCTCTTTGTTTTGTTGCCAAGACGATTACTTTCTTGCTTTTTCTAGGGTGTAGCTTGCCTCCTTATGTTGGGCTTTACCATTTATTATCCTTTGTATTGCTGGATTTGTAGAAAGATATTGTGTAAATTTGGTTTTGTCATGGAATATCTTGGTTTCTCCATCTATGTTAATTGAGAGTTTTGCAGGATACAGTAACCTGGGCTGGCATTTGTGTTCTCTTAGCGTCTGTATGACATCTGTCCAGGATCTTCTGGCTTTCATAGTCTCTGGCGAAAAGTCTGGTGTGATTCTGATAGGTCTACCTTTATATGTTACTTGACCTTTTTCCCTTACTGCTTTTAATATTCTTTCTTTATTTTGTCCATTTGGTGTTTTGACTATTATGTGTTGGGAGGTGTTTCTTTTCTGGTCCAATCTATTTGGAGTTCTGTAGGCTTCTTGTATGCCTATGGGTATCTCTTTTTTTAGGTTAGGGAAGTTTTCTTCTATGATTTTGTTGAAGATATTTACTCGTCCTTTGAGCTGGGAGTCTTCACTCTCTTCTATACCTATTATCCTTAGGTTTGATCTTCTCATTGAGTCCTGGATTTCCTGTATGTTTTGGATCAGTAGCTTTTTCCACTTTACATTATCTTTGACAGTTGAGTCGATGATTTCTATGGAACCTTCTGCTCCTGAGATTCTCTCTTCTATCTCTTGTATTCTGTTGGTGATGCTTGTATCTACAGCTCCCTGTCTCTTCCTTTGGTTTTCTATATCCAGGGTTGTTTCCATATGTTCTTTCTTGATTGCTTCTATTTCCATTTTTAATTCCTTCAACTGTTTGATTGTGTTTTCCTGGAATTCTTTCAGGGATTTTTGTGATTGCTCTCTATAGGCTTCTACTTGTTTATTTATGTTTTCCTGGAATTTTTTCAGGGATTTTTGTGATTCCTCTCTGTAGGTTTCTACTTGTTTATTTATGTTTTCCTGTGTTTCTCTAAGGGAGTTCTTCATGTCTTTCATAAAGTCCTCCAGCATCATGATCAAATATGATTTTGAAACTAGATCTTGGTTTTCTGGTGTGTTTGGATATTCTGTGTTTGCTTTCGTGGGAAAATTGGGTTCCAATGATGCCATGTAGTCTTGGTTTCTGTTGCTTGGGTTCCTGTGCTTGCCTCTTGCCATCAGATTATCTCTGGTGTTACTTTGTTCTGCTATTTCTGACAGTGGCTAGACTGTCCTATAGGCCTGTGTGTCAGGAGTGCTGTAGACCTGTTTTCCTGTTTTCTTTCAGCCAGTTATGGGAACAGAGAGTTCTGCTTTCAGGCATGTAGTTTTTCCTATTTACAGGTCTTCAGCTGTTCCTGTGGGCCTGTGTCTTGAGTTCACCAGGCAGGTCGTTTGAAGCAGGAAGGTTTGTCTTACCTGTGGTCCTGAGGCTCAAGTTTGCTCGTGGGGTGTTGCTTATGAGCTCTCCACGGGGGCAGCAACCAGGAAGATCTGTGCCGCCCTTTCTAGGAGCTTCCGTGCACCAGGGTTCCAGATGGCGTTTGGTGTTTTCCTCTGGAGTCAGAGATGTGGGCAGAGTGTAGTCTCTTCTGGTTTCCCAGGCGTGTCTGCCTCTCTGAAGGTTTAGCTCTCCCTCCCACGGGATTTGGGTGCAGAGAACTGTTTATCCGGGCGGTCCCTTCAGGTTCCGGCGGTGTCTCAGATGCAGCTGACTTGCTGCTCCTGTGCCCTTATCCAAGGGAACCCAGAGGCTGTATACAGTTTCCTCTTGGGCCAGAGATGTGGACAGGGGTGGGCAGTGTTTGTGGTCTCTTCTACTCTGCATTCTCAGGAGTGCCCACCTGTCCCGGCAGTGAGCTCTCTCTCCCACAGGGTTTGGGAGCAGTGAGCTGGAGGCAGGGAGCTCGAGATTGGGACTCCCGCTAAAAACCAGAAGTGTCGTGGATGATGTTTTTTGATTTGTACATGTATTCAGTTTGAAGTATTTTATTCAATACTTTAATACCAATGTTAGTAAAAGAAGTTGGTCTGAAATTCTCTTTCTTTGGTGAGTCTGTTTAATTTAGGTATCAGGGTGAATCTGGCCTCATAGAATGTGTTTGACAGTGGTCCTTCTATTTCTATTTTGTGGAATATTTTGGGGAGTATTATTATAATACTCTTCTTTGTAATGCAGGCAGAAGTATGTGCTAAAACTATCTTTCCCTCCTTCCAATCTGAACCAATGTCAAGAGCAGACATTGGGTTGTTGGATCCGAACCAAATCTCAAAACACCCAGAGGAAGCCTGACTCCTGGGTGCTCTGAAAAACCCAGGATCACAAGAGAGGCCACAATATCTACCCCAATACTGGAAGTAACTGGGTCCCCCAGGATTAAGGGGTGTAGGAACCCCCTCCAAACTAGGGGCACAGGTCCCTTCCAGTCTGAACCAGTGCCCTGAGCAGACCTTGGGTGCTGACTCTGCACCCAGTCCCACAAAACCCAGAGGAAGACCAACTCCCAGGTGCTCTAACACACCTAGGATCAGAGGAGCTTTGAAATGCCCAGGATCACAGGATCATAGAGTCATAGTATCACAGAGACACCTGGACTCTGAGAAGTTCTAACAGAACCATGATCACAGAAGGGAAAGGCTATAGTTAGAGACAGTAAGACCAACTAACATCAGAGATAACAGATGGCGAGAGGCAAGCATAAGAAAATAAGCAACAGAAACCAAGGCTACATGGCATCATGAGAATCCAGTTCTCCCACTACAAAAAGTCCTAGATAGCCAAACACACCTGAAAAGTAGGATTCAGAGTTGAAATCACACATCATGATGGTGATAGAGGGCTTTAGGAAGGGCATAAATAACCCCCTTAAAGAAATACAGGAGAATATGAATAAACAGGCAGAAGCCCTTAATGAGACAAAACAAATATTCCTTAAAGAACTACAGGAAAATGCAATCAAACACGTGAAGAAATTGAACAAAATCATCCAGGACCTAAAAATGGAAATAGAAACAATAAAGAAATCACAAAGGGAGACAACCCTGGAGATAGAAAAGCTAGGAAAGAGATCAGGAGTCATAGTTTCAAGTACTACCAACAGAATACAAGAGATTGAATAGAGAATCTCAGGGGCAGAAGATACCATAGAAAACATTGACACAAGTGTCAAAGAAAAATACAAAAAGCAAAAAGCTCCTAACCCAAAACATCCAGGAAATCCAGGACACAAAGCAAAGATCAAACCTAAGGATAATAAGCAGAGAAGAGAGGAAGATTGTGAATATTCCCAACTTAAAGGCCAGTAAATATCTTTAACAAAATTATACAAGAAAACTTCCCTACCCTGAAGAAAGAGATGCCCATGAACATACTAAAAGTCTACAGAGCTCCAAATAGACTGAAGCAGAAAAGAAACTCTGTCACATAATAATCAAAACACCAAATGCAGAAAACAAAGAAAGAATATTAAAAGCAGTAAGGGAAAATGGGCAAGTAACATATAAAGGCAGACCTATCAGAATCATACCAGACTTCTCACCCAGAAGATCCTGAACAGATGTCATACAGACCTTAAGAGAACACAAATGCCAGCCCAGGTTACTGTATCCAGCAACTCTCAATTAACATAGATAGAGAAATCAAAATATTACATAACAAAACCAAACTTACCCAATTTCTTCACAAAAATCCAGCCCTACAAAGGATAATAGATGGAAAACTCCAAAACAAGTAGGGAAACTACACCCTAGAAAAAGTAAGAAAATAATCTCCTTTCAACAAGACCAAAAGAAGAAAGCCACACAAACATGATTCCACCTCTAACAACAAAAATAACAGGAAACAACAATGACTATTCCTTAATCTCTCTTAATATCAATAGACTCAATTCCCCAATAAAAAATACATAGACTAACTGGCTGGATACCTAAAGACCCAGCATTTTGCTACATAGAAGAAATGCACCTCAGTAACAAAGAGAGACACTACCAAAGAGTAAAAGGCTGGAAAATTTTTTCAAACAAATGGTCCCAAGATACATGCTGGAGTAGCCCATTTTATATCGAAAAAAAATCAACTTTCAACCAAAAGTTATCCAGAAAAGACAAAAGAAGGACACTTTGTACTCATCAAAAAAAATCTACCAAGATCAACTTTCAATTCTGAACATCAATGCTGCAAATGCAAGGGCACCTATATTCATAAAAGAAACTTTACTAAAACTGGAAGTACACATAGCACTTCACACAATAATAGTGGAAGGCTTCAACACCCCATTCTCATCAATGGACAGACCATGGAAACAGAAACTAAAGAGAAACGGTGAAACTAACAGAAGTTATAAACCAAATGGATTTAACAGATTTCTACAGAAATATTCATCCTAAAATAAAAGAATGTACCTTCTTCTCAGCACCTTTTGGTACCTTCTCCAAAATTGACCATATAATTGGTCACAAAACAGGCCTCAATAGATAAAGAAGATTGAAATAATCCCATGCATTCTGTCAGATCACCATGAACTAAGGCTGGTCTTCAATAACAACAAAAAGAACAGAAAGCCCACACACACAGGGAAGCTAAACAATGCTCTACTCAAAAATAACTTGGTCAAGAAATAAAAAAAGAAAGAAACTAAAGACTTTTTAGCATTTAATGAAAATGAGGTACAAGATATCAAAACTTATGGAGCACAATGAAAGCAGTGCTAAGATGAAAATTCATAGCTCTGGGTGCCTAAAAAGGAAATTGGAGAAGACACACACTAGCAATTTGACAGCATACCTGTAAACTCTAGAACAAAAAAGCAAATAAACCCAAGAGGAATAGATGGCAGAAAATAATCAAACTCAGGGTTGAAATAATCCAAGTTTAAAAAGAACAACTATACAAAGAATCAACAAAGCCGGAGCTGATTCTTTGAGAAAATCAACAAGATAGATAAACCCTTAGCCGGACTAACCAGAGGGCACAGAGAGAGTATCCAAAGTAACAAAGTCAGAAATGAAAAGGGAAACATAACAACAGAAACCAAGGAAATTCAAAAATTTATCAGATCAGGCTGGGGATTTAGCTCAGTGGTAAAAAGCTTACCTAGGAAGCGCAAGGCCCTGGGTTTGGTCCCCAGCTCCGAAAAAAAGAACCAAAAAAAAAAAAAATTTATCAGATCTTACTACAAAAGCCTATACTCAACAAAAATGGAAAATCTGGAGGAAATGTACAATTTTCTAGACAGATAGAAGGTACCAAAGTTAATAAGGATCAGATAAACTACCTAAACAGTCCCATAATCCCTAAAGTTATCGAAGTAGGCATTAAAAGTCTCTCAACCAAAAAGGGCCCTGGACCAGATAAGTTTACTGCAGAATTCTATCAGACTTTCAAAGAAGACTTAATACCAATACTCTTCAAACTATTCCACAAAATTGAAACAGAAAGAACATACATAATTCATTCTTTGAAGCCACAATTAAGCTTATACCTAAACCACACAAAGATCCAATAAAGAAAGAGAACTTCAGACCAATTTTTCTTGTGAATACTGATGCAAAAATACTCAACAAAATTCTCACAAACCAAATCCAAGAGCATATCAAAATGATCATTCATCATAACTGAGTAGGTTTCATCCCAGGGTTACAGGGATGAATCAATATATGTAAAGACATCAACGTAATCCACTCTATAAACAAACTCAAGGAAAAAACACATGATCATTTCATTAGATGCTGAGAAAGCATTTGAAAAAATTCAATACCCCTTCATGATAAAAGTCTTGGAAAGATTGGGAATTCAAGGCACATAACTAAACATAGTAAAAGCAATATACAGAAAGCCAATAGCCAACATCAAACTAAATGAAGAGAAACTTGAAGCAATCCCACTAAAATCATGGACTAGACAAGACTGCCCATTCTCTTCCTACCTACTCAATACAGCACTCAAAAGCCTAGCCAGAGCAATTAGACAACAAAAAGAGGTCAAGGGGATACAAATTGGAAAGGAAGAAGTCAAAATATCACTATTTGCAGATGATATCATAGTATGCTTAAGTGACCCCGAAAATTCCACCAGAAAACTACTGAACCTGATAACTTCAGCAGAATGGATAGAAAATTAACTCAAACAAATCAGTTGCCTTCCTCTACTCAAAGGATAAACAAGCCAAGAAAGAAATTAGGGAAACAACACTGTTCACAGTAGTCACAAATAATATAAAATACCTTGGTATGACTCTAACCAAGCAAATGAAAGGTCTGTATGATAAAAACTTCAAGTCTCTGAAGAAAGAAATTGAAGAAGATCTCAGAAAATGGAAAGGCCTCTCATGCTCATGGATTGGCAAGATTAATATAGTAAAAATGGCTGTCTTGCCAAAAGCAATCTACATATGCAATGCAATCCCCATCAAAATTCCAACTCAATTCTTCACAGAGTTAAAAAGAGCAATTTGCAAATTCAATTGGTTGCAAAAAACAGGATAGCAAAAACTATTCTCAACAATAAAAGAACTTCTGGGGGAATCACCATCCATGACCTCAAGCTATATTAGAGAGCAATAGTGATTAAAACAAAACTATATGGTATTGGTACAAAGACAGGCAGGTAGGAATAGAATCAAAAATCCAGAAATGAACTCACACACCTATGATCACTTGATCTTTGACAAAGGTACTAAAACAATACTGTGGAGAAAATTTTCAACAAATTGTGCTAGTTCAACTGGAAATCAGCATGTAGAAAAATGTAAATTGATCCATTCTTATATCCTTGTACAAAGTTCAAGTCCAAGTGGATCAAGGACCTCCACATAAAACCAAATACACTGAAACTAATAGAAGAGAAAGTGGGGAAGTGCTTCGAACCCATGGATGCAGGGAAAATTTTTCTGAACAGAACACCAATGACTTATGCTCTAAGATCAACAATCGACAAATGAGACCTCATACAATTGCAAAGCTTATATACAGCACAGGACACTGTAAATAGAACAAGATGGCAACCAACAGATTTGGGAAAAACATTTACCAATTCTATATCTAATAGAGGACTAATATCTAATATATACAAAGAACTCAAGAAGTTACGCTCCAGAGAATAAAATAACCCTATTGAAAATGTGGTACAGAGCTAAACAAAAAAATCTCAACTGAGGAATACTGAATAGCTGAGAAGCACCTAAAGAAATATTCAACATCCTTAGTATCAGGTAAATGCAAGTCAAAACAACCCTGAGATTCCACCTAATATCATCCAAAATGGCTAAGATCAAAAACTCAGGTGACAACAGATGCTGGCGAGCATTTGGAGAAATAGGAACACTCCTCCTTGTTGGTAGGATTACAAGCTGGTACAACCACTCTGGAAATCAGTCTGGCAGTTCCTCAGAAATTTTAACATAGAACTAGAAAATATTATCCTGAGTCAAGTAACCCAATCACAAAAGAACACACATATGTACTCACTGATAAGTGAGTATTAGCTTAAAAGCTAGGAATACCCAAGATACAATTTATAAACCACTTGATGCTCAAGGAGAAGAAAGACAAAAGTGTGGATGCTGCAGTACTTCCAAGAAGGGGGAGAAAAATACTCACAGGAAGAAGTACAGAGACAAAGTTTGGAGCAGAGATTGAGGGAAAAGCCATCTAGAGACTGTCACATATGGGGATCCATTCCACATGCAGTCACCAAACCCAATCACTATTGGGGATGCCAAGAGGTACATGCTGACAGGAGTCTGATATAGCTGTCTCCTGAGAGGCTCTGCCAGAGCCTGACAAATACAGAAGCAGATGCTCACAGCCAACCATTGAACTGAGAACAGGGTCCCCAATGAAGGCATTAGAGAAAGAACTGATATAGCTGAGGAGGGTAGCAACCCCATAGGAAGAACATCAATATCAACCAACAAGATACCCCAAGCCTCCCAGGTACTGAAACACCAACCAAAGAGTACACATAGAGTACTCACATGTACATATGCCAGCCACATATGTAGCAAAGGATGGCCCTTGTTGGGTATCAATGGGAGGAGAGGCCCTTGGTCCTGTGAAGGCTCTATGCCCGTGTAGGGCGAATGCCAGGGAGGGTAGGTGGGAGGGAGTGAGTAGGAGGGTGAGTGGAGGAACACCCTCATGGAGGCAGGGGGTAGAGTGATGGGATGGCGATTTTCTGGAGGGGAAACTGGGAAAGGGGATAACATTTGAAATGTAAATAAAGAAAATATCATATATATATACATACATACACATATACATATATATATAATTTATCATGAGTAATTGACAGAGAGAAAGGCAATCAAGGCAATGCAAGAAGAAAGAAAAAAGGCTGGACCATAGGCCAATAAGCAGGATATTGTAAAGCAAGCCACAGAGAACATCTTCATATGTGCATAGATGTTGACAGATCTCATTACAAAACCTTACTGCACTCTTCCAATGCCAAAAATGAAAGACACAATGAACTTGAAGGTGAGGGTACTACTGTGGTAATAGAGATTTAATAGACTTCTCTTAAGAGCATATATTTGTTTACCAAGCAATTTATATAAGGAAGACCATCACTCTATATATTCTTTATAATCTGGAGAAATTAATAAACATTAGGATTATAGAGTACATCTATTTAACTCTTGAAACAAAAAAAATACAACAATGGAGTCATTCCAAATGGACAGAGAATTTTTACAGAATCTATTATTTGTTTTACACTATAAATTTCAGTAACTAAAGAAATGCAGCTCTTCTCTGCAGGACCTTTAGCCTTTAGGTGAATGTGGGATTTGTTCATAGTAATCAACAGATCTCCTCAACCCCAGAACACTTACATGGAGTCCCATCAAGAGGAGTTGATGAAGCCTGAGCAACACAGCTCCAAAAAATACTGCAGTCAGTATTTGTATGACAAGTCTTATATCTATCAACTTTCACAAAAAAAGTGATTATTTTTTTAACTGACTGAAGATCAGGTAACAAGCTGAATAAAATTGTGAAAATGGCTCACAGAGAAAAACATTTTTCTCTAAAACTCCGTTTCTGTCTGATCAAAGCAGCTCGCAGATGCCATGCTAGGCTGTTCCCAGTTCTTCTGGATTTCAGGAAGGACCCCTGTCTTCACACTCTTCTTCCATTGCTCTCTGAAGAAGCAGCTTCAGAGTCTTCTGTTGGAACTTGCGCTGACGAATAAAGCCAACCAGGAAGTAAACGATAGGGTTGGCGCAGCTGTTAATCGAGGATAAAAATAGTCCCTCGTGAAAATAATCACAAACTCCAACATATTCCAAAGTTCTACTCCATTGGATGAGCCAGGAGATTCCAAAGGGAAGACAGCAGATCAGGAAGAATAGCACTGTGAGTACAATGGTCACATACAGTCTGGTCACAGGTATCCGCTGGGAGCCACAGAAGATCCTGATAAGTAGGATGAGGCTGGACCCACAGAGAACCACAAATAAAACAATTGACCATGCGCAAAAGATTAAATCAAATCTCAAACACCGAGACTGGTCAAAACTGTTAAACAGCAAGCCACATTCTGCCCCCTCCAGAAGAGCAAACAACAAGGACAAAGTCCAAAGCAAGAAACAGGTGACCGATGATGTGTGTCTTGGTCGTTGGCAGCGATACCAGATGGGCCACATGATACACAGGCAGCGTTCAATGCTGATGGTGCTAAGAATGCTCAGGCCAGAAAGATAAGCAACTTTTGCCAACACTTCAAAAAGGAAAGGGATCCGGAAAGAAATGGAGTACTTGTAGGAAATGATAGCAAGAATGTAAAATAAAAACTGAGAGTACAGGAAGAAAAAGTCAGCCCCAGCCAGGTTGAGGATATAGACAGAGAAGGCATTCCTGGTCATCTGGAAGCCCAGGAACCACAGCACTATGGCATTTAGCACCATCCCAACAGGGCAAATGATGAGGGAAAGTAAACTCATGACTTGGATCTTGACAAAACATATCTCAGTATTAGTGTAGTTGCTTCCGTTCAGTTCTATGATGTCAATATCCAGAGTTGAGATGTTTATATCCATGCTTAGGAGAGACAAGCTCCTGAAACAACAAAATAAACAAATGAATGAACAAATGAATGAACAAATGAATGAATGAATGGCATGAGCACATGCTGTTTGTTTACTCTCTGATTCTCAGAACTGCACTGCTATGTGGCAATGACTGACTTGGTACATAAGGGAGAGAAACAGGATCATAGAGATTAAATACTGATCAAATCAGTATTTCTGGAGCCTTAATTTAATTTACACCCACGGGCTATCTACAATCAATGTCCTGTGCTGATATGAGAGTAGTTGGTGGCCTCAGTATGAACATTCAGTGTCTAGATTGTGTCAGAAAGAACTCTGAACTCAACTTTCTTTCTGCCCTAAGGTTCTGCAGAAACTCAGAAGCCAGAAGCATGATCAACAGCTGCTGTCTGCCAACAGTCTTGGCAGAGGAGAAGCTCTCAAATTGGGAATTATAGAAATCATGAATGACAGTCATGAATGGAATCCCAAGTCATACTAAGACCAGTATGAAAAGAACCATACCTATAGACTAGAAAGAAGGGAAGCCTTTGAGGGCATTAAGCACTTTTCTGTTGCTGTACCACTAGTGTTCATCTCTCTACCAAGACACAGTGAGTAACTGAGAATTTTCACTCATTTATTATTATTCATAAATTTTTATATATGCATATAAATTACATATATGTGTATCATATATCACATATAAATTATATAGTGATAATTATTCACAAATGATTAATGATAAGCCCAGCAGCCACTACAAAATCAGATTAAATTTCTTCAAAAATATTTTAAAGCTAGTTTAGTACCACGGAACACACAGAAAAATGAAGATACTATCAATGTTGATGGCTCTGACAGAGGAAGTTCCAGTGTGTTCGGAAGAATGGCTTATGTTGCAAGATGGCTAACCATCGTTATGACTTTATCATTCCCTAGCCCAGAAATGTCTATTAAATGTCTACATTGATGACCTGAAAGAGTTTCAGTCCAGAATTTAGGCATTGGTTTTGAGATTAACTGAATTTCTAACTCTTGGGGAATGAAAAAGCAAATTTGGAGGAACATAATAAAAGAAGGAATAGGGCAACAACTGTGCTAAATAGAAAGCATTGTGACACAGAACCATCTGGAGGGGAAAGCAGCTCTAAAGACCCATCTACCAGACGTGGTAGCTTAATTGTGGAATACCAGACTCTAAAGGGTGGGCCAAGAAGGTTTTGATGAGTTCAAACTCAGTCTAAGCTGCATAGTTCCAGAAAATCCTTGGCTGAAAGAATAAGAGGGGTAAAGGTAATAAGAGAGGGAAGGAGGGAAGGGGAGAGGAAGGAAGGGAGGGAGGCTTAAAGAAAGAAAAGTTTTTAAAAAGCCTCAATTTTGGTAGCCTTTTTACAAAGGATGGGTCTGAGATGCATACTAAAGCACAGAAAACTAATTCCATGATGTCATACCACTAAGAATTTTCCTTGGAGAGACCTCACCACCTGGTCAGGTGGGCACTCCTGAGGCTGCAGAGCGGAAGAGACCACCAACACTGCTCACCCCTGCCCACATCCCTGGCCCAAGAGGAAACTGTATAAGGCCTCTGGGTTCCCGTGGGGGAGGGCCCAGGAGCGGCAGGACCCCTGCCTGAGACACCGCCGGAAACTGAAGGAAACAGACCGGATAAACAGTTCTCTGCACCCAAATCCCGTGGGAGGGAGAGCTAAACCTTCAGAGAGGCAGACAAGCCTGGGAAACCAGAAGAGACTGCTCTCTGCACACACATCTCGGATGCCAGAGGAAAAAGCCAAAGACCATCTGGAACCCTGGTGCACTGAAGCTCCCGGAAACGGCGCACAGGTCTTCCTGGTTGCTGCCGCTGCAGAGAGCCCGTGGGCAGCACCCCACTAGGGAACTTGAGCCTCGGGACCACAGGTAAGACCAACTTTTCTGCTGCAAGAAAGCTGCCTGGTGAACTCAAGACACAGGCCCACAGGAACAGCTGAAGACCTGTAGAAAGGAAAAACTACACGCCCGAAAGCAGAACACTCTGTCCCCATAACTGACTGAAAGAGAGGAAAACAGGTCTACAGCACTCCTGACACACAGGCCTATAGGACAGTCTAGCCACTGTCAGAAATAGCAGAACAAAGTAACACTAGAGATAATCTGTTGGCAAGAGGCAAGCGCAGGAACCCAAGCAACAGAAACCAAGACTACATGGCATCATCGGAGCCCAATTCTCCCATCAAAACAAACATGGAATATCCAAACACACCAGAAAAGCAATCTCTAGTTTCAAAATCATTTTTGATCATGATGCTGGAGGACTTCAAGAAAGACGTGAAGAACTCCCTTAGAGAACAAGTAGAAGCCTACAGAGAGGAATCGCAAAAATGCCTGAAAGAATTCCAGGAAAACATAAATAAACAAGTAGAAGCCCATAGAGAGGAGACACAAAAATCCCTGAAAGAATTCCAGGAAAGCATAAATAAACAAGTAAAAGCCCATAGAGAGGAGACACAAAAATCCCTGAAAGAATTCCAGGAAAACACAATCAAACAGTTGAAGGAATTAAAAATGGAAATAGAAGCAATCAAGAAAGAACACATGGAAACAACCCTGGATATAGAAAACCAAAAGAAGAGACAAGGAGCTGTACATACAAGCTTCACCAACACAATACAAGAGATGGAAGAGAGAATCTCAGGAGCAGAAGATTCCATAGAAATCATTGACTCAACTGTCAAAGACAATGTAAAGCGGAAAAAGCTACTGGTCCAAAACATACAGGAAATCAAGGACTCAATGAGAAGATCAAACCTAAGGATAATAGGTATAGAAGAGAGTGAAGACTCCCAGCTCAAAGGACCAGTAAATATCTTCAACAAAATCATAGAAGAAAACTTCCCTAACCTAAAAAAAGAGATACCCATAGGCATAAAAGAAGCCTACAGAACTCCAAATAGATTGGACCAGAAAAGAAACACCTCCCGTCACATAATTGTCAAAACACCACACGCACAAAATAAAGAAAGAATATTAAAAGCAGTAAGGGAAAAAGGTCAAGTAACATATAAAGGCAGATCTATCAGAATCACACCAGACTTCTCGCTAGAAACTATGAAGGCCAGAATATCCTGGACTGATGTCATACAGACCCTAAGAGAACACAAATGCCAGCCCAGGTTACTGTATCCAGCAAAACTCTCAATTAACATTGATGGAGAAACCAAGATATTCCATGACAAAACCAAATTTACACAATATCTTTCTACAAATCCAGCACTACAAAGGATAATAAATGGTAAAGCCCAACATAAGGAGGCAAGCTATACCCTAGAAGAAGCAAGAAACTAATCGTCTTGGCAACAAAACAAAGAGAATGAAAGCACACAAACATAACCTCATATCCAAATATGAATATAACGGGAAGCAATAATCACTATTCCTTAATATCTCTCAATATCAATGGCCTCAACTCCCCAATAAAAAGACATAGATTAACAAACTGGATACGCAACGAGGACCCTGCATTCTGCTGCCTACAGGAAACACACCTCAGAGACAAAGACAGACACTACCTCAGAGTGAAAGGCTGGAAAACAACTTTCCAAGCAAATGGTCAGAAGAAGCAAGCTGGAGTAGCCATTCTAATATCAAATAAAATCAATTTCCAACTAAAAGTCATCAAAAAAGATAAGGAAGGACACTTCATATTCATCAAAGGAAAAATCCACCAAGATGAACTCTCAATCCTAAATATCTATGACCCAAATACAAGGGCACCTACATACGTAAAAGAAACCTTACTAAAGCTCAAAACACACATTGCACCTCACACAATAATAGTGGGAGATTTCAACACCCCACTCTCATCAATGGACAGATCATGGAAACAGAAATTAAACAGTGATGTCGACAGACTAAGAGAAGTCATGAGCCAAATGGACTTAACGGATATTTATAGAACATTCTATCCTAAAGCAAAAGGATATACCTTCTTCTCAGCTCCTCATGGTACTTTCTCCAAAATTGACCATATAATTGGTCAAAAAACGGGCCTCAACAGGTACAGAAAGATAGAAATAATCCCATGCGTGCTATCGGACCACCACGGCCTAAAACTGGTCTTCAATAACAATAAGGGAAGAATGCCCACATATACGTGGAAATTGAACAATGCTCTCCTCAATGATAACCTGGTCAAGGAAGAAATAAAGAAAGAAATTAAAAACTTTTTAGAATTTAATGAAAATGAAGGTACAACATACCCAAACTTATGGGACACAATGAAAGCTGTGCTAAGAGGAAAACTCATAGCGCTGAGTGCCTGCAGAAAGAAACAGGAAAGAGCATATGTCACCAGCTTGACAGCACACCTAAAAGCTCTAGAACAAAAAGAAGCAAATACACCCAGGAGGAGTAGAAGGCAGGAAATAATCAAACTCAGAGCTGAAATCAACCAAGTAGAAACAAAAAGGACCATAGAAAGAATCAACAGAACCAAAAGTTGGTTCTTTGAGAAAATCAACAAGATAGATAAACCCTTAGCCAGACTAACGAGAGGACACAGAGAGTGCGTCCAAATTAATAAAATCAGAAATGAAAAGGGAGACATAACTACAGATTCAGAGGAAATTCAAAAAATCATCAGATCTTACTATAAAAACCTATATTCAACAAAACTTGAAAATCTTCAGGAAATGGACAATTTCCTAGACAGACACCAGGTATCGAAGTTAAATCAGGAACAGATAAACCAGTTAAACAACCCCATAACTCCTAAGGAAATAGAAGCAGTCATTAAAGGTCTCCCAAACAAAAAGAGCCCAGGTCCAGACGGGTTTAGTGCAGAATTCTATCAAACCTTCATAGAAGACCTCATACCAATATTATCCAAACTATTCCACAAAATTGAAACAGATGGAGCACTACCGAATTTCTTCTACGAAGCCACAATTACTCTTATACCTAAACCACACAAAGACACAACAAAGAAAGAGAACTTCAGACCAATTTCCCTCATGAATATCGACGCAAAAATACTCAATAAAATTCTGGCAAACCAAATTCAAGAGCACATCAAAACAATCATCCACCATGATCAAGTAGGCTTCATCCCAGGCATGCAGGGATGGTTTAATATACGGAAAACCATCAACGTGATCCATTATATAAACAAACTGAAAGAACAGAACCCCATGATCATTTCATTAGATGCTGACAAAGCATTTGACAAAATTCAACACCCCTTCATGATAAAAGTCCTGGAAAGAATAGGAATTCAAGGCCCATACATAAACATAGTAAAAGCCATATACAGCAAACCAGTTGCTAACATTAAACTAAATGGAGAGAAACTTGAGGCAATCCCACTAAAATCAGGGACTAGACAAGGCTGCCCACTCTCTCCCTACTTATTCAATATAGTTCTTGAAGTTCTAGCCAGAGCAATCAGACAACAAAAGGAGATCAAGGGGATACAGATCGGAAAAGAAGAGGTCAAAATATCACTATTTGCAGATGATATGATAGTATATTTAAGTGATCCCAAAAGTTCCACCAGAGAACTACTAAAGCTGATAAACAACTTCAGCAAAGTGGCTGGGTATAAAATTAACTCAAATAAATCAGTTGCCTTCCTCTATACAAAAGAGAAACAAGCCGAGAAAGAAATTAGGGAAGCGACACCCTTCATAATAGACCCAAATAATATAAAGTACCTCGGTGTGACTTTAACCAAGCAAGTAAAAGATCTGTACAATAAGAACTTCAAGACACTGAGGAAAGAAATTGAAGAAGACCTCAGAAGATGGAAAGATCTCCCATGCTCATGGATTGGCAGGATTAATATAGTAAAAATGGCCATTTTACCAAAAGCAATCTACAGATTCAATGCAATCCCCATCAAAATACCAATCCAATTCTTCAAAGAGTTAGACAGAACAATTTGCAAATTCATCTGGAATAACAAAAAACCCAGGATAGCTAAAGCTATCCTCAACAATAAAAGGACTTCAGGGGGAATCACTATCCCTGAACTCAAGCAGTATTACAGAGTAATAGTGATAAAAACTGCGTGGTATTGGTACAGAGACAGACAGATAGACCAATGGAATAGAATTGAAGACCCAGAAATGAACCCACACACCTATGGTCACTTGATTTTTGACAAAGGAGCCAAAACCATCCAATGGAAAAAAGATAGCACTTTCAGCAAATGGTGCTGGTTCAGCTGGAGGGCAACATGTAGAAGA
Organism: Rattus norvegicus; assembly: GCF_021556685.1. Lineage (NCBI taxonomy): Eukaryota > Metazoa > Chordata > Mammalia > Rodentia > Muridae > Rattus > Rattus norvegicus. The sequence continues at coordinate 109,583,893 of NC_141534.1, forward strand.
ATGCAGATCGATCCATGCTTATCACCCTGTACAAAGCTTAAGTCCAAGTGGATCAAGGACCTCCACATCAAACCAGACACACTCAAACTAATAGAAGAAAAACTAGGGAAGCATCTGGAACACATGGGAACTGAAAAAAATTTCCTGAACAAAACACCAATGGCTTATGCTCTAAGATCAAGAATCGACAAATGGGATCTCATAAAACTGCAAAGCTTCTGTAAGGCAAAGGACACTGTGGTTAGGACAAAACGGCAACCAACAGATTGGGAAAAGATCTTTACCAATCCTACAACAGATAGAGGCCTTATATCCAAAATATACAAAGAACTCAAGAAGTTAGACCGCAGGGAAACAAATAACCCTATTAAAAAATGGGGTTCAGAGCTAAACAAAGAATTCACAGCTGAGGAATGCGGAATGGCTGAGAAACACCTAAAGAAATGTTCAACATCTTTAGTCATAAGGGAAATGCAAATCAAAACAACCCTGAGATTTCACCTCACACCAGTGCGATTGGCTAAGATCAAAAACTCAGGTGACAGCAGATGCTGGCAAGGATGTGGAGAAAGAGGAACACTCCTCCATTGTTGGTGGGATTGCAGACTGGTAAAACCATTCTGGAAATCAGTCTGGAGGTTCCTCAGAAAATTGGACATTGAACTGCCTGAGGATCCAGCTATACCTCTCTTGGGCATATACCCAAAAGATGCCTCAACATATAAAAGAGACACGTGCTCCACTATGTTCATCGCAGCCTTATTTATAATAGCCAGAAAATGGAAAGAACCCAGATGCCCTCCAACAGAGGAATGGATACAGAAAATGTGGTACATCTACACAATGGAATATTACTCAGCTATCAAAAACAACGAGTTTATGAAATTCGTAGGCAAATGGTTGGAACTGGAAAATATCATCCTGAGTGAGCTAACCCAATCACAGAAAGACATACATGGTATGCACTCATTGATAAGTGGCTATTAGCCCAAATGCTTGAATTACCCTAGATCCCTAGAACAAACGAAACTCAAGACGGATGATCAAAATGTGAATGCTTCACTCCTTCTTTAAATGAGGAAAAGGAATACCCTTGGCAGGGAAGGGAGAGGCAAAGATTAAAACAGAGACTGAAGGAACACCCATTCAGAGCCTGCCCCACATGTGGCCCATACATATACAGCCACCCAATTAGACAAGATGGATGAAGCAAAGAAGTGCAGACCGACAGGAGCCGGATGTAGATCGCTCCTGAGAGACACAGCCAGAATACAGCAAATACAGAGGCGAATGCCAGCAGCAAACCACTGAACTGAGAACAGGTCCCCTATTGAAGGAATCAGAGAAAGAACTGGAAGAGCTTGAAGGGGCTCGAGACCCCAAAAGTACAACAATGCCAAGCAACCAGAGCTTCCAGGGACTAAGCCACTACCTAAAGACTATACATGGACTGACCCTGGACTCTGACCCCATAGGTAGCAATGAATATCCTAGTAAGAGCACCAGTGGAAGGGGAAGCCCTGGGTCCTGCTAAGACTGAACCCCCAGTGAACTAGTCTATGGGGGGAGGGCGGCAATGGGGGGAGTGTTGGGAGGGGAACACCCATAAGGAAGGGGAGGGGGGAGGGGGATGTTTGCCCGGAAACCGGGAAAGGGAATAAAACTCGAAATGTATATAAGAAATACTCAAGTTAATTAAAAAAAAATCAAAAAAAAAAAGAAAAAAAAAAGAAATACTCAAGTTAATAAAAAAAAAAAGGGGATAAAAAAAAAGAATTTTCCTTAATCTACAGAAATACAAGGACATTGCAACAATGGAGGCATTCCAAATGGACATGAATTTTTAAAAAATTTACATAGCAAAATGTAGCAACGTGTCAGAAGCAGAAGGTACATAAAGAATGCTGACCTGCAGCAAAGGCTGAAGAAGCATGAGACAGTTTACTTGCAAAGTAAACCTATAAAGCTCCACACCCTGAAAGAACGTAACTGCCAATCCAGTGTCACACCCATCCTGACAGAAACCAGCCCCAATTCACACCCTCTGGGGACTAGTCTAGCGCTCATACTAGATACTCCAGCTTGGTCTCCTCTATATAAACTCACACTCTCTGATAAAAGACCCTTCCTCAAACTTTGTTCCTTTGTGGTTCCCTCAAAAGTATGTAGTCCATGACTACAAAATGATGACCAAGAACATATACCAAAAGAAATAACCAAGAACCAAACTTCAAGTGCCCAAGTCCTATCACAAAATTATAGACAATATGAAAAATAAAAACAATATGTCTCTCTGAAAGATCATGAATCTTATAGTATGTATTGCCAGTGAGTATAATTTAGATGAAGGTCAAGACACGGGATTCAAAAGAACAACTACAAGCATGTTTAGGAGTTCAAGTAATTCGAAGATAATTTGAATAAACACCTGGATGAACTTAAAAAAGACAGGAATAAATACATGACTGAAGTAAAAAGAACACAATTGTCCAGCTCTATATACAGCAGAAGATTGGTATCTAGAAAAAAATAAAGATCTAAAAAATTTTTTCAAAATTAAAAAATACAGATCACCAAAGAAGAAATATGAATGTCTGCTGCTAACAATTTGAAAAGTGTTCGACATCAGTGGCCATCAGGAAAATGCAAATTAAATTTCCTTGAGATTCTATCTTATCCCAGGCAGAATGGATATTGAAAACCCAAAGAACAAGAAATGCTGATGAGGATATAGGGAAAGAAAAGCACTAATGTACTGTTGTTGGTGCTACCACTATAGAAATGAGTATAGTGATTCCTCAGAAAGCGAAATAGAACTCTTATGATAATTGTACTAGTTTTATGTCAACTTGACATAAGCTAGAGTCATCAAAGTGGGGCGCTCAACTGAGAAAAGGTCTCCATAAGATCAGAGTGTACACAAATCTGTTAGGCATGTTCTTAGGGACTGATGAGTAATGACCCAATCCATTATGGGTGGTACTATCTCTAGGCTGATAATCGTAGGTTCTATAAAGATCAGGTTGAGCAAGCCAGGAGGAGCAAGTCAGTAAGCAGAACTCCTCTGAGGCCTTTGCATGAGCTCCTCCTCCAGCCACTGCTCTGCTTGAGCACCTGTCAACTTCCTTTGATGATGAACTCTGATCTGGAAGCTTAAGGCACATAAACTCTTTCCTCCCCTCATTACTTTGTTCTTTGTATTTAATCACAACAATAGAAACTCTAACTAAGAGAGTATCTGGCAATATCATGCCTTGATATGTATCCTAAAGACTTTAATCCTAATAAATAAATATTAATGCTTTATTATCCATGTTTGCTGCTGTTTTATTCACAATAACTAGGATAATCAGCCTGGACATCCACCAAATTATGAATGGACAATGAAATATTGTATATATAAAAATGAGACTTCATTCAGCTGTAAAGACAAATGATATTGTGAAATTTTCATGTAAAGAGCTATGACTGGAAAAATTACATTGAGGTAGAAACCCCAGGAACAACAAAAAGGCAAATGCCATATATTCTCCTTACATGAATGTTAGCTTGAAATCTCGAAATTTTTGTGTTCTTCTAGGATTACTGGTGAAAACAAGGACACTAGAAATAGGTCTTTGGCACACGATGCCTTAAGAGAGGCAAAATAATGGAATGAAGAAAGTGTAAAAGCACAAAGATAGATTTAGGGGGCTGAATGGTTTACACATGGGAGGGGTGGAAGAATAGATAAATAAGCAGAGATTGTGAGGGTTAATCAGAGCAAAGGGTATAGACAAACCTACTATCTTGTAGCTAACCTTTAAAACACAATTTAGTTTGCAGAGAGATACTTTATGTACTTCATCGGGGTAGCTGATTTGAGGAGCCGTGTGTGTGTGTGTGTGTGTGTGTGTGTGTGTGTGTGTGTGTGTGTGTCCAGAGGCTCCCAAAACAATGCAGACATTTGTCATTCTTTTTATTTCCTCAGCATAAATGTATGTTCAGACCCCTTAGCTCAATACACCACTCTCCTTGTGTGTACAAATTAGGTAGAAAAAGCTGATATTGGGAGGGGAGCTTCCTCCCTGGTAGCCACCTTTCACATTCCCACAAAGCACTATGCAGGCTACTGTGGGACAAACGATATATATTGTCTTACTTAGCTATGCATTCTGTAATCTATGAGACCACCAAGCCAAGTAACATGTACACACCTGTCAAATAGTGGTAAGATAGTGATGAAGGTAACTATTTGATTAGATTTGAAGCTTACTCCATATGAAAGAATAATTGCTTAGCATTAGAAGTCAGATCAAAAATTTAAGGTTAGAGAGATCATATGGACTCTAGCGCAACTGAATTCAGTTGTTGAACTAAATTGGTATAGGATTAAGCAGCTCTCAGAATATGTATATTTACTCATGTCACTAAATTCAACCTTAATCAGAGAAGCATCTTTTTTTTCTTTTCGAGAAAATGCTTTAAAAAAAATTGATGGCAGCACAAAGCACTGAGGATTGGAAATGGTTGAGCGTTTAGTCCCAAGAAAGTCATGCGTATCATCTTCCCTTAGGTTCTGGTAACATTAAAGAAGAAAAAGCAGAAAGGAATCTGATAAAATAAAATTAAGGGGAAAAGCTTCAAAATGACATCTCAGCAAAACACAGTCATTCCAGTCACAGAGTCAGAACAGTTGTGAATATCTGCACAGGTCATGCACAGAAAGGTTCCCATCAACAGTCAGGCATGTTGTAGAATGGATTCTGGAAGGGCCACCTCTCCTAGATGAATAATTAACTGGGAACAGATTAAAGGAGAAATCATGGCCTTCAACTAGGTACCTATTAGTAATCAAACCATGGGCCAATAAGATAGTTCAAATGACCTAATTGGCAAGTGTTACAAAATAAAAATAAGTCATAATCTCAAAAAGGAACTGGGAGAGGGAGAGATTGACAGAGATGGAGGGATAGTTGAGAGAACTGGGGAGAATAATCAGGGTATATTGTGACATAAATGGTATTATCAAAGAAAGGAATTAATAAATATTAAATAGTAAAGCACGTGGACTCTGCAATCACAGCAACAGCCAGGTCTGAGTGTAGATGACCTCTGCTTTACTACAATGGATAAGGCTCCATATTCCACATTATCAGGGAGGGTCAGAGATGGCTTAAACATATAATGTAACTTTCCCTAAATATGTACATTATTGATAAATGGTAATTAATTGTGTTTCTCTAAGTCCCTCATTTTTAGACCATCTGTTTACTACTGACAGAGAAATGCACAAAGAAATGAAAACTTTGCATTGCAGGAAACACGCGTGACTGAGGTACTGACTAAATCTGTGCTTTTAGAGACAGTGCCTGTCCCCACATGCTTGCCAAGTCAAGGAGAATGGTAGAATTCTCACCAAAGCACCATGTTTGAACTGTTATGATTAAAGAATGGGAAATACTACAAAAGGGAAGACACCACCTTGGTTCACTGACTTCCAGAAGTCCAGCCTGCCAACCTACAATGCTGCTGTGAGGGACTTTTTATGACTTCCTCTGCAGAAACACATGAGGCTTCTTGGATTCCCCACCTCAGGGTGTGGTTATATGGTCACAGACAAAGAAAAACGTCTCAAAGAATGTCTCAAGAAGCACCTTACCTTTTTGCCAATCTTCTTATGAGAGGTGGTAAACTGGTCTGTTGCAAAGAGAAGAATCCCCTCAGTCAGTTGTCAATACGAAACAGTTGTAGCATGAAGAGTGCGAGAAAACTGGTGCTTGGAAGGAGGATACTCGAGAGGGGAAGAGAGACATGTAGTTTGCTGTACTTGGATCTGCCCTGCATGTCACTCCTTTGAGTCATGCTCTTCACAAGCCTGTTCTCAACATTTGGCCAGGATCCTATCTGTCATCCTCTGGTTACACCAATCCCTGTGGTTCCTCTTCCCTCTTAACACCCCTAGTTCTTGTTGCTGTTGTTGTTGTTGCTGTTGTTGTCTTATTGTTGTTGTTTTCCTTTTTTCCATCAAGAAGGTGAGCAATACCAAAGAATGCGAGCAGATGATGTAGCATGATCTGGGTACCAGACATGCCTTTATGTTTGTCAATTTATACAATGATAGAGCAAAAAATAAAATACAATAAAATCTGATTTGCAGACCAGTGATTTGAACATACATCAGATAAGACTCTCAGCTTTGAAACTAGAAGAGTTCCTCTGTCAGAAATGTAGGGAAGGATCTAGGGAATGTACTGCCTATAGGCTCCTGGGGCATCCTCCTTACTACTGTGTTGGCCAAGAAGGAGCACTCAGTAGCAGGGCAATGAAAATAACTCAAGCTGTGCTCTGCAGGAGTGCTGGCTAAACCCGCTTCTGCAGGGGGAAAAATGGAGGAAATCCAAAATGCAGCAGAAAAGGATAAACCTTCGATAAAGATCATGCTTTTGGAGAGATAGCCATTTTTACTATGTTAATCCTAATGATCAAGACCGTAGAAAATCTATTTTCTGAAAGTTTCCTTCTTCAGAGACTTGACATTCTTGTCATATGTGTCTTTCACGTCCTCGGTTAGAGTTATACAAAAACATCTTGGATAATTTGTGGCTAAAACGAAGGGTGTTGTTTCCCTAATTTCTTTGTTGGCCCATTTATCATTTATATAAAGGAAGGCTACTGATTTATTTTTAAATTAATACTGTATCCAGCCACTTTGCTGCAGGTGTTTATCAGCCGTAGTTCTCTTGTAGAATTTTGAGGGTTGTTTATGTATACCATCGTATCATCTGCTAATAGAGATACTTTAACTTCTTCCTTTCCAACTTGGATCCCCTTAATCTCCTTTAGTTTTTTATTGCTTAGCTAGAACTTCAATTACTATATTGAATAGAAAGGAAAAGAGTTGGCAGCCTTGTCTTATCCCTGATTTTAATGGAATTGTTTTAAGTTGCTCTCTGTTTGATTTAATGTTGTCTATTAGCTTGCCGTATATTGCTTTTGAGTATGTTTAGGTATGTGCCTAGTATCCCTAATCTCTCCAAGACTTTTCACATGAAGAGCTATTGGCTTTGTCAAAGGGTTTCTCAACATCTAATGAGATGGTCATGTGATCTTGATTTTTTTTCTTTCAGTTTGTTTATATAGAGATAATATTGATGTATTTTCAGATATTGAGCCATTTCTGTATCCCTGGATGAAGCCTACTTGATCACGGTGCATGACGTTTTTGTTGTGTTTGTGGATTCAGTTTGTAAGTATTTTATTGAGTATTTTTGCATCAATGTTCATAGGAGAAATTGGTCTAAATTTCTCTTTTTTGTTGAGTATTTGTGTGGTTTAGGTATCAAGATGACAGTAGCCTGATAGAATGAGTTTGGCAGTGTTCCTTCTGCTTCTAATTTGTAAAATAGTTTGAGGAGTATTATACTACTCCTGGGCATATATCCAAAAAATACTCTAATATCCCACAAAGATACTTGTTCAACTATATTCATCACAGCTTTATTTGTAATAGCCATAAACTGTAAACAATATATATGTCCCTCAACTGAAGAATGGGTAAAGAAAATATGAATTACTATTCAGCTATTAAAAAGCAAAGACATCATGAATTTTGCAGGGAAATAGATGGAAATTGAGAATGTCATCCTGAGTGAGGTAACTCAGAGCCAGAAAGACACTGTATGGACTCACTTAGAAGCGGATATTAGCCATAAAGTGCAGGATAACCATGACCTAATGAAACTGGATAATGAGGAGGTCCCAAAGGAGGATGCACAACTCTCACTCATAAGGGGAAACTGAATAGCCATCAGATGTAGGGAAAACTGTGTAGGAGAGGAAGTGAGGAGAGGAACTGGGCCATCCCAATTCAGGCGTGGGGTAAGGGGGTGAGAGAGAGCTGGAGTGAAAGTGGAAGTCAGTAGGGGAGCATCTCAGATGGTTAGCTGGAGTCCTGAAATAGAAGGGGACACCAGGAGTCTATGGGGGTGACCCTAGCTAAGATTCTTACAAGGGAGAAATATAAAGATTGAAATGGTCACCTTCTGTGTAACTAGGGAGAACCTCCAGAGGAAGGAAGGGGACATCGATACACCCATAAAACCTTCAACACAAAGTGTGTCTTGCCTACAAGATGTGCAGAGATAAAAATAAAGCAGAGACTGAGGGAACAGTCCCAATTTGAGACCCACCCCATGGAGAGAGCCAACTCCTGGCATTATACTCTGCTATGCTTGAAGATAGGAACCTAGCATGTCTCCTGAGAGGCTTCATCTAACAGTGGACGGAGGCAGATGCAGAGACCCACAGCCAAACATCAGGCAGAGCCTGAGGAGTGCTGTGGAAGAGTCGTGGATAGAAGTGAGTGAGTTGGAGGGTTCGAGGACACCAGAAGATCCAGAGTCAACTAACCTGGGACCATTGGGGATCACAGAGCCTGAACTACCAACCAGAAAGCATATAGGAGCTGGACCTAAACCACCTATACACTTGTAGGAAATGTGCAGCTTGGTTTTCATGCGGGTCCCCTAACATGTGAAGCAGGCACTGTCTGGGTCTCTGTTTCCTTTCACTGGATCCCCTTCTCCTTAGCTGGACTGCCTGTTTGGGCCTCAGTAGGAAAAGATGTGCCTAGTGCTGCTGGGATGAAATAGTCCAGGGTGGTACCCAAGGGGGGAATTCCCCTTCTCTAAGGAGGAGGGGTGGTAATGGTGGGAGGGATTTGTAAGAGTGGGACTTGGAAGAGGGAATGGAGGGGGCTGTGATCTGGGTGTAAAGTGAATAAAAAAGAAAAAGAAAAATGAAAATAAAAATCACACAACTAGAATGGGAAGGGAGGAAAAAAGAAAACTAATTGAAACCCAGAAAACAGAGATTTACTTGCAGTGAGTGAAGAAGAGTAAGCAGGAATGATCAGCCTATGAGAAAGCAAGAGAGAAAGGAGCCAAGTCTGCTTAGTCTCAAACCTGTGTCTCTTTGACAACTCCTGCCTCAAATTTTCATGATACAAAATACATTTATAACCTATTTATAAACACAAACTAAGCAGCTATCCCCTCCCTCCCTCTACCTCCTGTGATTATTGTATTCCCCCTCCCATATGAGATTAAAGCATCCTCAATTGGACTTTCCTTCATGTTCAACTTCTTTGGTTCTGCGGGGTGTATCCTGTACTTTATGGCTAATATTCACTTGAAGTGAGTACATACCATGCATGTCCTTAGGTGTTTGGGTTACCTCACTAAAGATGGTATTTTTCAGTTCCATCCACTTGCCTGCAAAGTTCATGATGTCTTTGTTTTTAATAACTGAATAGTATCCCACTGTGTAAATGACCTACATTTTCTGCATCATTTGTTTAAAGGGGGGCTACTGGTGTCTCTGAGTTAATTTTCTATCCAGCCACTTTGTTGAAGGTGTTTATCAGCTGTAGAAGTTCTCTGGTAGAACTGTGGGGGTAGCTTATGTATACTATCATACCATCTGCAAATAGTGATACTTTACTTTGCTTTCTCCCTTTCAAATTTGTATCCCTCTAATCTCCTTTTGTGTCTTACTTCTCTAGCTGGAACTTCAAGTACTAAATTCATTGATAAGGAGAAAGTGGGAAGTCTTGTCCCTGATTTTAGTGGGATTGCTTCAAGTTTCTTTCTTTTAATTCAGTGCTGGGTATTGGCTTCCTATATATTGCTTTGATTGTCTTTAGGTATGTGCCTTGAATCCCTGGTCTCTCTAGGACTTTTTAAATTAATTAATTACATCCCAAAAGTTGCCCTTCTCCCAGTCCCCCCTCATGGAGTTCTTCTCCCTATAGCCCTCTCTTTCAACTCTGAGATGCAGCCTGCCCCATGGTATATGCCCCACACACACCCCACCCTGGTGCATCAACTCTCTGCTTGATTAGGAGCATCCTTTCCCACTGAGGCCAGATGTGACAGCCCTCTGTTACATCTCCTTAGGGGACCTCAGATCAGCCTCTCTTTGCTCTTTTGGTTGGTTACTGTCTCTGGGAGTTCCCGGGTTCCAGGTTGTTGACTCTGTTGGTCTTCATATGGGGTGGCCATCTACTTGAGGGTTTTCAATAGGGGTCCCTGACCTCAGTCCAATATTTGTCTTCTTCATCTGTTTCAGTCAGCTGGGTAGAGCCTCTTAGAGGGCTGCTATGCTAGGCTCTTGTCTGCAAGCACAAAATAGCATCAATAATAAGAGTGAGGGTGCATGCCCATGGGATGGGTCTCAAAATGGGCTCCTCACTGGTCAGCCATTCCTTCAGTCTCTGTTCTACCTTTGTCTCTGCACTTCTACAGACAGTAGAAATTTTGGGTCAAAAGTTTTGTAGGTAGACTGGTGTTCCCATCCTCCCCTAGGGTCCAGTCTGGTTACTGGCTGTTGTTGCTTCGAGCTCCATATCCCAAACGTTGGGCATTTCTGCTAAGGCCACATGCACTGAATCCTGGGAGCTTCCCCTCATCCCGGGTTTATGAGACTTTCTAGAGCATCCCCCCCCCCATCCCTGAACCTTGGGAGCTACATATTTCCATTTATTCTCCTGGCCTCTGAGACTCTCAGATAATACCTGATCCTGCCTCCCTATTCCCTTAGCCCTCCCCTTAGCCACCCTGGTCCCTCCCTCCCTCTGCCTCCCATGACTATTCTTATCTCCCTTTTATGTGATATTCTTGCATCCTTATTTGAGGATTCCTTCTTGTTTAACTTCTTTGGGTATGTGGGGTGTATTATGGGTGTTGCTGTAGTTGATTAATCTACTCTAATCTCCCCAGTGGCATGAGTTCCTCGCCCCAGTGCTCTGGATTCTTAAATGAAACACACATACATACACCCTTATATTTAATATGCCTTAATCAGCTCATGCCTAGGCCACTCCCAAACTTCCACTTTGCTAATGACTCCCCTCTGATATTCCTGAATTAATGCTTACTAAAAACAACCTATATTTCATCTTTGCTACCCCAGACCCAAGGCCAGGGGTTGAGGGCACTCTTCCCCAGCTCTTGCATGATTGGTGTGCCTTTCTATCTGCAGCTCTCAAGCCCAGACCTTATTCCTCTTTCAGCAAGGTGAATCCTCAAGTCCAGCCTCTGTCTCTCTACCCAGCCATTGGCCTCCAGCAACTTGATTTGCCAATCAGAATGAACTGGGGGAAAGGACCCTCAGCATCCTACAAGGGGGATTCTCATGCAATATTGGGAACCCAATTAGCATAATACAAGCTTTAAATCAAATCCACAATTAATAGTGTGAGGGATTGGTCCCTGCCCATGAGATGGGTCTCAAAACGGGCCAGTCATTGATCAGCCAGTCCTTCAGTTTCTGTTTCATCTTTGTCTCTACATTTGTTTAAGACAGGACCAATTTGGGGTTAAAAGAATTATAGGTGGGTTTGCGTCCCCATCCCTTCATTGGAGACCCTGTCAGGCTACTGTTAAGTTCTGTACCCCAACTGTTGGTCATTTCTGCTAAGGTCATCTGCATTGACTACTGAGAACTTCTCTTATCCCAGGTCTCTGAAACTTCTTAAAGAATCCATCCATCCCCAATCCCTAGCAGCTGCATATTTCCATTCATTTTCCTGGCTCTCTGGAACTCACTGCTATCTCTCCCCATGCCTGATACTGACCCCCTATTCCTCTAACTCTTCCCTCACCTACCCAGGTCCCTCCCTCCGTCTGCATCCCATGACTATTTTGTTTCCCCTTCTAAGTGGGATTCAAGATTGGGCCTTCATACTTGTTTAAATTCTTTGGGTCTGAGGGATGTTTCATGATTACTGTGTGCTTCATGGTTAATATCCACTTAAAAGAGAGTACATACCATGCATGTCCTTCTGGGACTGGGTTACCTCACTCAGACAGATATTTTCTAGTCCATCTATTTACCTGAAAATTCATGATGTTCTTGTTTGGTTTTTGGTCTTTTTTGTTTGTTTTTTTTTCTTAGTTATTTTGGGTTTGTTTTTTTATTTACATTTTCCCCCTCCCCTTCTTCTGTAAGGGTGTTCCCCCATCCACCCCTTCCACTGGGAGTTCTAGCCTTGGTAGAACCAAGGGCTTCTCCTCTCATTGGTACCCAACAAGGCCATCCTCTGATACATATGCAGCTGGAGCCATGGGTCTGTCCATGTATACTCTTTGGGTGGTGGTTTAGTCCCTGGGAGCTCTGGTTGGTTGGTATTGTTGTTCATATGGGGTTGTAAACCCCTTCAGCTCCTTCAATCCTTTCTCTAACTCCTCCAATGGGGACCCCATTTTCAGTGGCTGTGAGAATCTGCCTCTGTATTTATCATGCTCTGGCAGAGCCTCTCAAGAGACAGCTATATCAGGTTCCTGTCAGGATACACTTCTTGGCATCAGCAATATTGTCTGGGTTTGGTGGCTGTATGTATGTGGACTGGATCCACAGGTATGACAGTCTCTGGATGGCCTTTTCTTCAGTCTCTATTCCAAAATTTGTCTCCATATTTCCTCCTATGAATATTTTTGTTCCCCCTTCTAAGAAGAATTGAAGAAGCATCTGCACTTTGGTCACCCTTCCTCTTGAGCTTCATGTGGTCTGTGGATTGTATCTTGGGTGATTTGAGCTTTTGGGCGAATATCCACTTATCAGTGAGTGCATACCATGTATATAATTTATGATTGGGTTACCTCACTCAGGATGACATTTTCTAGTCCCATCCATTTGCCTATGAACTTGTTTTTAATAGCTGGTTAGTATTTCATTGTGTAAATCTACCACATTTTCTATAACCTTTCTTTGGTTGAGGAACATCTAGGTTGCTTCCAGTTTCTGTGCATTACAAATAAAGCATGTGTCCTTGTGGTATGGTAGAGCATCTTTTGGGTATATGCCCAGGAGTGGTATAGCTGGGTCTTCAGGTAGAACTATTTCTAATTTTTTTTTAAAAAACACCAGATTTATTTCCAGAGTGGTTTACAAGTTTGCAGTCCCTCTGGCAATAGAAAAGTGTTTCCCTTTTATCACTTCCTTGCCAGTATGGGCTATCACTTTAAGTTTTTGATCTTAGCCTTTGATATAAGGTGGAATCTCAGGATAGTTTTGATTTGCATTTCCCTCATGACTAAGTATGTTGAACATTTCTTTTAGTGCTTCTTTTCTCACTTCCTCTGTTGAGAATTCTTTTTTTACTTCTGTACCCCATTTTTGATTGGGTTATTTGATTTTGGGTTGGGTTGGGTTGGTTTTTCTTTGGGGGGTGTCTAACTTCTTGAGTTCTTTATATATGTTGTATATTAGCCCTATGTCGGATACAAGGTTAGTGAAGCTCTTTTCCCAATCTGTAGGTTGTCGTTCTGTCCTATGACATTGGAGCAAAGGTTTTTTAAATTTTTAAATATGGGGATAGGTGAACATCATTGGCCAGAGCCACAATGCTGCAGATGCCTCATTTGTATAAGGAGAAATTCCAAGTGCTGCCTAACATGACCTTATAAGGAGATGGGAAGTTTAACCTGGCTGCCTGCTATGTGACCTCTTTTTGTAATGGGCAAAGGTGAGAGTCAGGACTATGTGCACTGGAACATTCAGGCCAAGGTGGAGTGGGGGACCTACTTCTGCCAATCTCAGGACAAGATTTCTGGGGTTCCTGTCCCCACAAGTGCTTGCTAAGACAGATGTTGTGATGGCCATTCTTCCTAATTATGAAGTGGCAGTAGGGACAAGACTCTCACATATATTGTATATTGCATAAGTCTATGTCCATGTCGAGGCTACAGTGAATAGTCATGAAATATAGGATCAACAAATGAATAATAAAAGAAAGAGAGAGATCTTCCTGGTTGCTGCCGCTGCAGAGAGCCCGTGGGCAGCATCCCACGACCGAACTTGAGCCTCGGGACCACAGGTAACACCAACTTTTCTGCTGCAAGAAAGCTGCCTGGTGAGCTCGGGACACACTAGGCAGAATTCCTCTAGGACCGGGCACGTCCTGTGTTTACCGGAAGTCCCACACCCGCAGATCCCGGCCTGCAGCAGCTCTCTGCTCCCAGACCCCATGAGAGAGAGACCCAACCGCCTGGTCAGGTGGGCACTCCTGAGGCTGCAGAGCAGAAGAGACCACCAACACTGCCCACCCCTGCCCACATCCCTGGCCCAAGAGGAATCTGTATAAGGCCTCTGGGCTCCCATGGGGGAGGGCCCAGGAGCGGCAGGACCCCTGCCTGAGACACCGCCGGAACCTGAAGGAAACAGACCGGATAAACAGTTCTCTGCACCCAAATCCCGTGGGAGGGAGAGCTAAACCTTCAGAGAGGCAGACAAGCCTGGGAAACCAGAAGAGACTGCTCTCTGCACACACATCTCGGACGCCAGAGGAAAACGCCAAAGGCCATCTGGAACCCTGGTGCACTGAAGCTCCCGGAAGAGGCGGCGCATATCTTCCTGGTTGCTGCCGCTGCAGAAAGCCCGTGGGCAGCACCCCACGAGCGAACTTGAGCCTCAGGACCACAGGTAAGACCAACTTTTCTGCTGCAAGAAAGCTGCCTGGTGAACTCAAGACACAGGCCCACAGGAACAGCTGAAGACCTGTAGAGAGGAAAAACTACACGCCCGAAAGCAGAACACTCTGTCCCCATAACTGACTGAAAGAGAGGAAAACAGGTCTACAGCACTCCTGACACACAGGCTTATAGGACAGTCTAGCCACTGTCAGAAATAGCAGAACAAAGTAACACTAGAGATAATCTGATGGCGAGAGGCAAGCGCAGGAACCCAAGCAACAGAAACCAAGACTACATGGCACCATCGGAGCCCAATTCTCCCATCAAAACAAACATGGAATATCCAAACACACCAGAAAAGCAAGATCTAGTTTCAAAATCATATTTGATCATGATGCTGGAGGACTTCAAGAAAGACGTGAAGAACTCCCTTAGGGAAACACAGGAAAACATTAATAAACAAGTAGAAGCCTACAGAGAGGAATCACAAAAATCCCTGAAAGAATCGCAGAAATCCCTGAAAGAATTCCAGGAAAACACAATCAAATAGTTGAAGGAATTAAAAATGGAAATAGAAGCAATCAAGAAAGAACACATGGAAACAACCCTGGATATAGAAAACCAAAAGAAGAGACAAGGAGCTGTACATACAAGCTTCACCAACACAATACAAGAGATGGAAGAGAGAATCTCAGGAGCAGAAGATTCCATAGAAATCATTGACTCAACTGTCAAAGATAATGTAAAGCGGAAAAAGCTACTGGTCCAAAACATACAGGAAATCCAGGACTCAATGAGAAGATCAAACCTAAGGATAATAGGTATAGAAGAGAGTGAAGACTCCCAGCTCAAAGGACCAGTAAATATCTTCAACAAAATCATAGAAGAAAACTTCCCTAACCTAAAAAAAGAGATACCCATAGACATACAAGACGCCTACAGAACTCCAAATAGATTGGACCAGAAAAGAAACATCTCCCGTCACATAATTGTCAAAACACCACACGCACAAAATAAAGAAAGAATATTAAAAGCAGTAAGGGAAAAAGGTCAAGTAACATATAAAGGCAGACCTATCAGAATCACACCAGACTTCTCGCCAGAAACTATGAAGGCCAGAAGATCCTGGACTGATGTCATACAGACACTAAGAGAACACAAATGCCAGCCCAGGTTACTGTATCCTGCAAAACTCTCAATTAACATAGATGGAGAAACCAAGATATTCCATGACAAAACCAAATTTACACAATATCTTTCTACAAATCCAGCACTACAAAGGATAATAAATGGTAAAGCCCAACATTAGGAGGCAAGCTATACCCTAGAAGAAGCAAGAAACTAATCGTCTTGGCAACAAAACAAAGAGAGTGGAAGCACACAAACATAACCTCACATCCAAATATGAATATAACGGGAAGCAATAATCACTATTCCTTAATATCTCTCAACATCAATGGCCTCAACTCCCCAATAAAAAGAAATAGATTAGAGAAACTTGAAGCAATCCCACTAAAATCAGGGACTAGACAAGGCTGCCCACTCTCTCCCTACTTATTCAATATAGTTCTTGAAGTTCTAGCCAGAAAAATCAGACAACAAAAGGAGATCAAGGGGATACAGATCGGAAAAGAAGAGGTCAAAATATCACTATTTGCAGATGACATGATAGTATATTTAAGTGATCCCAAAAGTTCCACCAGAGAACTACTAAAGCTGATAAACAACTTCAGCAAAGTGGCTGGGTATAAAATTAACTCAAATAAATCAGTTGCCTTCCTCTATACAAAAGAGAAACAAGCCGAGAAAGAAATTAGGGAAACGACACCCTTCATAATAGAACCAAATAATATAAAGTACCTCGGTGTGACTTTAACCAAGCAAGTAAAAGATCTGTACAATAAGAACTTCAAGACACTGAGGAAAGAAATTGAAGAAGACCTCAGAAGATGGAAAGATCTCCCATGCTCATGGATTGGCAGGATTAATTTAGTAAAAATGGCCATTTTACCAAAAGCAATCTACAGATTCAATGCAATCCCCATCAAAATACCAATCCAATTCTTCAAAGAGTTAGACAGAACAATTTGCAAATTCATCTGGAATAACAAAAAACCCAGGATAGCTAAAGCTATCCTCAACAATAAAAGGACTTCAGGGGGAATCACTATCCCTGAACTCAAGCAGTATTACAGAGCAATAGTGATAAAAACTGCATGGTATTGGTACAGAGACAGACAGATAGACCAATGGAATAGAATTGAAGACCCAGAAATGAACCCACACACCTATGGTCACTTGATTTTTGACAAAGGAGCCAAAACCATCCAATGGAAAAAAGATAGCATTTTCAGCAAATGGTGCTGGTTCAACTGGAGGGCAACATGTAGAAGAATGCAGATCGATCCATGCTTATCACCCTGTACAAAGCTTAAGTCCAAGTGGATCAAGGACCTCCACATCAAACCAGACACACTCAAACTAATAGAAGAAAAACTAGGGAAGCATCTGGAACACATGGGAACTGAAAAAAATTTCCTGAACAAAACACCAATGGCTTATGCTCTAAGATCAAGAATCGACAAATGGGATCTCATAAAACTGCAAAGCTTCTGTAAGGCAAAGGACACTGTGGTTAGGACAAAACGGCAACCAACAGATTGGGAAAAGATCTTTACCAATCCTACAACAGATAGAGGCCTTATATCCAAAATATACAAAGAACTCAAGAAGTTAGACCGCAGGGAAACAAATAACCCTATTAAAAAATGGGGTTCAGAGCTAAACAAAGAATTCACAGCTGAGGAATGCCGAATGGCTGAGAAACACCTAAAGAAATGTTCAAAATCTTTAGTCATAAGGGAAATGCAAACCAAAACAACCCTGAGATTTCACCTCACACCAGTGAGAATGGCTAAAATCAAAAACTCAGGTGACAGCAGATGCTGGCGAGGATGTGGAGAAAGAGGAACACTCCTCCATTGTTGGTGGGATTGCAGACTGGTAAAACAATTCTGGAAATCAATCTGGAGGTTCCTCAGAAAATTGGACATTGAACTGCCTGAGGATCCAGCTATACCTCTCTTGGGCATATACCCAAAAGATGCCTCAACATATAAAAGAGACATGTGCTCCACTATGTTCATCGCAGCCTTATTTATAATAGCCAGAAACTGGAAAGAACCCAGATGCCCTTCAACAGAGGAATGGATACAGAAATGTGGTACATCTACACAATGGAATATTACTCAGCTATCAAAAACAACGAGTTTATGAAATTCGTAGGCAAATGGTTGGAACTGGAAAATATCATCCTGAGTGAGCTAACCCAATCACAGAAAGACATACATGGTATGCACTCATTGATAAGTGGCTATTAGCCCAAATGCTTGAATTACCCTAGATCCCTAGAACAAACGAAACTCAAGACGGATGATCAAAATGTGAATGCTTCACTCCTTCTTTAAATGAGGAAAAAAGAATACCCTTGGCTGGGAACGGAGAGGCAAAGATTAAATAGAGACTGAAGGAACACCCATTCAGAGCCTGCCCCACAGGTGGCCCATACATATATAGCCACCCAATTAGACAAGATGGATGAAGCAAAGAAGTGCAGACCGACAGGAGCCGGATGTAGATCGCTCCTGAGAGACACAGCCAGAATACAGCAAATACAGAGGCGAATGCCAGCAGCAAACCACTGAACTGAGAATAGGTCCCCCGTTGAAGGAATCAGAGAAAGAACTGGAAGAGCTTGAAGGGGCTCGAGACCCCAAAAGTACAACAATGTCAAGCAACCAGAGCTTCCAGGGACTAAGCCACTACCTAAATACTATACATGGACTGACCCTGGACTCTGACCCCATAGGTAGCAATGAATATCCTAGTAAGAGCACCAGTGGAAGGGGAAGCCCTGGGTCCTGCTAAGACTGAACCCCCAGTGAACTAGACTATGGGGGGAGGGCGGCAATGGGGGAGGGTTGGGAGGGGGACACCCATAAGGAAGGGGAGGGGGGAGGGGGATGTTTGCCCGGAAACCGGGAAAGGGAATAACACTTGAAATGTATATAAGAAATACTCAAGTTAATAAAAATATTTAAAAAAAAAGAAATAGATTAACAAACTGGATACGCAACGAGGACCCTGCATTCTGCTGCCTACAGGAAACACACCTCAGAGACAAAGACAGACACTACCTCAGAGTGAAAGGCTGGAAAACAACTTTCCAAGCAAATGGTCAGAAGAAGCAAGCTGGAGTAGCCATTCTAATATCAAATAAAATCAATTTCCAACTAAAAGTCATCAAAAAAGATAAGGAAGGACACTTCATATTCATCAAATGAAAAATCCACCAAGATGAACTCTCAATCCTAAATATCTATGACCCAAATACAAGGGCACCTACATACGTAAAAGAAACCTTACTAAAGCTCAAAACACACATTGCACCTCACACAATAATAGTGGGAGATTTCAACACCCCACTCTCATCAATGAACAGATCATGGAAACAGAAATTAAACAGAGACGTAGACAGACTAAGAGAAGTCATGAGCCAAATGGACTTAACAGATATTTATAGAACATTCTATCCTAAAGCAAAAGGATATACCTTCTTCTCAGGTCCTCATGGTACTTTCTCCAAAATTGACCACATAATTGGTCAAAAAACGGGCCTCAACAGGTACAGAATGATAGAAATAATCCCATGCGTGCTATCGGACCACCACGGCCTAAAACTGGTCTTCAATAACAATAAGGGAAGAATGCCCACATATACGTGGAAATTGAACAATGCTCTCCTCAATGATAACCTGGTCAAGGAAGAAATAAAGAAAGAAATTAAAAACTTTTTAGAATTTAATGAAAATGAAGGTACAACATACCCAAACTTATGGGACACAATGAAAGCTGTGCTAAGAGGAAAACTCACAGCACTGAGTGCCTGCAGAAAGAAACAGGAAAGAGCATATGTCAGCAGCTTGACAGCACACCTAAAAGCTCTAGAACAAAAAGAAGCGAATACACCCAGGAGGAGTAGAAGGCAGGAAATAATCAAACTCAGAGCTGAAATCAACCAAGTAGAAACAAAAAGGACCATAGAAAGAATCAACAGAACCAAAAGTTGGTTCTTTGAGAAAATCATCAAGATAGATAAACCCTTAGCCAGACTAACGAGAGGACACAGAGAGTGCGTCCAAATTAACAAAATCAGAAATGAAAAGGGAGACATAACTACAGATTCAGAGGAAATTCAAAAAATCATCAGATCTTACTATAAAAACCTATATTCAACAAAACTTGAAAATCTTCAGGAAATGGACAATTTCCTAGACAGATACCAGGTATGGAAGTTAAATCAGGAACAGATAAACCAGTTAAACAACCCCATAACTCCTAAGGAAATAGAAGCAGTCATTAAAGGTCTCCCAACCAAAAAGAGCCCAGGTCCAGATGGGTTTAGTGCAGAATTCTATCAAACCTTCATAGAAGACCTCATACCAATATTATCCAAACTATTCCACAAAATTGAAACAGATGGATCACTACCGAATACCTTCTACGAAGCCACAATTACTCTTATACCTAAACCACACAAAGACACAACAAAGAAAGAATCTGTTATTTTCCAGTATTTCTGCAGCAAGTAGCAGGCCCCTCTGATCCCCTTTCTTTTTTTCCTTTTTTTTTGTGATGAATACACTTTTTTATTTTTCCTGATATTTATTTTTACTGGTTATTTTATTTATGTTTCAAACATTATCCCCCTTCTCAGTTTCACCTCTGCAAACCTCCTATCCCATACCATCCCCCATGCTTTTATAAGGGTGTTCCCCCACCCACATATTCCTACTTCACTGCCCTAGCATTCTCCTACACTGGGGCATCAAACCTTCACAGGACCAAGGGCCTCCCCTTGCACTGGTGCCTGATAAGGCCATCCTGTTCCCCTTTCTATCCATGGCTGACTTTCTTATGGACCCAACTTGCATAGGACCAGTGCCAGTTAACAAAACATCTGTGAGCTCATGATTGCCTTTACCATGCTATGCTTAGAAGATGGTATTTCTCTCTACCTTCTCCTCTTACATTTTTCAGCCCCCTCTTTGGTAATGTTTTCCAAGCGTTAAGGGTGATGGTATGAATGCCTGTGTTTAGGGCTGAACCATGGACCATCCTTTACTCTAAATAGCTTGTGCAGCCATGGATCTCTTAATTCTCAGCATTCACTTCAAAAATATACTTATCAGGATAAGGCTAAGAGTAGCCTTTGACCAAGTTTGTAAATATTATTATTTGAAGATTTTTGGTGCTATGCCAAAAGAGATAAGACACACTAGTCGGCTGCTACCTAGGGCTTAAGCCCTCATCAATCATAGGTTCTTGGTTGAATTTTCAGTTCTATGCATAGGTTTGGTCCTTGTGGTGCCGGCCTCAAATCCAACCAGGGAGCAGTTGCTTACTCTCGTAGCAGTCATGCCACTATCGCACCAACAGGAGCATCTTGACTGAGAGCTTAAAATTGTTCTTCATAAAGTTCTTAGCTGGGTAAGAAATCACTCTATGATTCTGTCTGTGGAAAATTCTAGTTAGTTGTAGTCTTAGTTGGGGTTTCATTGCTGTGAACAGACACCATGACCAAGGCAAGTAATATAAAGAAAACATTTCATTGGGACTGGCTTACAGGTTTTTCAGCTCATTATCATCATAGCATGAAGTATGGCAGCATGCAGTCAGGCACAGTGCTGGAGGAGGCAGGAGCTAGACGTCTTAATCTGAAAGTAGCCAGGAAAGGGACTCTCTTTCACAGGCAGCCAGGAGGAGGGTCTCTTCCACACTAAGCGGAGATTGAGCACTAGGAGACCCCAAAGCTCACCTAAACAGTGACACACTTCTTCCAACAAGGCCACATACTTTTTTTTTAATTGGATAGTTCATGTGTTACATTTCCAATGTTATCCCTTTCCCCCATTTCCCCCCTCCCACTCCCCACTCCCCTGCTTCTATGAGGATGCCCCCCTCACAGCCACACCCACTCTAACAAGGCCACGCCTCCTAATAATGCCACTTCCCACGGGACAATCATATTCAGATCACCACAGTTGTGAAGAGCCAATATGACTAATATCATTCATAAACGTGTCAAACAGGAAGGCACTTTATATGGTGCTGCTGAAAGTCTAAGGGACTGTTTTGTGCACGTGCTCAGTGGTGAGCCGTAGTTCTGGCACACCTGAGTAGCTGAGAGCCAGTGTGAGGAAAGCGGTGCAGCTCAAGTAGCTAAGGCAATGCTGGAGCTTTTACTACGTGATTTCTCTCTATGATTTCACTAAAAAAGGACCCATTGCTTTCCCTATGCAAAGAGAGTAGCATTTCACTTCCAATTTAAATATTAGAGAAGAGAATTCATCAATGAACTGAGTGGAAACAGAAAAGGAACTTAGTTTTGCTGAGCAAGATCGTGGGTGGTAACATAGATTCTCATGTGAATTTCAGCCTGGGAAAGAGTAATGAATCATTAATGAGTGTATATTAGAAGCCGACTGGGTTCTTTTAGAGCCCATTGAGGTAACTGTTGGTAATATTCTCATTTTACTGGTAGGGAGAAGTAAACACAGAGGCATGACATGGTCCAACAGTATAAACTTGTTTCTAAGGGGCTGTGTCGGAGTTCTTGCTTTTTACTACTACATGGCCAACTACACATGGAGGAAAGAACACCAACAAGATATGACTAGGTCAAGCCTAAACAGGGCAATCACATATGATGAATTTCAGCAAATTTCTGAAATTGAGGAAGAGGAAGAAATCAAATAAGAAAAGGAAATGTAAATAAGGCCAACTGGTATATAGAGCTGAATGCATGGACTTTTTCCCGCTTCAGAAAAGACAACTGCCAATCATCCACACCTTAGGACTCACCTGCTCGAGAAGAATCCGAATGAAAAGAAGTCGCATTCTCGGTTAGAAATGAGTGTCAGCACTGGGCTGAAGCATCTGTCACATGCTCCTCCAGTCCTGTTTCATGGCCTGTTAATGAGTTGTAGAGGAACTGCAAGGTCTCTTATCCTCTCTCTGGCCAACTTTGTCTTTTTATTCCTTGCAGTGAACAGGCTTTGCAGCTGTATTTATGTATGTGGTTTTTTGGGGTTTTTTTCCCTCTAAGTCCCGCATTAAACTCAAAAGCCTATGAAGTCTAGACTTGTCTGGTGTTTGTGGTTGTATCTCCAGCCTCCATCACATGAGCACTAGAGAATCTGAGATTCAGCATACAGTGATGTAACTGAAATCACAAGATCCAGAGTGGATTCAATAACAGCTTCAATCCCCTGGATCCGAGTTCTAAATTTACCCATTACATGGTTATGAGAAGTGATATCTATGTGGTGTTCCTGAGAAAAACTTTCACATGAATGTAGAAAATTACTGTCAACCAGAAGCTTATAGACACTTGCCATTTCTCTTCATCTGTCTTCTTCTGCATCATAGTGGCTCTTAACGTTCAAGCTCTAAAATGTGATGATAATTCTCAGCCTCTCTTGATTGATATCAGATGACAGCATGCTTAGTCATTACATGACTAGTGAGTAATAGGTACTTCCCAGGGGCACCAAGACCTTACTTTCTCTTCTATCTAAGTCACTATTCCTTTGTACAGAACTAAACCCCATCAGTTTAAAAACAAAAGTACTAGTGTACTACAATTTTATTCACCTCCTTCTATATTCATGGAAGCTGTGGTGGCCATGTGATCATTCCACAGATATGACACTACATAAGATATAACTAAAACAGTAAAAGATAATAGGAAAAGCCAGTTTGTCACACTGAGATAGAGAACATTCTTGGAAATACAAACTGTGTGGACACAGAAAGACACAAAGTCAGAAAAACACAAATTTTCCATCAGTATGGTTAATCCTACTGACCAAGAGTAAAGACCATTACCCAAATTAAGCCAAGCTTGATTTTCTGTCAGACAGGGCTATCTTTCTAAAGTGATGTTTGGAAGAATAGCATCAAACAGAGGAAAGGTTGGGATTTATATAATGCAAGAATAGAGAGGGTTCAGGGTTTGGTAGATTTCCAGGGGGATTGTAGTTATGTAGGAACTTTGCTGAACATTTCAAAATTGTGTGGCAGAACATCTTATCAGGGCTCATCCAATGTGTGAGGCAAACTCCATAGGGTGGGGAGCATTGTCAAACTTGAGAAACAGGTTAAAGCACAGTCAACAATAAATTTTATCAGCCAACAAACATGAACTTAATCTGATCTCATAACAAAATGGTTTCCACCCTTAAGATGGAGTCAGGCTGGTCCATCAGTATCTTATGTGTACACTTCATATTCTTCTTTATCCTGGGGAAAGACATCACTGTGTCTGTCTCATCAACAGGTTCTCATCCATGATTTCTCGCTAGACATAGGTAAAGCCTTTCATTTATGTCGGTAGAAAAGTAGCTTAATTCTCTCTCATGTCTCCCTCCTCTCCCTCCCCCTCCCCTTCCCCTTCCCCTCTGTGTGTGTGTGTGTGTGTGTGTGTGTGTGTGTGTGTGTGTCTGACTGACTGAGAGAGAGAGAGGCAATTATTCCCACATCAAAATGTGTGCTATAATGTATACTGGAGATGGAAATCATTCATCCAATCCTGTCTTGTATTCTGTTGATCTCCTTGTCTTTATTGTGTGAGTACTGTGCTATTTTTTATTAATTGTTCCATTTGTTTACATCACAAATGATATCCTACTTCCCAGTTACCCCTCCACCAGCACCCCCCAATCCCACATCCATCTTCCCCCCTATCATTTGCCTGTATGAGAGTGCTTCCCCACCCTCCCACACTCTCCAGCCCAAGATTTTTTTTTAATTACTATGGTCCTATAACGTAACTGGAAATCCAGTATGGTGGTACCTCCTGTCATACTCTACTTTTCAGAGTTGCTTTGGTTATTCTGATCTTCCCTGCTTCTACATGTTTTAAGATTGTTCTAAGTCTATAGATCACTTTTTGGAGAATTGCCATTTTCACAGTATTAACTCTTCCAAATCCATAAGCATAGAATGTCTTTCCACTGTCTGGTTTCACACTTCATTTCTCTTCTTTTTCTCTGATGTCTCAAAGTTTGTGTGTCCTATAAAATTATGCAATCCTTTTCCTAGAATCCAGAAGTTTTGTTTATGCCAGAATGCAAACTCATATTCTTGTTTCTTAAAATGTCTTAAATAAGAATGTTAACAGCAGATTTATTTATAACAGCCAAAAGTTGGAAATAATACATGTCTTACATATATCTACCAAAATGAAAATAGTTAAATGTCATAAATACATACAATAAAATAAATGTATCAGCCTTAAATGCTGATGAGGGAATATCATAGCATGGATAAGCCCAAGTACATACATAAAATTAATCTAAGCAAAGTGAAAGGCAAAACAAAACCATAAGGGCAAAACAAAACAAGATCAGAAGCTTGTACAGTGTCTGACTCTTATGGTAGCAAGAACAATAGGAGAGTTGAAGAAAATTTTCAGAGGAATGAAAATGTTCTATTTTCATTGAGATACGCCTACATGGGTGTATCTTTTATGCAAACATGTCAACTATTTGCTTCTAGTATTAGCATATCACTAATCCATTATAATCCAATTATAGCCCATTATAATTGTGACTCAATTTTTTAAATATTCATGAGAAAATTTTATGGTAACTAAATAAAGTCTGTGAGCTCTTAAAAATCAAAGAGAAAAAACCTTAAATGTATCTATTATATATTAAGAAGCATGGGAACGTGTCACAAGGGACTTTAGGTAGAAGGAAGGCTAGGGCACTGGGAAAGGCCTGAAAAGACTGCTCCTGGGAAGTAATAGAGGGTGTGTGAGAAACTGTAAGAAGACAATCTACCTTACACCCTAGATATGCATATCAGTTTGTCTGCTTACAGAGCTCATACTTGTCAAACTGTTAGATTGTCAAAGACATAAATATAAAGATGGTGACTCAAAGCTCTGAATGGAAATTTCATGCAGGCTTCTCTTTAAAAGGCAGGAGCATAAGAGCTGGCAAGATGCCTCAGAAGTTATGGGGATTTGCTCTTGAAAGGACCTGAATTCAGTTTGCATTACCAGTGTCACTCACAACTATCTGTAACCCTAATTCTAGGGGATCTGATACCCTCTTCTGGACTCTTCAGAATGTACGTGGTGCACATGCATACATGAAGGAAAACACTCACATACAAAACAAAAATAAATCTTTTTGAAGAGAAACAGGATCTATATTTACTCATTCAATAGGTCTACCAAAATTAAAGAAAACTGGGATTATGTAGCTAATTATTTTAATATAATCAAGACAGAAAGTATAAAGACTGGAAAGAAATATCAGAAATGTTGGGGCTACAGAGATGGTTCATTTGCTACAATGCTTGCTTATGCAAGCATGAAGATATGAGCTTGTTCACCAGAAACCATGTTATATTAAAAAATAAAATAAAATAAAAAAACACCTGGGCAAAGCAGAGAAGCTCTGTCATCCTAGTGCTGGGGTGATAGAGACAGACAGCCCTGGGCTTGCTAGTCTTGCCAAATAAGTGATCCCTATGTTCACTTTGGAAGGCTCTTTCTTTAAGAAAGAAAAGATGAATAGTGATAGAATAAAATTCCCAGAATTAATCTCTAACCACACATGTGTATGCACATGGAGACATGTATCCACAAACACACACACACACACACACACACACACACACACACACTGTGACATCTGTTAGTGCCATCAAGTGCTATAGGGAAATAAATTTTGGATGTTTTCTACAGTGCTTTAGCCTCTGTCAAAGGAAGGATTGTCTCAAAGTGGCATCCTAGTGTTTGCCAAGCTCACAGGGCCCGAGGTGAGGTTCTGAGAGAGGCACTTGCAGAGACGCTAAATTGGGTGATTGTTTGACAGTTCATAGCTCATAACTCATGAGGATGATTCTTATCTTAACTGCTCTCAAGTCAACTGAATCCACTGATCAAGGCTAAGAAATAGTCCCCCAAACTGACTGAAGAAACGCTGAAGCCATTACTATGTGTCCAAAATTGAGGCTCTCAACCACTCACCAGAATGTCTATGACTGGGAAAGCCTGATCCTCAAAGGGTCCAGCATGGCACATAGAGAAGCAAGTAAAAGCTATAAAACATCAACTTCCACTGCCTAAAGTAACCAAGAGAGGAGTGAGGAACAGGGTTGGCACAGTTGTTAGCACAGGACAGGAAAACTGTCACCAGATAAAGATGATAAGAGATGCTACATGATAATGTCCAAAGAAGAAATAGGAGATACAAGAGAGCCAAATATCCCCTATCCCTGTAGCTTTCCTCAGCAGACATAATTCTGGCAGTCCAAAAAGGAGAAAGGCCAACACCAGAGCATGATGGTCTTCTCCCGCCCGTTAAGTGGGATCCTACACAGTGGGGCTGGAACATGCCTGCAGAAAATCACAGATGGGACAAATCACCCATGCAGTCGTGATGAAATTAAATTCTCAACTGTGATCTTGATTAACATTCTTAAACAGGAAGCTGTGGCTGTACCCTTCTGAGGTGCCCAGTAGCAGAGAGGGAGTGCAGACTAGAAAACACATGATGTCTGATATAAATCTTGAGCTGTATCAGAAGGACAGCGTGGGACTAGGTATTCCAAGACAATCAGGACTACATAGAGAGACCCTCTCTGAAGACACGAAAACAAAAGAATAGGAAGAAGTAGAGGGAGAGGAATAGAAAAGAGGAAGAAAAGGAGGGCAGGAGGAGGAGGAGGGGAAGGAGAAGGGGAGGAGGAGGGGAGGAGGAGGGGAGGAGGAGGGGGAGGTCTGTCATTAGATGGATATGCAGTGCCCAGAGGTAATGGCACCTAGCATGTTCCAGCCAGCACCATAGACAAAAGGTTATAAGATGGTGAAGACTCAAAGATTCAGATGCACAGAAATGCAATTGGTAACTGAACTTCTCCAGGTCATCAGTAATCTGGAAGCAGAGAGAAGTGGTGCTGGTCATGTTGAAAATGTAGACAGGGAGGCATTTAATATCAACTTACCAAGCCAAAAAAAAAAATCAACTGTAATTTCATTCAACTTAACCAATCCCTGTTTCATATATATATTTGCAGATTTCTGTTTAGTGAATATAAATATGTCAGGCACTTGGATTTTAAGCTGTCATGCTTACTTTTTGTTGTTTTGGTTTTTATTTGTTTGTTTTTATATGTTTCATTCATTCTTAGAATTTCACGCAATGCATTTTGACTATACTCAATCCCCTCAACTCCTCCAAGGTGTAGCCTCCTTCCCTACCCATCCAAGTTTGTGTCCTCTTTTTTTTTCTAACCCATCCAGTCCAATTTAGGCTCCCCATATATTCTTGGGTATCTAGACATCATCCTCTGGAGCATGCTTGACCTACGAGGGACCCCAGTCTTTTACATTAATTTATTCATTTTACATCCTATTATCCGCCCCCTCCTCCCGGCCCCCTTCACAGATATTCTTCCCCATTTCTTTCTCCCTTTCTCCTCTAAGAAGGGAGGGGGCTCCTTGGTACCACCCTACCCTGGAACATCAAGTCATTGCAGAACTAGGTGCTTCTCTCCCAGTGAGGAGAGATGAGACACCTCAGTTAGTGGAGTGGGATACACAGGCAGGCAACAGGTTCAGGGGCAGCCTACCCTCCAGTTTTTTAGGGAACATGCATGAAAACCACATCTGCAACATCTGGGCATGTGGCTAGGTCCAGCCCATGCTTGCTTTTTGGTTGATGGTTCAGTCTCTGAGAGCCCCCAAGGGTCCAGGTCAGTTGAGTTTATTGGTCTTCTAGTGAACTTCATTATCATTTTTGCAAGGACCACACTCTTCAAGAGAGATTTGAGGATAATTGTAGGAAGCATGCAGAAAGGGTTTGAGAGGCATGGGCAGTGGATGACTACAAGGAAAAGTTTTCCAAACACAGCAGAGAAGTTATTTATATAAATTCATAGCAGCACACACAAGAGGACAAAAATCCCAGCATGGAGAACACAGAGGGGAGGGGCTATGCAAAGTCTCTCCCACCCAGCAGTGGAACTATTGGTAATTGATAGCTGACTAATTCACTTTTAATTTCCAGGGTAGAGCCTGACACACACTGGCATTTAATAAGTAAGTATGTGTAAGTGGATGTGTGATGTTTGTTTTAAGAAGAACAAGAAGAAGATGAGGAGGTGGGGGAGGAGAGGAGGCAAGGGAAGAAGAGGAGAAAGAAGAGGAGGAGGAAAGGAGGAAGAAGGAGAAAAAGAGGAATAGGAAAGTGATTAACCTAGGACAAAGAGAGTACTGTCTGCCCTACTTTTCCATTTCTAAATTCTTCCAGGTCCATGTCTCATGCAAATTCTGGACAGTACCAATATTAAGTGAGAGAGGAAAGGCTATATCAGAGTGTGCTGAAGTCACTGTCAGTTTAGAAGATGTAGCCTTTACTCCCAGCTCTGGCCCAGTGAAAAAAGAACATACTAAGAAATTAAAATAAGTGAAGTGCTTGAAATTAGTTAAATATAGAAAGGTTCAAGATGAAATTAACTAAATTCACAATCTTAAAAATGTATGCAAAAAGGAAAAAGGAGACAGCTCAACAAATCAAATTATATGCTGTGTATTAGACATTGACTGAAAATGGAAAGAAAAAAAAAACAAAGGAAAACTACTTGTCAGGTAATGAACCTGAACTAAATATTAAACAAAGACAACTAAGTTGCATTCATACTGTACAGCTGTAAAATGGATATACAAGCTACTATTCTTATTTGAAGTTATTATATTTCCTATATAAGAAAAATCAAAAGCATAAATTTAAAAGATATCATAAATGTATAAAAAGTGAACCTGGATTGTCATGAGTTCTAGGTCAAGGTATGTATCTGGATTATAGACATAGCAAGTTCCAGACTAACCTTGATTATGGAGTAAGAAACTGTCTTTAAAAAAAAGAAAGTGAGGGGTTGGGGATTTAGGTCAGTGGTACAGCGCTTGCCTAGCAAGCGCAAGGCCCTGGGCTCGGTCCCCAGCTCCGAAAAAAAAAGAAAAAAAGAAAGAAAGTGAGCCCACAAGATGTCTTATAGGGCAAAGGCAATTACTTGCCAGCCCCCCAAACCCACTTAAAAGTGGGAGAACTGGCTCAATGGCGAAGTGTGCTGGCTGCTCTTCCAGAGGACCTGGGTTCAATTCCAAGGGATTTGATGCCCTCTGCTGGTCTCTGCACACACCATGCACATACACGATGCTCAGATGTACGTGCAGGTAAAACCACTCGTACACATAACATAATAATAATTAAAAAATCTCAAGGTGAGAGGAGAGAACTGACTGCACAAAATTGTCCTCTGGTCTCTACATGTATACACAGCATATACACCTGCACACACACACACACACACACACACACACACACACATGCTAAATAAACAAATAAATAATAAAGACAATAAGTTTAAGAAACATCTAAATAAATGAAATGATAGCAGATGCCCATAGAGAGAAAAACATACCGAAAATTAAAATGTCTCCATTTCTTCCATTTTATATTCAATATTACTCCCCTGACATTCAACAAGTCTTGTGCACAATTGTGGCAAGCTGACATTTAAATTAAAAGGAATCATCAGATAGAGAAAATATGATTCAAGAGAATCCTGGGAAGAAAGACCCACTCTTTCTCCTGAAGCTGTAATTTTAAGAATTAAAATTAATTTTAAGCTACTTTCATTCTCTATCTGTGCCCAGAGCCTGGACTGTTCCACAGTGCTTGGACCCAAAACCTGCCCACAGAGAGCTGGTCTGCCAGGAACGCTCTCCCTTCTAGGCCCTCAGCCCACAGGTGAGACCCCACTATCTCTCCATTGACTGTCCGAGGACAGACCCCGCCTGGAGTACACAGGACTCTGGAGCTGCAGGGCAACCTGGGATAGAGCCCTTCAGGTCCCCATCTGAGCACAGAGCAGGGGCTGTCCTACAGCTCTCAGACCCAAAACCTGCCCACAGAGAGCTGGTCTGCCAGGAGTGCTCTCACTCCAAAGACCACAGGTTCACAGGCTCACAGGAGGGAAAAGCTCCAGTCAGAGACAGCAAGACCAACTAACATCAGAGATAACCAGATGGCAAGAGGCAAGACCAGGAACATAAGCAACAGAACCAAGAATACTTGGCATCATCAGAACCCAGTTTTCCCACCACAGCAAACACTGGATATTCCAACACACTGGAAAAACAAGATTTAGATTTAAAATCACATCTCATGATGATGATAGAGGACTTTAAGAAGGACGTAAATAACTCCCTTTAGAAAAAAATACAGAACAACACAGGTTAACAAAAGCTCTTAAAGAGGAAACATAAAAATCCCTTAAAGAATTACAGGAAAACACAACCAAACAGGTGAAGAAATTGAACAAAACCATCCAGGACCTAAAAATGGAAATAGAAACAATAAAGAAATCACAAAGGGAGGCAACCCTGGAGATAGAAAACCTAGGAAAGAGATCAGAAGTCATAGACACAAGCATTACCAACAGAATATAAGAGACTGAAGAGAGAATCTCAGAAGCAGAAGATTCCATTAAAAACACATTGACACAATATGCAAAGAAAATGCAAAAAGCGGGTTGGGATTTAGCTCAATGGTAGAGCGCTTGCCTAGCAAGCGCAAGGCCCTGGGTTCGGTCCCCAGCTCCCAAAAAAAAGAAAAAAGAAAAAAAAGAAAAGAAAAAAAGCAAAAACCTCATAACCCAAAACATACAGGAAATTTGGAACACAGTGAGAAGACCAAACCTAAGAATAATAGGTATAGACAAGAGTGAAGATTCCCAAATTAAAGGGCCAATAAATATCTTCAACAAAATTATAGAAGAAAACTTCCCTAACCTGAAGAAAGAGGTGACTATGAACATACAAGAAGCCTACGGAACTCCAAACAGATTGGACCAGAAAAACATTTCCTCCCATCACATAATAGTCAAAACACAAAATAAAGAATATTAAAAGCAGTAAAGGAAGAAGGTCAAGTAATATATAAAGGCAGACCTATCAGAATTACACCAGACTTCTCATCAGAGACTAAGAAAGACAAAAGATCCTGGGCAGATGTCATACAGACCCTGAGAACACAAATGCCAGCCCAGGTTACTGTATCCAGCAAAATTCTCAATTAACATAAATGGAGAAACCAAGACATTCCATGAGAAAACCAAATTTGCACAATATGTTCCCACAAATCCAGACCTACAAAGGATAATAGATGGGAAACTCCAACACAAGGAGGGAAACTACACCCTAGAAAAAGCAAGAAAGTAATCTTCTTGCAACAAGACCAAAAAAAGATAGTCACACAAATATAATTCCAGCTCTAACAACAAAAATAACAGGAAACAACAGTCACTATTCCTTAATATCTCTTAACATCAATGGACTCAATTCACCAATAAAAAGACATAGAGGAACAGACTGGATAGGTAAAGAGGACCCAGCATTTTGCTGCATACAGGAAAACATACTTCAGTGACAAAGACAGACACTACCTAAAGGTAAAAGACTGGGAAAAAATTTCCAAGCAAATTGTCCTAAGAAACAAGCTGAAGTAGCCACTTTAATATCAAATAAAATCGACTTTCAACCACAAGTTACCAAAAAAAAGGTAAGGAAGGACACTTAATACTCAGCAAGGGAAAAATCTACCAAGATGAACTCTCAATTCTGAACATCTATGCTCCAAATGCAAGGGCACCCACATTCATAAAAAAACTTTACTAAATCTCAAAGCATACATTACATCACACACAAAAACAGTAGCAGACTTCAACACACCAATCTCATCAATGGACAGATCATGGAAACAAACTAAATGGAGACACAGGAAACTAACAGGAATTGTGAACCAAATGGATTTAACAGAATCTATAGAACATTTCACCCTAAAACAAAAGAATGTACCTTCTCCTCAGCACCTCATGGTATCTTCTCCAAAATTGACCATATAATTGGTCACAAAACAGGGCTTGAAAAATGCAAAGAGATTGAAATAATCCCATGCAGTCTATCAGATCACCATGGACTAAGGCTGGTCTTCGATAACAATAAAAACATCAGAAAGCCCACATACATGGAAGCTAAACAACGCTCTACTCAATGATAACTTGGTCAAGGAAGAAATAAAGAAATTAAAGATTTTTTAGAATTTAAAGGAAATGAAGGCACAACATACCCAAACGTATGGGATACAATAAAAGCAGTGCTAAGAGGAAAACTCTTAGTTCTGAGTACATCCAAAAAGAAATTGAAGAAAGCAAGTACTAACAGCTTGACAGCACACCTGAAAGCTCTTGAACAAAAACAAGCAAATTCACCCAAGAGGAATAAATAGCAGGAAATAATCAAACTCAGAGCTGAAATCAACCAAGTAGAAACAAAAAAGAAAAAAAAAACTATACAAAGAATCACAAAACCAGGAGCTGGTTCTTTGAGAAAATCAATGAGGTAGATAAACCCTTAGCCAGACTAACCAGAGAGCATGGAGACCATATCCAAATCAACAAAATCAGAAATAAAAAGGGAGACATAACAACAGAAACTGAGGAAATTCAAAAAATCATCAGATCCTACTACCAAAGCCGAAACTCAACAAAACTGGAAAATCTGGAGGAAATGGACAATTTTCTAGAGATACCAGGGAGCAAAGTTAAATCAGGATCACATAAAACATCTAAACAGTCCATAACCCCTAAAGAAATAGAAGAAGACATTAAAAGTCTCCCAACCAAAAGAAGCCCAGGAACAGATGGGTTTACTGCAGAATTCTATCAGACCTTCAAAGAAGGCCCAATACGAATACTTTTCAAACTATTCCACAAATTAGAAAGAAAAGGAGCACTACCCAATTCACCCTTTGTAGCCACAACTACAGTTACACCTAAACAACACAAAAAACGTACAAAGAAAGAGAACTTAAGACCAATTTCCCTCATGAATATCGATGCAAAAATACTCTATAAAATTCTCACAAACAGAACGTATCAAAATGATCACTCATCATGATCAAGTAGGCTTCATCCCAGGGATGCAGGGATGGTTCAATATACAGAAATCCATCCACTTAACCCACTATATAAACAGACTCAAAGGGAAAAAAAACACATGATCATTTCATTAGATGCTGAGAAAGCACTTGAAAAAATGCAATACCCCTTCAATAAGTCTTGGAAAGATCAGGAATTGAAGGCCCATACATAAACATAGTAAAAGCTATATACAGCAAACCAGTAGCCAAACCAAATTAAATGGAGAGAAACTTGAAGCAATCCCACTAAAATCAGGGACTAGACAAGGCTGCCCACACTCTCCCTACTTATTCAGTATAGTTCTCGAAGTCCTAGCCAGAACCATCAGACAGCTCAGGTGACAATAGATGCTAACTAGGATGTGGAGAAATAGGAATACTCTTCCATTGTTGATACAACAATGGAGGTACAACCAAGCTTGTACAACCACTGTGGAAATCAGTCTCCAGTTCCTCAGAAAAATTGGACATAGTACTACCTGATGTCCCAGCTATACCACTCCTGGGCATACACCCAAAAGATGCCCCAACGTATAACAAGGACACATGCTCCACTATGTTCATAGCAGCCTTATCTATACTAGCCAGAAGCTGGAAAGAGCCCAGATGTCCTTCAACAGAGGAATGGATACAGAAAATGTGGTACATCTATACAATGGAGTACTACTCAGCTACTAAAAACAATGACTACATGAAATTCTTAGGCAAATGGATGGAACTAGAAAATATCATCCTGAGTGAGGTAACCCAGTCTCAAAAGGACACATATGGTATGCACTCACTGATGAGTGGATGTTAGCCCAAAAACTTAGAATACCTATGAAAACAAAATCCATGGATCATATGAAGCCCAAGAAGGAAGACCAAAAAGTGGATGTTTCAGTCCTTCTTAGAAGGGAGAACAAAATACTCATAGGAGGAAATACATGGACAAAGAGTGGAGCAGGGACTGAAGACAAGGTCATCCAGAGACTGCCCCTCCTGGGGACCCATCCCATATGCAGCCACCAAACTCAGTCACTATTGATGATGCCAAGAAGTGCTTACTGACAGGAGCCAGATATGGGTGTCTCCTGAGAGGCTCTGCCAGAGCCATACTGATACAGTTGAGGATGCTTGCAGATAACCACTGGACTGAACAAGGGGACCCCAATGGAGGAGTTAAAGACTGAAGGAGGGAAAGGGGTTTGCGACACTATAGGAAGAACAACAATATCAACCAACCAAACCCCACTAGAGCTCCCAGGGACTAAACCACCGACCAGTGAGTACACATGAAGGGACCCATGACTCTAGCCACATATGTAGCAGAGAATAGCATTGCCTGGAATCAACAGGAGGAGAATCCCTTGGTCCTATGAAGTCTTATTTCCCCAATGTAGGGTAATGCCGGGTGTTTAGGTAGGAGTGGATGGGTGGGAATGAGAGCATCCTCACAGAAGCAGGCAGAGGTGGGTAGGGGAGAGAGGGAAAGGGGGATAACATTTGAAATGTAAATACATAAAATACCCAAGAAAAATAAAATTATTAAAATGACAAAAAAAATAACAAGGCTATGCATGGTGATGCTTGCCTTAAATGAGCCAGAAGCAGAGGCAGATGGAGGGGGGGGGGTGTCTCTATGAATTCAACACCTGTGTGGTCTACAGGGAGAATTCCAGAGTAGTCACCCAGAGCTACACGTCCTATCTAAAACACAAAAATAAATTTAATCTTAAATTTGAAAAGTAAACCTCAGACCAATTTCTCTTATGAGCATTGATGCATAAATACTCAATAAAAGACTCCTCAGCCTGATCCAAACATCGTCCACTGTGAACGAGTAGCCTCATGCCAGGGAACCGGGGATGGTCAAAGACATGAAAACCCATCAAGCTAATCCAGCATATAAACACTGAAAGAAAAATCACACGATCATCTCATCAGATGCTAAGAAGGCCTTTGATAAAATCCAACAACCCTTCATGTTAAAGATATCAGGGTTACAGGGCACATACCTAAGCATAATCAGAGCCATATACAGCAAGCCAATGGCCAACATCAAACTAAGTGGTGAGAAACTTAAAATAGTTCCACTAAAATCAAGAGCCAAACAAGGCTGTCCACTCTCTTTTTCTCTATTCAACATAGTACTTGAAACCTTAGACAGAGCACTAGGACAGCTAAAGGAGATCAAGGGGATACGAATTGGAAAGGAAGTAATCCAAGTATGGCTATTAGCTGATGATATGGTTGTATACATAAATGACCCAAAAAGTTCTACCGGACAACCCGTACAGCTGATAAACACCTCCAAAAAAAGTGGCTGGATACAATATTAACTCAAAGAACTCAGTAGCCTTCCTTTATACAAATGATAAATGGGTTGAGAGAGAAATTAGGGAAACAATGCCCTTTAAAATAGCCACGAATAATATAAAAATAGTCCCCCTTTATACAAATGATAAATGGGCAGAGAAAAAAACTTAGGAAAACAGCACCCTTATTCAGTAGTCATGAACAATACAAAATACCTTGGTGTGACTCTAACCAAGCAAGTGAAAGATCTATATGATAAGACATTCAAGTCCCTGAAGAAAGATATTGAAGAAAATGCCAGAAAATGGAAAGATCTCCCATGCTAACATAGTGAAAATGGCCATCTTACCAAAAGCAATGTACAGATTTGATGCAATCTCCATCAAAATGCCAACACATTTTTTTATAGACTTTGGAAGAGCAATTCTCAGTTTCATATGAAAAAAAATCCAGGATAGCCAAAAAATCCTGAACGATAAAAGAACTTCAGGAGGAATCATTATCCTTGACCTCAAGCTGTATTACAACAGAGATTTAAAAAAAATCTTCATGATATTGGTGCAGAAACAGACAGATTGATCAATGAAATATAATCAAAGATCTAAAAATGAACCACAGACCTATGGACACTTGATTTTTGATAAAGAAGCCAAAACCATACAATGAAAAAGAAGTCATCCTCAA
The DNA here is from genome assembly GCF_021556685.1 of Rattus norvegicus. Taxonomy (NCBI): domain Eukaryota; kingdom Metazoa; phylum Chordata; class Mammalia; order Rodentia; family Muridae; genus Rattus; species Rattus norvegicus. The sequence continues at coordinate 109,620,449 of NC_141534.1, forward strand.
CAAATGGTGGTGGTCTATCTGTATGTTTACATGTAGAAGAATAAAAACATATCCATATTTATCACCCTGAACAAAATTAAATGGAAATCTACAACTAATGGGGGTGAGGAGGTGGGGTGCATGTCCAGGACAAGACAGAGACCTGGGACAAGGGAGACACCCAAGAATCAATGGCACTGGGGAAATGGGACCTGAAGAGACCACCTCCTGTATCCAGACAGGAACCCCAGTGGAGTGATAGGGACACCAACCGGCTCACAAAACTTTAAAGGTAAAATTTATCCTGTCTACAATAAATGCAGGCATGGGGTTGGGAGACTGAAGGAATGGCCAATCAATAACCAGCCCAACTTGAGACCCATCCCATGGGGAAGCACCAATCCCTCACACTATCATTGATACTCTATTATGCTTGCAGACAGAAGCATGTTGTCCTCTGAGAGGCTCCAACCAGCAGCTGACTCAGACAGATGCAGACACCAACAGCCAAACGGTGGATGGAGCTTGGGGACTTTTATGGAAGAATAGGAGGAAGGATTGTGGGTCCCAAAGAGGATAGGAACTCCACAGGGAAATCAACGGAATCAACTAACCTAGACCTTGGGGGCTCTCAGAATCTAAACCACCAACTAAAAAACATACATGGACTGGACTTAGGCCTCCCTCACATACGTAGCAGATGTGCAGCTTGGTCTTCATGTGGAACGACTGAAGCAGAGCTATCCCAAAAGCCATTGCCTGCATGTGGAATATGTTCTTCTAGCTGGGCTGCTTTGTCTGGCCTCAGTGGGAGAAGTGCCTAGCCTCACAGAGACTCGAAGTTCCTGAATGTGAGATATAAAGGGAGGGCCCTATGTGCTCAGAGGAGAAAAAGGAGGTGTCTTAGGGTCTTATGGCTGTGAGGCCACACTTTCTAATAGTGCCACTCTCTGGGCCAAGCATATGCAAACCATCACATTCCACTCCCTGGCCTCCATAGGCTTGTTTAAACACAGTAAGGAGGCATACCTAACTAAACTTAACATAATAAAAAAGTACATTTAGTTCAACTTCCAGAGTCCCCCCAGTCTACAGCAGTATCAACAATGTTAAAAGTCCAAAGTCCCATCTCTTCTGAGATCTATCCAATCACTTAACTGTAATCCCCGAATTAAGACAGGTAACCAGCTGGACAGACTTCAGACTTTTCCATCTCCATGTCTGATGTCAAAGCGGTCTTCAGATCTTCAACTTCTTTTTCATTTTTGTTGACTACAACAAACATCTTTCTCCTGAGCTGGTTCCACTCCCTGTTAGCTTTCCTCAGCAGACAGCCCATGACTCTGGCATCTTTAACATCTTTGGGTCTCCAAGGGAGCTTCAATGTAACAAGCTTGTTTCAGTGTCTGCCATCCACACATGATCCTCCAAAGGGCTGGCTTCACTTCTCCAGCTCTGCCCTCTGTAGCAGTTTAACTTCAGGTTGATCCACACTCCACTGTTGCTGTTGTTCTTGGTGATCATCCCATGGTACTGGCGTCTCCAATACACTGGGGTTTTCTGTTGCATCTAGGCTTCACCAATAGCCTCTCTTGGCTCTCTTCTGGTGCCAAGTCTCTTTTGCCTGACTCCTTCAGTCCTGGGCCATCAATTGCAACTGAAGGTACACCTTCACCAATGGCCTTCCACGGCGTCTCCCAGTGCCCAGCCTCAGCTGCTCTTCATGACCCCTTCATGCCTTCAAAACCGGTACCACCTGGGTGACTCTTACACATTACCAAGTCCAGCTACAGCACGAGGTACAACCTTGGCATCTCTGGAACACAGCTATCTAAAAACACTTCCCAGAAGATTTCACCTCAGTGATGCTGATCTCTTCCTTAGCTCCAGCTAACCAGCATCGTCTTAGTGTTCTCCTTCTCCTCTTGAATATAAAGCCAGAGACATATGGCTGAAGCCGCTGAGTTCTGCTGCTTGCAGGAGTTGGAACATGGCCCCCTGTTCTATTACATTTCTAACTCCTTCACTGCCAAAAACTTGGCTGTCCTGGATCTTGCTCTGTAGATTGACCATGAATTTAGAGATCTGTATGCCTGTCTCCTGGGATTAAAGGTGTATACCACCACACCAGGATTTAAGTTTCTTTTTCACCTAGAACTTGCCCTGGTCCAGGCTAGCCTTGAACTCAGATACCTGCTTGTCTTTACATCCTGGGATTAAAGGTTTGTACTGTAAAGTTGCCTGGAACTAACTTAGCTGAGTGGGATCTTGCCCCAAAGTGAATACTCCCTTAATTCAATTTAATATCCTTGAACACAGGAGTCAGCTCCATTTCACTTCTGGATGTCCCTTTAATATTCAAACCATATATTTTGTATTTTTCCTTTTTCAACTTCCCTTTTTTCATTAAAATGCTCTTCATGAGACTTAACCAGAGAACAAAATCTATGATGGGCATTTCTGAGACTTCCTTTGTCAATGCAATTAATCTGAGTCTTTTCACCTTAGCCTCAGGCAGATTCTTCGGATAATGGCAAAAAGCACTCACATTCTTCACCAAAATACCACAGTCTTTACAGCACTTACCGAAATTCTCCTCTGAAACCTCTTGGGCCAGACCTGCACAATTCAAATCACTCTCAGTAACGGACACTTCCGCATCCCTACAAAGATAGTCCATTAAGCCCCATTTAAAGCCTTCCACTGCTTTCCAAATCCAAAGTCCTAGTTAGGGTCTCATTGCTGTGAACAGACACCATAACCAACATTATAAAAGACAACATTTAATTGGGGCTGGCTTACAGGTTCAGAGGTTCAATCCATTATCATCAAGGCAGGAGCATGGCAGCATCGCAGCCCCCAGGCAGGCATGGTGCAGGAGGAGCTGAGTTCTACATCTCCACCCGAAGGAAGCCAGGAACAGACTGAGCATCATCCCCAGGCAGCTAGGAGGAGGGTCTCCAAGCCCACCTCACAGTGGCACTCTTCCTCCAACAAGGCCACACCTTCTGATAGTGCCACTCCCTGGGCCAAGCATATGCAAACCATCACAGGAGAGATGGGGGAAGGATTTGAGAGGGGGTGACCGAGACGGGGCAGTGAGCAGGATGTAAAGTGAATACGTTTAAAAAAAGTAAAATAAAATAAAAATTTAAAAAACATGATACAATGCAAACTACCCGGTACAACAGCTGATTCACAGATGCGGAGTAAGTCCTGTTATTCTGCCTCAAATTTCATTGCCAAGTTTCAGGTTAAATTTAAGATCTCCCCGAAAAGTTTCACCATCGTGTACGTGTAGAGCTGAGTAAGATATACATCATTGTTGTATTTTAATTGACTTATAAAAGTTGTACATATTTATAGGGTGCCATATGACACCCAAACATATGGGTATTTTGTACGGTGCTCACATTAGGATAAGCCTACCTATTTCCTGAAACACCATTTCTTTATGAAAAAAAAATTTCCTTTAGATTTTTGGAAAGCATATTACCATTTTCTATAACCAGCTTACTGTGTGCTGGCACACCAACACTCACTCTTACCTAACTGTAACTTAGTGCCCACTGGTCATAACTTTCTATTCTTGCTACTTCCGCATTTGACTCAATGGTTAAAAGTAGAGTTAACATGTGAGATCACGTGGTATTTGTGTTTCTGTGTCTGTTTTATTCGAGTAAGATTTGAATGAATGAATGAATGAGTGAGTGAGTGAGTGAGTGAGTGAGTGAATGAGTGAGTGAGTGAGTGAGTGAACTGATCGATTATTTACTTGCTTTTAGAGATCCTAACACTAGGAGAACAAAGAGCAAGCTTTTGAACATTTTGGCTTCAGATTCTCAAAGGAATCAAGTCAAACCAGGGTTTGTAAAAGCAAAATGACGCTACCATGTTTGAACACTAGGTGGCAGTCCATGTGCTAAAATCTTGTAATTCTGTACTTTGACAGTGAGCAGGGAAACAGGTCACACTGCATCAAGCATGCGACCCTCATCTTCATCATCTTAGCTGTCCCATTCTCTTCCTGAGCCTCTCCAAAACCTCTGAAAGCTCGTTTTGGGGTACAAATCTCCGTGGCCAAGCAGAACTGAAGCTGCTTGGCATACAGCTGACGCTTTATCTAGCGTGGAGGAGAGAGGAGGGCTGACACCAGAAACAAAGTAAGCCAAGGTTCCCGGCCGGCCTGCGACTGAGGGAAGGCCCAGTCTACACCTCTGCTGCTGCTTCTCTGTCAGAGCAGATGCCTCCTGTGAGCAATGCCCACAGCTGGAAGCCTATCAAATCGGTGGGGACCATTGGGGTTTTTGTAATTCTCTCATCATTGGAATCAAACCTTGGAGACTGGCTGCCCCATACAGTGTCTCTGAATCTCCGGGCGCCTCAGGGACTTCCATGTCACTCTCTTCCCAGAAGCCTTCAGAAATGACTCCACCTAGTCAGGCCTGCCAGCCTAGATTTTCCGAGCAAGTATAGGGCCAGGGTGGGGCAGGGAGCATGTTAACGGCCCTTGGGTGGGTGTGGGAGAGGTGGTGAGGGAGAGGTGGTGAGGGTGTCACGGTGGGTCAGGGTGTGTCTGAACGCTTTGGCTCAGTGCTGGACGACAGAGCTGGAGGACCAAGGTTCAGGCACACATCTGAGTCCCATTTAGGCTCTCTGCTTAGGAACTGAATGACTAACTCCCAGGCGTTCCATGCGGTCTGGGCTTTACTTGTTGGATAAAAGAGGCTGAGTGGCTTCTGAGTTAAACCTGCTCTGGAGATGAGGTGCAGGGATACTTTCAGACCTGGATGCATTTACTGAAGAAACAGATGGGATGGCGTGGGGTAAGAAAAACAAAGTTACAGAGAGTGTAAACTAGACCTGTTTCCCATTCGTACGATGTGGGTGTTACTAGGGACGACTCCTTGATACGCCCTCTTACCTCTTTTGCTCCTGCCACCTGCCATGAGAACTTCTTTATGCCCAGATTCCCTGAGCTCATTTTTGCCTCAAGACTTCAGCATCCTGGTGTAACTGGACCAGAGTGAGCGATGGCGACATAGAACTTGAGGGTTAGATTTATCTAAGGTCAAAGCCAATGAAGGCCTCTAAAGAAGAGAGACCCTGAGAGCCAGCAGCACCGGATCTTGCTCAACAGCCTCTGTGGCCCTGCAGTGCTAAACGTTCCCACAAGAGGGCGCTGATAGACCTCTTTCACGGAATCCACCTTAAATTTCCCTCTGCCCAGCTGTGTGTGCCTATGGTTAGGTTTGTGGGGTTTTTTGTTTGCCCTTCGAGTTTAAAAACGGTGTTTTTCTATGATGAGGGTAGAAGAAGGTTGCACCCACAAGGACCCTATCTCTTCTGGTATCTGGCACCCTGTATGCTGCTGTATTGTGTTGACTTTTGTCCCCCCTGACCTTTGATCTAAGGGAACATACATTAATATTTCCTTGATCATAACACTGTACTTGGCAATGACCCGATAGACTTCTCAGCCAATTGGGTAAACTTAAGGTTGGAAGGTTGAAAAGGCTGGTTGGAGTTTATTTAACACAATAAAAGGGAGGGCGGGTTGGTGATTAACTTGGCTCTAATTAGAGGAAGCTGTGGCTTAGTGGAGAAAAAACAGCCTCCAAAGACAGTTGTGTAAGCCCCGGCGCTGGCAGTTTCTACCTGAGTGTGGTGTCTGCCTGTCTCAGCTAAGCTCACAATGTCAGCAGCCGGTGGGCATGCAGAGGTCAGCGATAAAATGAGGGGTGAGCCTAACCGTTGCCAAGGTGGTTAGCTTGAGACCCCACCCCATCCCAACCTTGTACTGAAGGTGCCCCCTGTGCAATGTGGAGTTGAGAGAGGACCTGGGGAGTGACTGAATGTGTCCCTACCTTCCCCAAATCATGACACACATGGATGTTTGCTTTCTCTTTTCTTGATCACTCCTTTTCTTCAGGGTGTAGCTACTCCCGAGGACTGCTTTTTGCAGAGGCATCGCCAATGCAGTTCTGCACCCTGCCTCAGAAGGGGGTTAATGAAGGGTACCAGCCCTCCCTTTCTACCTAGCAAATTGTTGGCTTAACAGTTCCATTCCGTGCAATGGCATAAAACTCCTCCTCCAGTCTTCGCCCGTTTCTTCACACATGTATACTTGTATCTGTCTTCGTGCTGGCATGGCTGTCCTGCCTTAAAGTCTGTCCTGTGAGTTGGAAAGTGTGTTCCAAAAGAGGCTCTTCTCGTGTGTCTGTGTCTGAGAATCCAGACACTGCTTCAGCCTCACTTAGTGGCTCATAAGACATTTACCTCTCAGGCTGTTCCCACATCCCTGCACCAGAATCCAATGGTTCCCCCAGTGTCCTGGGACTTACGCCTGTTACAAAGCACAGCTTTGTCTTTCTATAAGATCCAGAGCAGGGATGGGTAAGAGTTTGTGTGGTGTCTGAGAGTGGGACCAAACCAGACTCTGCTTCCTTCCACCTGCTCCTCTCAAGGTCCAGTTGCTCAAAGAGAAAGATGAGGATCCATTTTGACAACTCTGTCAACTGCTGCCTTTCAGTCCCTCAGAGAGCACAACTGACAAAGAGTCGGTTCTGAGCAGTTCCCGACGCAGGCATGGCCACTAGGAAGTGGGCTCAGAGCTGTTCTGCCTGGAGCTTTCAAGGTGACCTTGTGCCTCCTGAACCATCTCCTGCCAACAGCTTCCTTCACACCCTCCAGTCTGTGTGACTGCCTTAGACTTAAGCTGACGGCAGAAGACCGACCAACCCTGAGTCCCATCGCTGCCCTTCTTAACTCTCAAGGAAGGTAAGACACTCCCTCTCTCCCAACTGCAGGCTGAGTGCCCGCACCATCAAAACCATCAGCTAGTAGCCATCATAGACTAATGAGGGTTTCTTAGAGCCAGAGACAGGACTGGACTCTTCGGCTGCAATTGAGAATGTCTGACTGGTACAGTTTTCATCCTTAATGGGAAAGGCATTCATTAAATATCCACGGCCCAGCCACAGAGATGGAACTTTGTCCCTCCACATACAAAGTCTGCTTCTCTAGGAAGAAGGTAAACGGAGGAAGCCATCCTGGGTCTAGCACTTAGAGCAATAAAATGACATAGGAATGAATTTGCTTTAAATTCCCAAAGTAAAATGCCCCCATCTTGTGCTCCCCATAAGGTTCGCTTTGTATTCAGCCTCCCTGCCCCCTGATGTTGTGACAGCCTCTTGCAGTATCCCCAAGCTCCACCAGGAAGCTGGGACAACACCTCCATAAACCCCACCTCACACTGTCCCACAGCATCCCTGTACAGAGGAGATGTAGGGTGAGGGTGGACTTAGAAAGACCCAGGAAGGCACAAGGCTCGGAGAGGAGAATGCTGGGATCCACAGTCAGCCTGCTCTCTCCATCAGTAGCCCACTCAGGGGGAAGTTTGGGTGAGAATGTGGGTCTGTGTGACACCACATTCCATTTTCTAGTCTAGTCCTTAGCACCAAGCAAAGTACTGGGCAAAATAAGTAAATAAGTAAACACTAGGTATCTGTTTGAAAATGAGTGGATCTTGACACGGGAAGATAATGTGGGGTTTTGCGTTGGTTTTGAGTGCCCATGATGGACAAAGGTCACAATTTCACAATGCCAGAGACGTCTGAACTTGATTCATGGATGGCTATACTGTGGCTCAGAGAGGCTGAGTTTCTTAGTCGCAGAGTGAATGAGTTGTTGAGGTAAGGTTTAAAGCTAAGTCTTTCTGAGGCCTAAAGCAGTACTCTCTCCCATACCTCCCTAAGGGGGAGGATTTCACCTTGGATAATGTTGCCATCACCAGTGGCTCTGAGGAGAGGTACATACATCCCTGTAGTTCCAGAGGACAGACCCCCATAGCAGCTGGTGAGAATTACTCAGAGATGGATGATGGCTGGAGCCGGAGGATAGCACTCTGGAGCAAGTGAACAATGATCCGAAGATGCTCATAACCAGGGGTGTTGTATCCAGAAAGCCCAAAGAGAGGAGAAGCCCTTGGTCCTGCCAAGGCTGGAACCCCAGCCCCCATGTAGGGGAATGTCAGGGCAGGAAGGGGGAGGTTGGGGAGGGGGAACACCCTCATAAGAAGGGAGAGGGGGAGAGGATAGGGGACTTACGGACAGGAAACTGAAAAAGGGAATAACAATTGAAATGTAAATTAAAAAGTATCCAATAAAAGTTAAAAATTAAAAAAGCCTCGGTTTTCTCCAATGTTTTATTACAAGCCTTATTTATTGAACTCAAAGGTCCCCAAGAGAAAGTTCTCATAGGAGAGCTTTCAAATGTCACAGAGTGAGTGAGTTGTTCAAATGGAGTTCAGACAATTCAGGCAAGTTTTAAAGTAAGCATTCTTTCCATGAATAATAAGGGACACCACTGAATTTAGCAATATTGAATGCAAATGCAAAAGGAAGGGAGGGAGGGAAGAAGGAAGGGAGGGAAGGAGGGAGGGAGGGAGGAAGGAAGGAAAGAAGGAAGGGAGAGAGAGAGAGAGAGAGAGAGAGAGAGAGAGAGAGAGAGAGGCCAAAGAAATGCCTGCCTGGGGCAACTGGCACAATGACCTCTGAGTTACCTTTGCTGTTGCTTGTGTCAGATGCTGCCATTCTCTTGGCGGACTCTGGGCACACCCTCAAGAATGACTTAATCGTCCATAATCCGAGTGGTTCAGAAGCACAGCTTCCTCCTCCAGGTTCCGACAGGGTATTGGCGAAAGTCTGAGTTGTGGAGGAGATCTGCAGAGAACGCTTAGTGGCTCTCCAGTCAGCTTTCCCTTTCCCAACCTCAGCCAGTTGAAGAGGCCTGGGCCCTTCCACACGTAAGTGGTTCATAAACGGGCCATAACCAGCAGGTTCTAATCTTCAATGTCATTGTTGAGGGGACCCTGAAAGAAATGGAGCCCACTGGGATCTGCAACTGAATGTTGCCTCCCTGAAATCCCATCTCTCCTTGAGTAATCCGAGCTCAGAGTCGTGAATGTTTGTCTGTGTTCGTGTTTGGACTCTGCAAACGTGGTGAGTTGAGCCAAAGTTCACTAGCCTGAAGCACAGACACCTACTTTTCACACTAGAATCTTCTCAAGCTGGAATGTCAAGAGTAACGATTTATGCTGGTACAGAATTCCAGTTGACAAGATGCTACCAGTGTTGCCCCCATTGAAGCTGGGAGGCTCTCTAGGGAAGGAGATCTGGAGGCCCCTCACCCACCCACATATCATGTTTTAAGATGCTGGTAGAGGCCCAAGGCCCTAACAACTCAAAGGTTCTTGGTCTTGGTTTCTAAAGAGCTCATCCATATTCCTCTCTGTCTCTCTGTCTCTGTCTCTCTGTCTCTCTCTGTCACTCTCTCTGTCTCTGTCTCAGTCTCTCTGTGTGTGTGTGTGTGTGTGTGTGTGTGTGTGTGTGTGTGTGTGTGTGTGTGTACAGGCACATTTTGTATGCACAATGCACATCTGTGTGTTTGAAGGTCAGAGGTAAACCTTGGGTGTCATTCTTCAAAATACATCCACCTAATCACTTGGAACTAGCCAATTATCTAGGCTGGCTGGCTGGCTGATGAGCTCCAGGGAGCCAATGCTCCATACCTCTACACTGCTGGGGTTACAAACAGGTACAACCACTGCTGGATTTTTATGAGGATGCTAGGAATTGAATTAAGTTCCTTATACTTTTATAACAAGAACTTTAGCAACAAAGCTGCCTCTCAATCCCTGATCTATATTTCTTATTTATATGATTTGTTTATTTTTATTTTCTATGTATGAATACAAATATATATACATATATATGTATATATACATATATATATATATATATACATATATATAATGCGTTCTTGGTATCTCCAGAATCCAGAAGAGGGCACCAGATCCCCTGGACTTAGAGTTACAGATGGCCGTAAGCTGCTGTGTGGGAACTGGTGATCAAACCTAGGTCCTCTGAAAAAGCAGCAAGGGCTCTTAGTCACTAAACCCTTTCTCTGGGTCCTGATCGAGAATTCCTCAATCTAAAGCTAATGATAGGGACTTGCTTCCTCTCTTGGGAGAGTCTTTTCGCTTCTTTCGTCAAAACAGACTTTCAGATTACTTAAGTAATCATCAAGTTCTCATAGACCAATACCACACCTTGTCTCCCAGCTTTACCCAGCATATAACCCCTGTGAGGCTCTATTTGGGTGACAATCAAATGCCTGTCTCATTTCACAAGAGACAGCAGTGTTGGCATGTGACCCAAGTCCAAGCTCTGCATAGTCTTGGACAAGTTCACTAATCAACCTTAACCTAAGTTTGAACCATTGACTGTGGGGAAAGATGTTGATAGCTGAATGAAATCATGTCCCTCGAGAACTTAGCACAATGTTTGACTCCTGACACATGCTCACTAAACATCGAGGGGCCATGGAGAAATATCAATAGGTTAATCTCAGAGAGGCCCACACTGTGAACAGCATAGAGTGAGCAGGTGGTCCCAGGCAGCCCTACCCTTTCCGTGCTCTCCTCAGCACGCCTGGCAGCCCAGGGAGGCTGTTATTATTACTGGAGTGTGGCACCAGAAACTGACTGGCTAACTACCACCTTTCACACATACAGAGCTGGGATATGGGCTCCGCTCTGGTGACTTCCGGGTAAGACTCTTTGGGGCCACTGAAGGTCACCTGTCGGCAAGGACTGAACGGGATGTGCTGATACAAACCTCTGAACCCAGATGACCTAGGTCTGAACCTCCAGAGATACAGCTCCGTGGTGCCTGGTGGACAGCTTGAAACCATCACACCTCCTTTCTAGGCCTCGGTGGCTTCATCTGCCATTTAGTATGTAGTCCAGACTACCCCTAAGTCCTGTCTCATGTCTGCCTGCTGCCATGCCCCTCAGACTTCAGAAGGGACTTCAGGACTCCATCTTTGAAGCCAGCAGACCCCAAATCTCAGATCAGTCTTCCTCCTCGAACCCATGTTTTTCTGAATGAATCCAAGATTTGCCAGTCAAAAGCTCTGTAATTATCCTGCAGGGACCAGCCTGGCTAATAATTGCCCCCATTATTTTTAATTGTATTTTACAAGGTACCTTTCATCTAAGATCTCAAAGGACTTCTCAAACATTCATTACCCAGGCCCCACCCTTCCCTGCGTGGATGCGAAAGGCAGGGGTTGATTTTTAATGTCAGAAATAAAGAGTTGGAAAAGGAGGGCGCTGCAGTCCCTGGAGTTTTCTTACCTTGGCGTTCAAGGAAGAGAACGGACCTACGCCTGGAAGTGCTCACCTTCTGAGCTGGCTCACAGGACTGTCAGGAGGAGGGACTGGATGGGGAAGTGTGCCCCCTTTGTAGTCAGTGTGTGGGAGACAGTAATTTAGCCTTGCTCCTCACAACAGTTTCACTTCACCTTAGTCCTCAGCTGGGCTTTGAGCTGGTCTCCAACAGACAGACCTATGGTTGGTGACCTGAACGACACAAGTGAGCAAGACAGGCTAACCTCCACATCCTGAGGGGCTTCAGATGGCTAGAGGGCTCTGCAGGGAGCACAGGGGAGAGAGCTGTAAACATGCAAATAGCAAAAGGACAGTGGTTGGAACGCTGTCCAAGGAAAGGACATATACGGGTTGATCCTGACCAGTATCCACCCTTCCTGTCTGCCTGTCACTCTGCACTCAGGCTCAGTCCCTGAGCCTGACTGTACATGACATCCTCTCTATACATTGTGGGTGCAGCCGTGAGGACCACATCACGTCGAACCAATCAGCACCCAACCCTTCCTAACTATAATATTTGTTTGCAAGTAGCACAAGCTGGGCCAGTAAGAAGCCTCTTGAAGACTTTTCTGGAGCTCCTAAGGGGAAAAAGAAAATCTTATCTTTGGAGTTACCAAGCTAGAAGGATACAAACATGGGACCCCTCTGGCCACTGGATGGGAAAGATGATGAAAACAGAGCTTCAGGTTAGTAGGGGCTTTTTTGCAAACCAGTGCTAATTTTTTAGCTGTTACTTGATTCAACAAAATTTCCTTTTCATCTGTTCATAAACTGCTTTGATATAAGTTTCTTTTATTCCTAACAGATGAATAAAGTTGTGGGATGGATCCCGGGTCTACTAGAGCATTGCCTGACTCCTTCCTAATGATCTTCCCTTAGCTATCATCCATTCAACCATGCATCTATTCACAATAATATGTTCAGTGTATATAAAAGTTCAAGGCACATTGTTGAATGAATGGACGACTAATGTGCCATGACAAATTCAGTGACAAAGATCACTCCCCTCAGTAATCCTATGTGGATATTAGTTGATACGTTGCAAGGAAAATTATGAACTGAGGACTTGGAACTGAGTCAGGATCAACTATCCCCAGGATGTCAGCTGCACTTAGTCAGACTTAAGCCTTTCTTTACCAAGCCTGACCCTCTTGTAGCCCAAATGGGAGGGTCTAGGTGTCATTGGCAGGCATGTGGGTTTTCCTGTTGGAGCTGGTGCTGACACTGTGACTCCCTGGTGACATGGGTGAGACGTGACAAAGACCTGTTTTTCTCCTTGTAGTGGGGTGATTTACATTAAGCATGGAACTGCCTGGGAGGCACAGAGGTGAGATGAGTGCTAATTCCTCCAAGATGGTTCTGTAATGCCCAAGAACCAGAGGGTGTAGAAACATAGTAGTCACCCTTCATATTCTTGCTTTTCTGAGGAAATTTGCAACCCACAGAGACAATGGGTTGTATCTAAGGTCACAGAAGAATTAGAAGAGAGTGATCTGAAACCCTATGACCCCATCTGAGGCACTCCACGTAAGTCACTCTTTCCTAGGGCTACCATACAAAACAAGTGGAGTCTTGTCCCAAAGGGTCCATCTTCTCTGACCGGTTACTCGTGAAGTTGATTAGTATATGCTGAAAATACCTCACTGTTTATCTTGTCTACCGTCATCTGCTCGTGAGCTATGTGCCCCACTGACAAGGTGGTTGAAGAATTTCAAGGAAACTTAAAAGTGACATTGCCCAACCCCTGGCTGCCACTTGTGTTCCCTCTGCGTGACACAGAACACTTTTGTCAGATTTTCTTTTCTTTTCTTTTTTTTTTTTTTTTTTTTGGTTCTTTTTTTCGGAGCTGGGGACCAAACCCAGGGCCTTGTGCTTCCTAGGTAAGCGCTCTACCACTGAGCTAAATCCCCAGCCCCCAGATTTTCTGATGGAAGAGACTGGCAGGGACAAGAGGTGGTTCCCTCCCCTTCCTGACCCCTCTAGGACAATAAATACATCAGCTGCTTTCACCCTTCCTCTATAAAATTTCCAGCCTTTTCCTCCATGCCTCCTCCTTCTAAGCTAATAAATAGTAACACCATAAAACAATTACGCTAATAAATAGGGTCTTTCTTTTATTCTACCACATGTGTAGCAAGCTTCTTACTCTACATTTTCATACAGAATTTCTTGAAAGACCCATTTGTGCCAGCTGTCCACTCTTCATTATGATATACCCACCTTTAGCCTTTAGTAGGATGACTTCTCCCAATGATCATATGGATTAAAAATGAAGCCTGGGATCTTTGCTAAGCCAGAAACGTTCTTATTCTTCAGTATTGAGATGTTTCCTCAGCTTATTTGCTTTTAGTTTCTCCCCTCTCCTGCCTCCAGAGACCCTGTATATTCATTGGTCTTTTCATTAAACTCTTACTTGAGCATAGTTACTGTGCCAAAATCCAGAGATGCGAATGTGGATCATATGTCATTTTTTGAGCTCAGTGAACTTAATGATTGGTTGACATAGACAAGCGAGTTCATCCCAACATCCTGCGGTGCTAAGTGCTGGACCACAAATGCAAAGTAACATAGAACTGAGAGACGAAAAAAAACCTTGGCGGTCTTCAGATCCAATTTTCACATTGTACAGAAGAGAGAGGTAAGGCACAAAGGAAGTCAGTGGCCCCTGGCCTACAAAGAGGGCATGAGCTCTCTTCAGATACATTCATCTAAGAATGGCCTAAGATGACTTTTCTTGTGATTTAAACACACACACACACACACACACACACACACACACACACACACACACATTTGGTAGTTAGGGGAGGGGTTGCTCTGGGTTATAAATACATTTGACTCAGCTCATTATGCAATTTAAAACCTGTCTTCCTGCAGAAAACCCAACAACACACCCTGCTGTATGGTCTAGAACCACCCTTCATTATGGAAAGGACAGAGAGGGAAACCACTGAACCCTTGCAATGAGACAGAAAACCAAGATACAAAAGTTAAATGACTCATAAAGTTAGAACCTAAGCCAGGATTAGAAATTAGGCTCCCTGTCCCTTGTGTATTGTTCTTTTCTTGTTCTGTGGTAGCTATAATACCAAGCTCTCACCAGTCCAGAACAGAGAGCTAAAACTCTCGCCCAGACCCACCATAAGCATTTAGATAGGAACCTATGTCATCCTTTTCTAAGTCAGGACCAGGATCATGGATGTGTGATGCGGGCTTTACTTTGTGTTGTCAACTTAAAATTCTTAACAGTCAACAAGGGGCCCTGAAAATCATGTAGTCAGTTCTGTTCCCAAATCCAAGGTTTCGAGGTTTCATTGGTGCTACTCAAAATGACTCAGTACATGTGACTAGTTTGTCCCTCTGTTTATTTCTCTGTGTCTCTCTATAAAAGCTATGGGGAAATGGCCTGAGAATGAGCTAAGCAAAGCCAGTAAGAGGCCTCTGTGGAGGTCCTGGATCATTTCTTAGGACTTTTATCTTTCTAGACATAATAGAATGCCATTCTCCTGGAAATGACAGAGTATATCAGACCCAGACGCCAAAGCATCTGCCATTATATGTCTTATCCTCTAGTTCGTGAGCCCTTGGCGACACTCTCAGTCACTAGGATCCTCCATATTTTCTATGTAGTATTATCTTTTGGTTCTCACATATACAGTCTTTGATGTGACCACAGTGTCTTCTTTTCCTTTCCTGGATTCTCCTTAGCTGCTACGCCCCTCCCACTCCACAGGAACCTTTTTCAACCCCAATATTAAGTCCATATCTTTCTAATCAACTGATATTTCCTCATGCTTTGAGGTTTGGCTATGGCCCCATCTACTGTGTAAACAACTTTCCCTGACTGCCCTTCTATATTCTCCCCCCCACAAACACCCCTGTCAAGGTTGCACACTTCTTGAAGACAACGAGTGTCACACCTTACGTTCTTGATGCCCCATTCAAAAACATACACCCGGCAATGATCAGAGATGAGTTATTGATGCCTTGATTTTTACAGGAAGAGAATTCTTCCTGGTATGACTGGGTCACAGGTTCCCAAATCCAGCTTGCCTACTGTTAATGGATGAGTCAGACAGAACCTTGTTAAACCTGTTTCCCTGGTTGAGGCTCTTGGCCCAGACCTGTTCCTAATGTCCAGGGTGACCAGAGATTTCCCTGGTGGGACAACATTGTGTTGGTGGTCCAGATGCTTACAGAAGAAGTAGCTGTCCTTATAAGGATCATCTTCCTTAACAGGATTCAGAGCTCTGTTCAGCAGGGTCATCCAACAGTGGAGGATGAACTGACTTTCTCACTGAGAATGTCTAGTCAGAGGAACCAACCTCAGCAAATCCTTTAACATGGTGTCTGGTTTCTAGCTACAGCATGACTTTTGCTTCTCATCTCTAAAAACACTCACTAAATGCCCCTCCTTCAGGAACCCGATTCTACTTTGTTGTAAATGTATTGGTTGTGCTCTATTCCCAATGCCCCAGCTGGTTCCAATGTCGCAGGCAACAGTCTCCTAAGCACTGCCCAGACCTGCCGCCCAGAGTCCCACGAGTCAGCCCCCAGGCTTCAAGAGTGAGATCACTGAAATACAGATCTAGATGCCATCCAGGGACTGATGATTTCTCAAGTAATGGGATACCATGACCTTTGAGGGTCTTTGCATTTTGACTTTGCCTCCCTTGCACATCTTAAGCCAGCAACACTGGATAATTAAGAACCTATGCCTACCATGCTTGCTCTGGCCTGTTGGCCTTTGTTTGTGTTGCTTTCAATACCTTGAAGGATCTTCTTCCTACTGTTGCACCTCCTCCTGTCCACCCCCCTTTCTGCCACTTATGGTCTAAGATCAGATTCAATGTCACTGCTCCAGGAAGCATTCCTGGATCCCAAAACTGGATGAGGTGTCCATATCACATCTCTGTTAGCATCCTACCACAGGTCCCAAGATTTGGACCAATCAATAATGCATGTGTCTGTAATTGCCTGTAGAGTCACCACTTCCTAACTTTACATGATGTGCTGTCATGTACAAGAGTTTGCAATGTTTGTCTTCTACTTCAACCGATGTTTTTCTTAGATTGCACCATGATGTCTCAGGAAGCAGGAGTTTCCTGGGCACCCAGGATTGACAGCATTTGGTTGCACAATGCGATGACAGAAAAAAAGACTCACCCAACCAATTGTCTGGTTTCTACAGCGTCCAGCTCCTTCCAGAACATGGAAAGGCAATTAATTACTTTGAGGGGCTCATTACACATTCTGCCTCTCTACTAGTTTTCTTTCTTCTGTGACTCTTGTGGAAATGGGCATTGAGATTGGTAGAAATGAAGGGCAGAACGTCAACAGTCAATAGGATGAGCCTTGGCCTTCTCTTACACAGTGTGCATGGCCTTGGATGGATCCTAACTCTAAACCGAAAAAGCAAATCCATGAAGTTTTTAAATGTCAACCTGCAAAACAATGTTGGTAATCTTTAGTCAGGAAAAGAGTCCTTAGACACAACCCCAAGCAAATAATAGCACGAAATGGGGGGAAACTAATTGGACTCATTAAAACAAGGTTTCTTATGTTCTATGAAGGACATTAAGAGGATTGAATGAAAAGTACTCACTAAAGAAAAAAATGTTTGCAAGGGGTGCATATGACAAAGGGCCGTTTCCAAGACAAAGAACTTCCAAACTCAAAAAGCAATGCAACTAGAAAATGAGAGAAGTGCATGGCTGCCGCCCTACAGAAAGCACATGGTTAGCCATTGCTAGCTATCAAAGAGGTGCAAATTCTAAGGCTTGATGAAATGCCGATGGCGAAAATACTGAGGAAGTAAATGCTGATGAAAGATATTGGATCTTGGAGACTCTTGGTTAACATGCAGGGTGATAGATCCACTCTGGAAATGCACAGCAGTTTCTTAAAATGTTAACGATGTTTATAGCATATGACCTGCTAATCACAGTATTGGGCATTCGTCTCAGAGAAATGAATCGTCACATAAAATCTGATAAACAATGTTCCTAGCAGCATCACTTAGAACAGAGAAACATTTCAAACAACCCAGATGAAATGACCCATCACTGAAAAGGACTGGATTATTAATAAACAAAACAATGTGGATGGATTGTAAAAGTACTATAGCATGCAGAAGAGGATGGTCTTGAAAAGTGAGAGACTGTATGAATCCACTTACAAAATGTAAGAGATGGAGAACTCCCAAGAGACCAGGTGAGACAAACAGAGAGGAGGTGTGAATCTGAAAGATCCTTCGGTGATGACGGACCGGTGTGTATTGACTGTGCAAAGGCATAAACAAGTGAATACAAATGACGTCACTACTGTGGGCACCTAGGCAACAGGTGTAAGGAGCTTCCCTGGATTGTTTTCACAACCTGTGAGTGCACAATTATTTCAGTACAATATGTTAAATAGTAACTGAGAAGGAGGAAGTAAGGGGGCCTTGTACTCAGTGATCATCTACCTTGTACTCAGTGCCTTTAGTTTGTTCGTTTGTTCAACTTATTTACTGCCTTGCCTGCACAAGGCACTGTGCCTGGGAAACACCATTGTAAGCAAATACAGCCTTTTTGCCTAGCTGACAAAGGTTAAACAAACAGGACTTGAACCGGTGGCCCTGCCCTCAAAAAGACAATGGTGTCACTAGAACATTTCTAGTACAGTATCCCCCAACTCCCCCCACTAGAGCCCCAGAGCTCTCCTTTCCCTTCTCTTTTTGAGCTGTTCCAAATTCCAGAGCCCCCAATACATTCTTGAGTAGTTAGCAATCCTACTTCCAAGGGTAGGACTTCAACCTTACTAGAATCTGATTTTGGTTTGGTTTGGTTTGGTTGTCTCAGACAGACCCAGTCTTTCCAGAACTGAGGCAGTAGGTATCATGGGAAGGCACTGGAATAGTTGGTTTAGTTTTGTAGTCTTTTAGTTGTGTAGGGTTGGGAGGAGTGTGCCTGTATGTTCATATGTGTGCACTTCTGTGTGTATATGTGCACATGCATGTGTACACAGGTGTTGGGGTGGTCAGGGTTAACACTGGCTGTCTTCTGCTAGTGTTCTCTTCTTAATTTTTGAGGTAGGATCTCCCACTAAACTGGGAGCTCACCAGTTTGTTAGACTAGGTATTCAGCCAGTCCCTGGGATCCTCTTTCTCTATCTCCCCAGCACTAGGATTACTGGCATATACTTTCATGCCCAACTATTATGGGTGTTGGGGATTTGAACTCAGGTCCTCACACTTACACACCAGTACTTTACCCATCAAGTCATTTTCTACCTCCAAATTGTTTAGTTTTGTTGGAATTTTTTTGAGCACTTTTATTAAATTTTAGAATGGCTGGTTATAGCTGAAGCTTTTTTTAATTTTTGAAGTTATTTTTAATAAGTATTCTTAAATAAAAAAGGAATTTTATTACTTTAAATGTTTCAAGGAAAGAAAACAATATCTGGTGTGTGTGTGTGAGTGTGTGTGTGTGTGTGTGTGTGTGTGTGTGTGTGTGTGTGTGTTTAATGAATATGGCCTTTTGACACCTTAACAAACCTAAGAGAACAGAGGATATTATTTAAGCGGTTCTTCTCCGCTGTCTATCCTGACTGTGACCTCATTGACTCATGGCTCCATTGGTATATTGTTACCTAGGAATGCCCATCACAGTGGTATCCTTTCCCATAGTACATAGTAATTAAGAGTCCTGAGATGTCTGAGTGTTAACGTCATCTGGCCCTCAGGAGAGGGCAGAACTAAAGAGCCAAGCTTATTATCACAGCTTAAATGCATCACAAAATAATCCCAACACTGTCTGTCACCAGCAAAGATGGGCAGTGTCTGCCCAGAGCACCCTGGAAACTAAACATGGCATGCCTTTAACCATGGAGTTCTTTCTGCTTGCTCTGTCCTCAGTGATGGCATTGTCGGATCCTTAAAGTAACTGACAGCCTTATCCTTTTAAAAATTATAGTGAGATATAACACATTAAGATCCAACTGACATCTGTTTTCTTCTGCATATGTCCATGTCTTGCCCTTTCCTAGGCCTATACTGAATCTGACTGTGCTGAGGTCTGTCGCCAAGGCAGCTATGCAAAAGAATTAGTTGAAAACATTAATAAGGCAAACATTTTATTGAAATAAAAATGAAAATAATAAAATCATGTTTGCACACTTAACCCATTAACAGCATGCCAACATTTCAGTGTGGCTTTTTGAGTGGTGACTGAAGGGGGTCTGACTCTGTCTTTCTCATAGACACCGTAAACCAAAGCAAGAAGCAGGAGAACTTAAAACTGTGAGGCATTCTGAGCTAATGCTGTGGGCTCTCCAGGACTGCCCCTGTCCCCTTCATAGCGACCTTCCCTGCCCACAACAAAACAGCCTTTGCATTCTCTTGATCATTCGCCTTCGAATTTTAAAGTGTCGTTGGGGGTTTTCTGCTTATATAATATTCGATTGTGAAATTGGAATAAAGGTGAGCTGTCATGCAGATTTCTGCACAGACAACTGCACTAGCCACTCCTGCAAAGCCCACGGCTGACCACCAGGAACAAAGGTAAGCGAGCGGATACAAAACCTTCCGCCCAGAGGTCTCAGCCAGCCTGAGACTTCCCATGTGGGGAGGGGAAGGACTCACTCACCTGGCAGTTAAGTGAGTGGTTGACAGTTGTGTAGAAGAGCACACACTCCCTGTGAACACATTCGCACCCCGGTGTGATCTATTTACAGAAGACGGGATCATGCTATAGATACGCTCTACTTTCCTGTTCATCGTGTAACTCCTCTCCACGTAATAAATGTGGACTGCTGCACAGTACCATACAGTAAGGTCAACCACAGAAGACAACACCGAAGGCCTAGATGTGATGGATGGTTCTGCCATTACTCTTCAGGCAGATCACTTAGTGTCTCTGAGCCTCAGTTTCTTCCTTCATAAAATAGCATCATCCTCTGGTGGCCATTAATCTCTCTGCTTTGCACAGCAGCTAGGCATGTTCCAGCCTGACTCTCACCAAAGGACTGTTGCCCTGCAATAGAAAAGGCTCCAACCTTGGGCTCCAACCATAAGCCAGGCCCTGTCTAGCTCCTGAGAATGACTCCTTCCTATAATGGTTGGCCTCACCTTATATTTAACAATCATATTGCCCATAGTTTGAATTTGTATCAGGCTGGGTACACAAATACAGCTTGTGGCCCGGATTGGGTACATAGGCAATGGAGACAGAATTGCATCCTAGATATGAAGATGTTTATGATGACAGGATGCTGTTTAAATTTAGGGTAGGGGTTGGACGGAATCATTTAAAACAAGGCTGTAGAACATGGAGGATTAGCGAGAAAGCAGAGCTCTTTCCAGATAAATCTTCCTCCACAGACTTCTTTACCTGCAGGGGCAATGCATACTACAGTCTACAGAGGCTTCTACATCAGAGACCACGTCAAACAAATCCAACCTCCCAATCTCTTCTATCCCTTTTAGTTCCTAACCCAGGGACATCTGAGCATTGACCATCTGAAAACCTGAAGAAGTGGTCTCCAATCTCCTGCTGGACCCTATCCAGCAGTGGACCCAGTGATCATCTTGCTCTAGCAGTAGAGAAGCCCACAGTTTTAAACACCTCACTCTGTGACCGGCACGGTGCAGGGACTTCCTTAACCTTGCAGTTAAAAGCAGAGGCTCAGGCCTGGTTTCAAAGCCTGGTCTTCTACATGATCTTGGCTAAGTGATTTGACCTCTCTGGTCTTATTCCGTGTCTGAAAAGGGAAATAATACTTGGCCAATATTTGTGCATGCAAACACTCAGAATAATTCAGTCCTAGGTGGTAACTGTTATCACTGAGATTACCTCAACACAAGACCGGGTAGTCTTGACCCTCATGCTGTAAGATCTCACCTTTCTGAGCCAACTGCCAAGACTTCACATGAGCTTGCTCTGGACTTTCCTGTATGATCTGAGTTCCCAGCCCTGCCTACTTGTGTCTCCTGCCTGACCATTTGATCTCTTTCAATTAAGGTAATCCCTTTAAAGTAATGGCTTTTACAAGCATGCGCCTCAATACATAGGAAGTATTATGCACTCAAGATGTACTGCCTACACTGGCCATTTTAGAACCTTGGTATTAATGTTCTAATGTTACAGGCAAAACAAAATACCAGCAACCAGACCAGCAAGTTTCAACGACTTTGTCTCAGTCATTCAACTAGACCATGAATGAGGCCAAGTTTGAAACTGTTTATATGTGACAAGCCTGTGTTCATGGTGTTTGCCAACATCCCTAGAAATCAAGAAGGGCAGGGGTTCTAGACACTTCTTGTTTTATAGCAAAAGGAGCTTTGTAATGTCAGTGCATGTCAGAATTGACAGCAAGTTGGTCTGCAATAGAAGCAAGCTAGGAGCTGGATCTCAGAACAAGCCCTATCGAAACCATTTTAGGACACCAAAATGTTGAGGGACGGGAGGGCAAGAAAAAAATGAGACACTTGGAAACTCGTGGAAGAGGTTTCAGTATTCACCTGCAGATGCACAGATGGGCTTGTTCCTGGGTCTATCTCGTGGACCCTTGAAGAGGATATACAAAGTGATACTGGAGTTTAGAACGAGAGAACACTTTCCATCACGCTCAGGAAGACTAGTAGCGAGTGCATAGCTACTAGCCCTTGGCAGAATTGCTGATGGCTGCAGGCCTGGCAAGTGTACAGGACTGACTTCAAATTAACACATACCAGATGGCTACCAAGAGCCAGGCAAGACATGAGCACACAATCCCCAGACTTGATGATGTTATTTTTAAGCTGTCATTACTGAATGCTTAGTCTGTGTTTGCTCACATTTAGCACTCACATACTGTTTCCCAATGTACTACATTTTTTTCAAGCCTTGCACTATGTAGAAGTAGACATGCATGGAATTTTATAGATGAGAGAACAGCATTCAAAACAGAGGTATCAAGCAGGCTTTCTACACCGACTTCCTGGAAGATCCTGTTGAGAGTTCTGAGTTCAAAGCCAGAGGGTTGGCAAAAAAAAAAAAAAAAAATTCACACTGTGATCAATACCTTCAAGAGGCACAGAAAAGGTTGGGTTCTGGCACGTATGATGGTGACCTAAAGACTCAGGCCTCCTGATGTCCAACCCAGGGTCTTTTCTTACTGCCCATTCCTTACAGAAAGCTCACGGCGGAGCTGCAGGCAGGCAGAGCAAATGCTGGGTTAAAATGTGACCTCTGACAGAAATTCTAGTCCTAATCCTCGGATCTGTGAACATTACCTTATATGGTAAAGGAAAGAGCTGTTTTTACAGCTGCATTTAAATGGGGGCTCTTGATATTGGGATACCCAGATTACAGAGTTCTCCCTGAATGCAGTCATGTATATACTTGTGAAAGGCAGGCAAAGAAGTTCTACACACACAGGAGAAGGTAGTGTGGAAAGAGAACAAAGATCGGTGTGTCCACACGCCCCAAAGAATGGACAAGGAATGTTGGGAAATCGGATTTTCAGAGCCTTCAGAAGGCTCTCCTTGTTGACACCTTGATTTTGACACAGGATGCTGACTTCCCTCTAGGACTAAGAGAGAAAATTCTTACTATTTTTAATTATTTACTTATTTAATCAACTACGACAAGATTTTTAAATCACCTAGGAGATACCTGAACATGTATATGAGGATGTTTTCAGAGAAATTTAATTAAGGATGGCAGACCCACCCTTAATGTGAGTAGCACTATCCCCAAGGGCAGGGGTCCATGTCTGGATACAAAGGGAGAAAGGTGTAAACCTTCCTGTGTTTCCTCATTATGAATACAACATGACCAGATGCCTCAGGCTCCTGCCTCCATGCCTGCCCATCATGGTGGACTGTATCTTCAATCTGTAAGCCCAGACAAACATTTGTCATTTGTTGCCAGATACTCGGTCACAGAAGGATAATCAATATATCACGTTTGTGGTAATTATTACAGAAACTATGGAAACTAATACCCTCATTAAATGTTAATTTTCTTTCTCTTCCATACCTTCCAAATCAAAATACACACACACACACACACACACACACACACACACACACACACCTATACACATCGCATACACATTGAACAACAATAATATGTACTTTTCATGCACTTTGCATTGCTGACAAGAAAGGTCTCTTCTGACCTGTGACAGGGGAGGTCCCAGTGTGTCTATGAAGGTGACTAGCTGAGACTCCTGGCAGTAGAGAATATGTATCCTGAAGTGGCCACTTCCTGTAGCCAGGTAGGACTCCCAGTGGAGTCCCAGTGGAGGGATAAGGACAGCAACAAACCCACAAAACCTTTGACCCAAAATGTGTCCTGTCTATAAACTATGCAGGGACAAAGATAGAACAAAGATTAAGGGCATGGCTAACCAATGACTGGTCAAAATAGAGACCCATCCCATGGGTAAGAAGCAATCCCTGAGACTGTCAATGATACTCTATTGTGCTTACAGAGAGGTGCCTAGCATAACTGTCTACTGAGAGGCTCCACCCAACAGCCAATTAATACAGATGCAGAGACCCACAGCCAAACATTAGATGGAGTCTTATAGAAGAGTTGGGGGAAGGATTGAGGAACCCAAAGAGGACAGGGACTCCACAGGAAGACAACAGAGTCCACTAACCTTACCCTTGGGGGCTCCCAGAGACTGAACCATCAACCAAAGACTGAAGATGGGCTGGACATAGGCCTCCTGCACATATGTAGCAGATGTGCAGCTTGGTCTTTGTGTGGGTCCCCCAACAATGGAGCAGGGGCTGTCCCTTAATCTATTGTTTGCCTGTGGATTCCATTCCCCTAACTGAGTCAGGCCACCTTGTCTGGCCTAAATAGGAGAGAATGTGCCCAGTCCTGCAGTGACTTGATGGGAAGGGGGGTAGTGATGGCCAGGGGGACTCCCCTTTCTCAGAGGAGAGGGGTATCTGTGTAAGGGGATACTGGGAAGAGAGGGAAGGCTGATACTAGGATGTAAGTTGAACAAATAAATTTTTAAAACTTAAATTAAAAATGTGTAAAGTATTATTAGCAGATATACTAAATATAATATAGAACTTATTAATACTATACCATAAACATATTACTGTATCTTTATTAATAATTAACCCACTTGGTCCACCTCCTGTCAGGACAGAGTTTTGTCCAGCATTTCCTTCAGCTCATGAATACAATGATAGCATTTTAAGCTAATGGCACTTTCCCAAGAGAAAGGTTTTGTCTCCACCTCATAGCACATACTTTGTCGTTGTTTCTGAAGGCACTGGGGCTGCATATTTTTGTTTTGTTCTCTCCTCTGGGAAGAAATTGCCAAATGAGGCAGAGCTTCGGTGTGCTATAAAACCAGTAAACAGGCAGAAAGTCCAAGGCCAGCAAAATAGAGGCAATGAACCAACCAATACCAACTTCTTGTCTTTTGAGTACAATTAGGGCAGAAAGCTATTATGAGATGCGGAATTTTTCACAATGAGGTATTCCTGGAGCCATGTGTCCTGACGCATCATGGAGTATGACGTGGAGAGGTCTGGGATGCTAATATCCAAGATCTAGGAGATGTCCGCCATGGAAAACCACAGTGCAAATATTACATCTCAAGTCAGAGTGCCCTGTGTTTTATTAATAGTCTTCACCTACCACGCTCAGAATACAATATCTGCTGCAAAGGAACACCCATTCAGAGCCTGCCCCACATGTGGCCCATACATATACAGCCACCCAATTAGACAAGATGGATGAAGCAAAGAAGTGCAGGCTGACAGGAGCCGGATGTAGATCGCTCCTGAGAGACACAGCCAGAATACAGCAAATACAGAGGCGAATGCCAGCAGCAAACCACTGAACTGAGAATAGGTCCTCCGTTGAAGGAATCAGAGAAAGAACTGGAAGAGCTTGAAGGGGTTCAAGACCCCATATGTACAATGTCAACCAACCAGAGCTTCCAGGGACTAAGCCAATACCTAAAGACTATACATGGACTGACCCTGGACTCTGACCTCATAGGTAGCAATGAATATCCTAGTAAGAGCACCAGTGGAAGGGGAAGCCCTGGGTCCTGCTAAGACTGAACCCCCAGTGAACATGATTGTTGAGGGGAGGGCGGCAATGGGGGGAGGATGGGGAGGGGAAGCCCATATAGAACGGGAAGAGGAAGGGATGTTGACCCAGAAACCAGGAAGGGGAATAATAATCGAAATGTAAATAAGAAATACTCAAGTTAATAAAGATTAAAAAAAACAATATCTGCTGCAGAAAGATACAGAGTGAGGAACTAAAAAACTTCTTTTTAAAAAAAAATTCACTCAATGTAAATTCCACAAGGGTAGAGGTGGTTTGGAGTAGAAGAGACTTGGGAAGGTATTTAACCTTCTTTACCTTATTTCACAGGTGACGAGCCTAATACTCGGAAGACCTGCACTAGATAGATGAACTATAATGGACTATCATGAAGTAAAAATGTTGTGTTAAGCCCTATAGTGATGCCCACCTATAGCTCAGGCACTCAGGCCCATCCCAAGCCCATCCAAGGCCGGTCTAGGCTACATAGACTATCCTGCCTCAAATGACAACAAATACATACCCAACTCTTGGCCTTTACCTGCCTTTCTGGACATCATGTACCTGGGCAACACTCCCTCCTCAGAGCCCGGCCATGTTGCAGCTCTAGCCTTCTTGTAACACCTGCTGGGTCAAGTTAACCTACAGCTGGTGTTTATGAGAGCCTGGCCTCTTTGCACCTGGCCCGGTTGATTACTGTTGGAAAATGAGGTGCCTCTTGAATTGGGGCACCAGAATACAGGGTAGGAAGGAGCACGGCTACAGTCCTCAGTCAAGGCAAATCTTCTCTGCCCTAACATAACCTCAGATCACTGTTGTGCCCACAGGGAAACCCTACAGGAAACTCACTTGAGGCAAAACTTCATACAACCTCACTAACGATCCCAACAACCTGAGCAAAACCTACACTAACCAACCCCTCCAGCCTGAGCCAAGAAAAAGCATCTGGCAAACAGATGAGTGTTCCACTTTTGAAACTGAATGGCATATTATCGGTACCTGCAAAAATACCTGAAGACAAATAGTGACTCTCTCAGCGTGGCGCCTTAGCTATTCCAGGCAGTACAGAGCATTTAGCTAAGGCTATCCTACTTGGAGACATGCAGATGATGATGGTTCCAGTGGGCAGGATCCAGTCTCCCCAACAAGTGGCCAATGAAGCACTATCAGCATCCGTGTTACCTGCTGATTCATTCATTTACTCAAACAGTTCTGGTAATTGTTCTCTCCTTGGCTTCACCCTTCCTTGTGGAGGAAGGCTATAATAATATGCCTCTCCAATGTCTGGCTCCTTCCACCTCTCTCTCCTCATCTCAAATACAAAAGTGACTTACCTTGTAAATGAGCTTAAGGGGGCAGGCTTTGCATTCTTCATTCAGTCTCTCATTCTTCCCTTTGGGATCTGCCTGTGTCCATGGAGCATCCCATTTTCTGCACTCAGGGAAGGCGCTGAGATGCTCACAGTGGTCCAGGAGGAGTAAGATTGCAACGGGCTAAATTGATGCTTGCAGAGGTGCGATATTAAGCCATTAGCAAGAAGATCTAAGCCCCCCTCTCTAATATTAGCCGTTTTTATCATGAATAAAGGTGACCATCTGACTTTTCGGAGCATCTTGCATAATGGGTTCTGAATTTCTATGAAGGAAAGCTGATATTGTTTCCTGACTTTCACAACTCCAGTGACAGTTGAGCTTTTTTAAACTGTGTATGAACTGGGCATGCACACATACCAGGCTGAGTAGGGCAGGAGTATACATCCCCAGTGACTCACAGTCAGGACAAGACAAAGAAAAGGAAGATAATTTGTTCTATATTTACCAACAAAAGTCCAGCTATACTGGTTTGGACTTTGTCAACTTGACACAAAGTGATAATCTGGAAAGAGGGAACCTCAACTAAAAAAAAAACAAAAAACAAAAAACAAAAAACAAACAAACAACAACAACAAAAAAAAAAAACTCCTGTATCTAATGAGCCTGTAGTCAAACTATAAGGAACTTTTTTTCTATTGATGATTGGTGTCGGAGGGCCCAGACCACTGTAGGTGGTGTCACACCAGGCTACTGTGGGTGGTGCCACTGCTGGTTAGTTGTCCTTGGGTTGTATTTTAAAAAATGAATGGGCCAGGCATGGTGGTACATGCCTTGAATCCCAGCACTCAGGAGGCAGGAGGATCTCTGTCAGTTCAACGTCAGCCTGGTCCACAAATCTAGTCCAGAACAGCCAGAGATAATTCAAAGAAACCCAGTCTTGGGGGGGGGGGGGAAGAATGTGTGTGTGTGTGTGTGTGTGTGTGTGTGTGTGTGTGTGAGAGAGAGAGAGAGAGAGAGAGAGAGAGAGAGAGAGAAGAGAGAGAACAATAGAAGAGTCATCCATGGAGAACAAGTCAGTAAGCAGCAGTGTTTCAAGGAATTCTTCATGACAGACCATAAGCTATGAAATAAAATAAACCCTTTCCTCCCACAAGTTTATGTTTATGGTGTTTATACCAACAACAGAGAAGTAAACGAACACACTAGCCTGTCAAAGACTCTGCCCTGGGGAAAACAGGGTGGTTATTCATCTCAATGTGAAGTCTTTGCAATATTATTGCAATAATAAAGAGGCACCCAGAACCCTGAAGGGGAACATAAGGAAACCCAAGGCTTCCTGGGAAGAAAGGTATCTTGGAGAGGAAGTGCCACTTTCCTGGTAGTGAAGAGCAGGAGTATGGGGGCAGAAGTTGGAGAAGTGGGTGGAGTCGAGTAAGCTACTTCCTTGACTGGCACTCTAGAATATCCAGGGAGTAAGGTTAAAAGCAAGCATACACCTTTTCCAAGGTCACTTGAAGAGTTAGCCAGCCCATAATCTTAAATTGGACCCCATATCCGTAATATGAGACCTGAAGCTTGTTTTCTAAACAAAGAAATAGCCTCCCCATTTGTCAGTAGATGATGAAAGCATTCTGTATTAATTTTGTTTTATTTTCTCCCTGAAGTATTTGTAACTTTCTGGGATGAAAATACGACAGCTTAAAACAATAGGGAGCATGCTAGGTAGATAGATCCGTTGGCTCAGTGCTTGTGAAAACAGGAAGAACTTTCAATTCCCAGACCCTACATTAAAAAGCCAAATGTGGCTGCTCCTGCTTGTTACATCAATGACAGGGAGCTGGAGGCAGGTAGATCACTGGGGGGAGCCTAGGCTTGATGATGTTAGTGGGCTGTAGGATTAAGCTGGGACTTGGCTTGGTGGCGGCTGTGGCAGGGAACGCAGAGGCCTTTTAGGGGAAATTAGACGGTGGGTCTGTAGGCGAAGGCCTTCTCCATGGCTCCCTACAGTGGATCCGGATGAAAAGAGGCAGTCATGGTTTTAAGACATTTATTGTCATGGCAGAAAGTGGATGGGTAAAGCCGTACCCTTCTTCTCAGGGTGGGCCTGAGATTAAATACTTTTTTCAGGGAGGAGTGTCTGGGAAGGAGAGTTTATTGGCTAAGTCCTCCAGGTCGCTAGGTACCTCATTAAAATGGAGATCTGTCTTGAGTCTATGTAACCATAGGTCACATCCTCTATCTGTGGAGGTGCTTGGGGCGTTGCCCTTATGTGACTGAAGGCCACAATTTATGGGGAGCTGTGGCTACTGACAGGGGCCTGGTGCCGGGAAACCAAGTGAGGTGCCTACTGATCCTCCAGGGTCACCGAGGTTGTGAGCCTTTGCTCAACAAGGCTACCTTTCACCATCCCACAGCCAAGCTCTCCATGGCTTTTGTCAGGGGAGTGGGAGGAGCTTTGGCTGAACCCCAATCTCTGCTCTGACTCTCCTCATGCTCTGGAATAGCCATGACTCACCAGGGAAATAGATCCAACAAGAAGGACTGGGTAAATGAGAGGTGATTAATCTGTACACAATTGGAACATAAACAGGAAGACGAAAAATAAGTAATTAGTTGAAAGATATTGTATAAATTTGATTTTGTCGTGGAATATCTTGGTTTCTCCATCTATGTTAATTGAGAGTTTTGCAGGATACAGTAACCTGGGCTGGCATTTGTGTTCTCTTAGGGTCTGTATGACATCAGTCCAGGACCTTCTGGCTTTCATAGTCTCTGGTGAGAAGTCTGGTGTGATTCTGATAGATCTGCCTTTATATGTTCCTTGGCCTTTGTCCCTTACTGCTTTTAATATTATTTCTTTGTTTTGTGCATTTGGTGTTTTGACTATCATGTGACGGGAGGAGTTTCTTTTCTGGTCCAATCTATTTGGAATTCTATAGGCTTCTTGTATGTCCATCGGCATCTCTTTCTTTGGGTTAGGGCAGTTTTCTTCTATAATTTTGTTGAAGATATTTACTGTCTCTTTAAATTGGGAATCTTTGTTCTCTTCTTACCTATTATCCTTAGGTTTGATCTTCTCATTGTGTTCTGGATTTCCTGGATGTTTTGGGTTAGGAGCTTTTTTTGTTTTGCATTTTCTTTGACTATTGTGTCAATGTTTTCTATGGTGTCTTCTGCCCCTGAGATTCTCTCTTCTATCTCTTGTATCTGTTGGTGATGCTTGCATTTATGACTGCTGATCTCTTTCCTAGGCTTTCTATCTCCAGGGCTGTCTCCCTTTGTGGTTTCTTTATTGTTTCTATTTCCATTTTTTAGATCCTGAATGATTTTTGTTCAATTCCTTCACCTGTTTTGTTATGTTTTCCTGTAATTCTTTAAGGGATTTTTGTGTTTCCTCTTTAAGGGCTTCTACTTGTTTATTTGTGTTGTCCTGTGTTTCTTTAAGGGAGTTATTTATGTCCTTCTTAAAGTCCTCTATCATCATCATAAGATGTGATTTTAAATCCAAATCTTGCTTTTCTGGTGTATTTGGGTATCCAGTATTTGCTATGGTGGGAAAACTGGGTTCTGATGATGCCAAGTGGCCTTGGTTTCTGTTGTTTAGGTTCTTGCCCTTGCCTCTCTCCATCTACTTCTCTCTGGTGTTAGCTGGTCTTGCTGTCTCTGACAGTGGCTTGACCCTCCTGTAAGCTGGTGTGTCAGCACTCCTAGAGACTGGCTTTCTCCCAGCAGGATCTGGGTACAGATTGCTGTGTCCCAGGGTCAGTTCTGGGTGCAGGTGGAAACTGGAAGGATTTTGTCCCAGACTGCTCCTTGGTTCCTGTGTGAGGGCTCCAGGCAGGTTCTTCTTGGGGCAGGAATGTGAGCAGAAATAGTGGTCTTACCTGTGCTCTCAGGATTGCTCGCACTTCTGAAAATCCAGCTCTCTCCCCACAGGACCTGGGTACAGTGAGCTGTGGCACAGGGTCAGTTTCGGGCACAGGCACAATAGCTGATAGAGATGCATACGTTTGTTCATGAGTCCATAGTCATGGGTTTTTAAGGAACTGGCTCATGTAGTTTTGGAATAATGTATCTGAAAGCCATATACAAGTCAGCAGGCTGGAAAGAGATCTGGCTAAGAACTGATATCGCCGTCTTGAATCCAAAAGTTAGAATCTATGTTACTAGCTGAAGAGAGGAAAATGTGTTCTGTTTGGGAGGGGAAATCTCAATCTTTGCTCTCAAGTCCTTCAACAGATTGGATGAAGCCTATCCACACCACATATGGCAAAAGGCTTAAAGTCTACTGGTTTTAAATGTTATCTACATCTTAAAAATAACTTTATAACAATATATAGATTAGGATTTGACTAAGCAATTAATCACGGTAGTCCAGCCCAGGTAACATAAAAATCAGCAATCAGTTCCACTCTTAAACAAGTAACCTCCCATCTCTCATGCAGTTTCTAGAAATTGAGATCAAATGATACTTTATACTTCCTAATGCTGCGACCTTTTAATATGGTTCCTTGTGATGTGGTGACCCCAGTCATAAAATTATTTTCATTGCTACTTCATAACTGTAATTTTGCTACTGTTTTGAATTGTAATGCAAATATCTGTATATTCTGATGATCTTAGGTGACCCCAAAGTGGTAGTGACCTACAGGTTGGAAACCACTCCTTTATATGATGCCACATTAACTTCTTTGAATGTAGGCTTTCTTTCTAATGTTCATCTTCACAACTGTTAGACAACAGGTTTTTATCTATCTCGTCTGCTGTTATCCCAGTACCTAGATCAAGCCCTAGCATGTCTCACATTGGGATGGTCTTTTGCCTGATTTCTCTCAAAGTCAGAGGAAGCATGGACTGTAGAACTTCAGGCAAACCCAACACTTTCTCACTAAAGAGCTTTCTGAGAGTCTTTACCAATACAGCTCTGGTGGAACTTGAAGAAGGGAGAAGAGAAGAGGCTCTCTCCAGGAATAAAACAGAGGGCTTCGCTTAGCCTCCCTCCCTCAGAAGTGGGGAGCAACAGACATTTTGGGTACTTCTAGCATTTTCATGTAAAGCTACCTCCTCAGAACCTCAGCATTTCTCCCACAGTTTGCAGTGCTCACTGCAGTCTCAGCACTGGTGCCTCTGGGAAAACTCTTATGTCTGAAAGTTCAGCCCAGGCTTTCACTCCTCAGGCTAAGATCTGTCAACATGGCTTCCAGTCTTCCATCTCCCAGCCTTACGGATGGCGGCTTCCTCAGCAATTACTAAGCTTGACATCAACCCAGCCCTGGTTTTCCTCTCAGGCCTTCTAATGCCGTGTAACCACTTACCTCTGTTAAGTTCACTGAGTTGAAACTATCTAAAGAGGTCTATGTTGACATGATGATGCCTCCCTCAACTATAGTATTTAGGCCTGCAAAATATACTAGCTAAATCAAATTTTTTTCGGAGCTTGTATTCTCAAAATTCATAATTCAAAAGAAATAAACTTGCCTGTCCAAGAGCTTTTAGAGTTAGTTGAGTGGTAGGACTCTGAATGGGTTTGCTTTGACCACAAAGGCATAGTGAATCCTCACTGGTCAGGCCTGGCTCCTGGACTGGGCCCAGTGCTCACAACAAACATGTACTGAGTGTGAATGGCAGTCCCCTGAAACCACTGAGGATGAATGGAGAGCCCGTTTTCATGGACGGGGAGAGCTGATAGACAGAATCAACACTTCCCCAACACTGTGACTTACTGTCTTTAGGAAGAAATAGACACATTGACAAATTGCAATCATGTAACTAGAGTGCCCAAGTTCACTGCTGCCCGTCACTCAGATGCCAAGGAGCCAAGATAGAAATTGAATCTTTTATGCTTTATTCATAAAGTTGGCAATGCAAGAAAAAGTGGATTCACGTCCTAGAAGCCTGTCTTCCATCTACTGTCTAGGTGACAGGTTGTGTTGGGGGGAAAGGAGGGAGCTAAGGCAATCTATCATTTGAGGGCTGGTCAGGTGATAAGCAATGTTTCTGCGACTTTCGAAGTCTATGCTTCTCCAGTTATCACCTCTTTCTCTTTTTCTCATTCTGTTGATGTTTAGGCAATTCTGAAAAGTCTGACTTAACTTAGTTCTGCTGGTATCAACCTTATGCTCAGCTTTGGGGCAGTAGGGCTGGGAGAAGATTAATTCACAACAATCTAATTAGTCACAGTATGTAACACTAGGTTAGTAATCACATGCACGAGTGTATTCCTCTCTCCTGTGGAGTACACATGTGTCTATAATTCAAAATATGATATGAATGTGGGGAAACCCAAGGTAACTGGGAGTAAGAGGAGTGTTCATTTTGCAAACCACAGATACCACATAGTTTGTCCCTACAAAGCCATCACCTGGAAGGAGGGAGGCCCTGTCACTTCACAGACTCCTTTGGGCTCCAAGACTTATACTTTCTCACTGTGAGTCTAGTGTTCTTGTCATTCATCCTGGCCAGGTCACATCGCCCCAACTGTTTTTTAATTCACGGAAATTTCAATAATGTTCTTTTTTTTATATAGAAGCCTCCAGAAAAAGAAGTAATTTCAACTAACATATTTAATTCAATCATGATTCTGGTGCCACCAATCACCCAAAGCACTCATCCCCAAGTATCATACCATGCCATATGGTTCTTTCATTTGGGCTTCTAAAAACTCTCACAAAATAGGAGCAGACCCGTGACTTGGCTGAGGGAACCCAGCTCCTGGGCAAGAGTCCCCGGTGAAGAGCTAGCTCCATCTGTCTCCTAGATCAGCAGTCCCTGTCACTTCGTCTCCATAACAACTGAAGGGTGGTTGAGACGACTGAAGATGTTTAACCAGGAAGACTGGAAAGGGGTGGTGACATCATTCCTTCAATTGTCAGTAGGCTTCGCTGTAAAACAGAAGCTTCACTGAAAATTTTCACGGCCCCTTGAAGACAAACAGAACCGAAAGTGATATCGAGTTCTGCTTAATATAACGGAAAAGATGGACGGTAGAGAGTGTACACACATTAATGTGGATGTTCTGGAGATAACTATGGCAGCTCCTACTGGGTGTGACAGAGTAAAAAAACCCTGATGCATACAGCACATAGAGTACAGGACTTCTAGCACATGTTTTTAAATTTATTATTAGTGAGCAGGAGAGCACGCATTCATGCATGTGTGCCTGTGTGTGCATGTGTGCGTGTGTGTGTGTGTGTATGTGTGTGTGTGTGTGTGTGTGTGTGTGTGTGTGTGTGTGTGTGTGTGTGTGTGTTTGGGTGCTGCAGAGCCTATGTAAAGGCCACAGTGCAGCTTTGTGGAGTTGCTTTCTCTTTTACATGAACTCAGGGAATTGAACTCAGATCATCTGCCTTATACAGCAAGCTCCTTTATCTACTAAACCATTTTGTAAATTTTGGGTACAGAACTTTTAATGGTCATATAGATATGAAATTATTTCTTTTTTAAGATTTTTTTTTAACATTTCTTGATTGACTAATTGATTGAATGTAGGAGCCATGCCACAACACACATTTGAAAAATCAGAGAATAATTTGCAGGAGTCAGTTCTTTCCTCCCACCACATGTTTTTGAGGGATAGAATTCCAGCCTTTACCCTTGGCAGGAGGGACTGCCCATTGAGGTATCACATTTGCCCTTAAATTACTTCCTATGTTCTGCCTACCCCATTCCCTGAAGTTATATCCTTGTAAGTCTGGTTTATGATTCTGAGTCACTCCCAGCTGGCAAACTGACTCCCCAAAATAAAATAGACAAGAAATAAATAAATCTGTAAATAAACATTACCCATTGGTTAAAAAATGATTAATTTTGTATTGATGATTTCTGTAAACATCTATGTATCTGTAACTGTTCTAATCTACCCCCAGGACTTCCCAAAATTCTTAGTTTCATGTTTATTGCTTAAAATTAGTTTCATGTTTATTGCTTAAAAGAATCCATTTTTATACAGTTAGGGTAATTCTGCTTATTTGGGAATATTTTTCCAATTTCCATATTCTTCGTCATAGGATAGTGATCTACCTGAAGGAAGTGAGGACAGAATGGTCAGGCTTCTGGAGGTGTTCCCTGAGCACTTCCTTCTGCCTCGCTCATGGGTCCCTCACCCCAGATTCTGCACAAAGCAGCATCATGGAGGTGTCTATCTCTTTCAGATGCAGGACTCCAGCTTGTCCTTCACTGGAGGACTATCTCCCATGGGTGTTTGGAGCTGGGATCAAACCGTCTTGGCCTTGGAGCTGATAATTTTCTTTTTGCTTGTCTGTCCCATAAGATGAGCAACACAGGAAGATTTCCCATGATACACTTGGGTGTGCTGTGTCCACAGATCCATTTTGCAGGAAAGAAATTTAAAACCAGAGACTGAGTGTCTTGCCTGAGGTCCTGTGCTACTGATGTCTGGTGTATATCTGAAGGACATTGAGGATCTTGCCCAATGCTTTTTCCTCTGCCCAACACAACTCCTTCACCAGGTTTAATTTTTGCATCTCTAATGGAGAAGGAAACTGAGCTAGGAAAAGACACTCTATGGATCTGTGAAGTGGCTCAGCTCTGATCACAACTGGACTGGCCTCTAATGTCCTCCATTCAGGTCACCCAGTGACATAGTATCTTTCTCCGTTCTGAACTGCTCTACCCTGGGGACATAACTAGCTCTGTGAGCTCTTCGTGCTTGTGTTATATGAAGCTTCCAGACAGCTGAGTTCCTCATATGCCTGGTGATAACACCTGTACAATGGGCTTCCACTAGAAGCTTGCAGCTCCCTGAGGCAAAAAGGGAAGGTGAAACACTCTTCTCCTTACTCAACTTTTAGGGACAAGCACCTCTTCAGATTAGTCCTGTGGCTAGCTGAATGGTGAGCTGTAGGCTAACTTCCAGTGTATATACCTTCCTCCCCAACCATGTCTTGAGGGTAGTTCCTGCCAAGTTTTACCCCTTTCGCTGAGCAAACATTTATTGAGACCTAGGCTCTCCTCGTCTCTGACTGGAGGCAGTGACAGACAGTTATAATACAGTGAGGCGAGCACTCTGCAGAGTGCTGTGCTGTGCTGTAGGGCAGAGGTGACAGTCATCCAGGCCCCAGTGACCCCCAGATCCCTCTCAGTCTTTGTCTTCCCCCTCCCTTTCATTTGTTCTTCCTGTCTCCATCTTGCTCTCTTCCCTCTGAATATTTATTATTTTTCTACTCTCCTAGATGCTGTGAGAAGTTGACTCTGGATCCTTGTGACTCACATTGTACATACTTGGCCAAGATAGGAGAATCCATTTCCTCCTAATTTTCTGATCCCAGTGTCCTTTACTGTCTCTTGGGTGTGTGTCTTAGTTAGGGTTTCCACTGCTGTGAAGAGACACCATGACCAAGGCAACTCTTATAAAGGACAACATTTAATTATGGCTGGCTTACAGGTTCAGACGTTCAGCCCAAGATCAGGAAGTGGGGAGCATGGCAGCATCCAGGCAGATATGGGGCTGGGGGAGCTGAGAGTTCTACATCTTGATCTAAAGGCAGACAGGAGAAGATTGGCTTCCCGCTGCCTAGGAGGAGGGTCTCAATGCCCACCCCCAGAGTGACACACCTACTCCAGCAATACCTCCTAATAGTGCCATTCCCTGGGCCAAGCATATACAGATCACCACAGTATCCAAGTCCCTGTTACCACATTGGCCTCATTCTCTAGAAGGTACTTCTCATCTCAGACTGGTTTCTAGCTCACTTCTCACTACTCCAATATCAAATTTCTCAGATAGACAGAAATCGGGAGAGATCTCACTTCCTTCCCTGACTTTCTGCTGTGGGTTGAATTCGGCCCTCCAGAAACAGATGTTCAAGTCTTAAGTCCTGGTACCTGTGAATATGACGGTATTTGAAAATAGGATTTTATAGAAATAATCCAAATAGAGTTTGCATTGGGCAAGGGTGGGACCTAAACCAGGGACTGCTACCTTTACCAAAAGGAGAGAACAGTGCAGAGACAGAAAAATGGGGCGAATGGCATAGGAGAAGCAGAAGTTGAAAGGATACACCTACATAGCATGCAGGACTTGATCATGACCACAGACATGAACAAATGCAAGGGGCTAGAGCTTCAGAGAGACCACAGCCCCGTTCATACTCTAAGTTAGGGTCTTTAGCCTATAGAACATCAAGGTGATGATTATATGTTCTAAGTCACTCATTGTAGTATTTTTCTCTGGTGGCCTAGAACATTGATAAATGATCCTGAAGGTGTTTAGGTTTTGGGGGTTAATGACTTTCAGTGATTGGTATTGCATGTACTGTAGGTTCCCTCTTCTGTAAACTGTTCCTACTTAAAATCCTTGGAGACCCTGGCAGAAACAAGACACTCTAGCACAGTTGCATGAACAGGACAGGTAAGTAACCAGAGAACCCGTAAACCACTGAATAAATAACTACTATCAATAATGGCTTCTCCCTCTCTAAAGATTCTGAATAAAAGGGCATCGACTCAGTGACAGGGAAGCAGGAGGCCATGGGCCCATGAAATGCTCTAAAGTCAGAGCTCTCCTTATGTCCTAGGACAGCAGTTCTTGACCTGTGGGTTGTAACCCCTTTCGGGGTTGAAAGAGCCTTCCACAGGGGTCACCTGAGACCACCAGAAAACACAGATACTTAAATTATGATTCCTAATAATAGCAAACTTATGTTATGAAGTAGCAACGAAAATAATTTTATGGTGGGGGGGGGGGGTCACTACAATGTGAGGAACTGTTTAAAAGGGTCCCAGAATTAGGAAGCTTGAGAACCACGGAGCTAAGAGGACACACCTTGTTTTTGTTTTGTCTTCTGTGAAGTGGTGGCCGTTACTATTGCCACTTGACTGATTAGCACGTAGAAAGTTAGAGCGGTAGGGCCTTTCTAGAGTGAAGCTTGATTCTCCAGAGCAGCTGTGAGCTTGAGCAGCCACTGGAAGCACTGGATAAAGTTTTGAAAGGCTCTGAGCTTGGAGCTAACTCCTGGATTCCGGCCTTAATTCTCCCTGACAACTGTGAGGCCAATGCTACAAGTAGGAAATGCTGCTGCCCTCATCATTTGGGTATTCTTGGTCTTAACTCGTTGATACCGTATTGCTGGATGCTCTTGTGTAACTGATCATCTCACTGAGGTACATAACTCTGAGGCCATGGGGGAGGTACTGATCCCTGCTCTGCTTGTCCTATAGCCTAAACCGAAGTGGCAACCTGGGGGTGATGTGGTTTGCAAACTGTAGAGCCCGAGATGGGATTCTTTGATGCAGATCAATGTTTTGAGCGCTTGGGAGTTGTGCCAGCTGCCAGAGATATAAACAAAAATGACTGGTGTCTATTTTTGCACGCAACAACTGAAAGGTGAGCCGTTGCCATGGGCTCTGTACTGTGTCATGTGTTGGGAATAAGTTTATATTGAGACAAGTAAGGCTCTGTGCTCACAAAACTGCTCACCATGGGTAAGAAAGGTAGATGTTCTAAATGTGAATGTAATGTAGCCCTCATGTTCTATTGAGGCTGTGACGGAAGCATTAGACGGTGCTACTAGCATACTTAATGGGGCATCCTAGCCTGGCCTATGAATCTGGGAAGGTCACTCCCAAGGAGAGGATATTTAAGTGTCCTTGAGAAGCACCTGAACTGAGAAGCTGAGTATGCAAACCATGCTCAGCGATGACCATGTGCTTAGATAGAGATGGGATTCGTGCCACAGCTCCATCAGTCAAGGTAGATTTAACGCCCATAGCAGAATACCCTGTGTCTGTCATTCTCCTCCCAGTACTCTCTGTGTCACAGATAGACCCAGACACATAGACACTTGCATGAGTGCACACACAACCACACATATCCCCCACACACTAACGATTACACACGTATATGGTTCTGGTTAATTTAGCACACAAAATATAAAACACACATGGGCTCGTAAACTCAGCACGCATTTGCAGGTCTGTGCACCAGATGCTATCTGTGAAGGTCTCTGCCCCGACTCAGTGGGAGCATTCAAACTAAGAAAAGAGAGCAGGTTCAGGGAGGGGGAGGAGCAACCACCGGTTAGCAAGCAAAGCGCAGGGGAGCTTCTAGTGGAGAAAGAGTTCTCTTCCTGGGAAGTGTTACAGCCTTTATATGACAGATAACAGAGTAAGGCAATAGAGTAATTCTCACACACCTTTATTCCTTCTGGATAGGATATTATATACAGTTTTAGGAGTGGGCTGAGGTCTGACAGTGGGTACTTCCTGTTCGCTTGGTCTGAGATGTTAGGGATGCCTCATCTATACATGGAGGAACTTGGGGGCAATGATCCTACTTGACCGATGCTCACAACTGCTTCTTCGGCTGTGTGACAGGGACCTGGTACTGGGAGCAGGTGAAGCTCCTGCTGTCCTTTTGGGTCCCTGGGACTTCCAACCGAGCTCAACCCTTACCAGGCTTCTTCTCACAGTCCACCACCCCACACGCATTCATGGTGTTGTTTAAACTAGCTCCCATCTCACGACTAGATCTTGACGTTTCACAAATGAAATAAAAGGTTTTCAACTTTTTCATGAGTAAGACTTGTCCACAGGCAGAAGACAGAGGATTAAGCAACACATCCTAGCAGGCTCCATGACTGTCTGAAGGCAACTCTCCATCACAGCCTGCCTCCCAGGAGAAGTGGGTCCCTGTGGCCTCTTGGAACTTTATCCCTTTAGCATGTGTCACCTCCGCCTCTCTTCATCTATTGCCACCAGAAGAGCAGTGACTATGTCCACTGCATTTAACCTCTAAAAGTGTCTTAGCCTATACCTGGCACAAATCGGGATCTCAGCCAACACTTGACTTAGCAAGCACTCCTCCCTACCGAACCTCCAGCCTGCCGCACAGAGCCTTGGCATTTTCTACCTGTGCCTGTGAGGAGCTGTGCACAGATGAATGTGTGGGCTTTGTTGTTTCTTATTGTTATCACTGTTTGCTTTGTTTTGACATCCCAAAGGGACGTTTTGCTGTCACTATGATAACCATCACAGCCCTCTGCTTCAAAACATGCCCGTGGCCTTGCCAGAAGGAGCAATAAATAAGCCCAGAATCGAAAGTTTAAGCAGAACAAAGCCAGTCATCACCCATACTGTGACCGCAGACATTAAGATATCCTAATACGAAATACTCAAATCAAACAATTTCTCAACATTGTGATAAAAGCACTTAGTGTGATTTGAAGACCTGGGCCACCTTTGACACCATCCTTACAGACGAGTTTTTACACTGTGGTTGGTTACTTTTTTGTATATTTGGGCATTTCTTGTTCGGCTTCACCGTTTGCCAGATGTACAGAGCATGGTGGAGGGGAAATAAAAATGGATGCTCAGAGATAGCCCACAGCCATGAAGAAAGATAATGACCTCTGCAAGAACTAGAAGGCTGACTTTAAAGATGAGCATGGTGAGTTAGTTATAGAGCCTTTCTCTTGGTGCTGGACAGTAAGCCATGGGAATCAAGAGAACAGGCCTCTTTCTTGCTCAGATGCTCTCCCAATGCTGAGCAGGGTCTGGTACGTAAGAGAAAATTAATCTGTGCTTGTAGGGTGAGGATAGTCCCACCTATGTAAGTATGTTAGAGAAAGAAAAGGCTTAATCTTAGAAAGCTACGTGATCAAAGCTAAGAGGAACCATAAAAAAGAGGGCTTTCATTTTCTACTTCCATACAGATTTACATATGAGGACACCTACAAAAGGGGAAGTGGTTTGTTCAGAATCATACAGTGCTGTGGGCAGACGAATACCCTGCCTCTCCCTCTTCATAACTGTACTTGTCCATAGGGTTCCTTATATAAGGAAATAATGGTAAAATAAAGTCAGAGTGGGCTCTAATCCAGTTTGACTCCTGTCCATACAAGGAGAAGGAATTAAGAATAGGGACCTGCAGCGGAGAGCTGAGAAGGCACATGGAGAACAAGACCATCTGCAAGCTAAGGAGACTAGCCTCAGAAGAAACCAAGCCTGCTAAGTCCTTGAGCCTTAGGCTTCCAGCATTCAGCTCTATATGAAAATAATTTACCAGCCCTTTGGCCATTCAGTCAGCACTGCTTTTTTTTTTTTTTATGGCAACCCTGGAAATCTAATACACACAGAGAGTGTAAACTAGAAGCCAGGCTTGCTGAATCTCTATCCTGTCCCTTTCACACAACAGCACCCAGCTGGTCCCATTCAATGCTCTCCCAGTCCCCGAGAAGGAGCGTGACAATTACAACGATACTAAATAACCCATTTACAAAGGCTAGAGTGTACCAAGCTGTCCTCTAAACACTTCACACACATTGATTCGTTTAATTCTTTCAACGGTACCACGAGTATCATTTGGTGTCCCATTTACAGATGAGAGAATTAAAGGACAAAGACATAGCAAAAAAAAGATCACAAAAATCACTAAAGGCTGAAGCTGTGAGTCAAGCCCAGGCAGCTTCAGGAGCTCACACACATGCTCATCTACTGGGGGCATGTCTACAAAAGTATTGTCAAAGGTGAGAGACAGGTGAGACAGCCCTTCACATCACTGGAGACTTGCTCCATAGAGGAATTAGACACAGATACGCTTATCTTAACCCTGAGTAGCTTGTCGGAGGGATAAAACTAATGAGCAGAGTGCATTCAGGGGCCTGGCTAAGAAGTGAGGTGTCAGAATTTATCCAGTGCAGACTCTTGCAGTTTGTTAGGACATCCAAAGGAAAGCACAGGGCAGACTTCAAGCCCCCTCGAGTTCCACAGCACCTTAAACAAGTCCTTAAAGACGAAAGAATCAAACTACACCAGCCAAAGCACTAACTAATAAAGAAATGAGATTGAACCCTCTCTCTTCCAAGCATTAAGCAAATGATTGGGGATTCTAGAATCAGTTAAAACCATCCCACGGATTAGATACAATGTATGCAGAACACTGGTAAGAGTTGCTAATGCACGCTAAGCAACCAAGGAACAGACATCAGATTAAGTAATGATCAGGGAGTGACCACATTACAAGGTTCTCTCCTCTGTGAAACCCTCGCCAGGCTTCATCCTATGATATCCAAATCACCTGCCTTTTCCTCTTGCTCTGGAGGAAGTCACTTGCCCATCCTATTTGTCATTCAGTTTGCTCTGCATAGCATCATAAAAGTCGATGACACATTCGTATATCCACCCATCGACTCACTGTAATTACAGTGGACAGTTTCTAGGTCTCAGTGCTGTTCTGGGTACTGGGAGTTCCTACACAAGTACAATGTGTTTTCCATCCTCAGAGGGTGTATGCTTTGTGGGTAACCTATGGTGTACCCAATAAGTAGGGCCACTGACAATAATAATACACTTATACTTTGACTGTTTCAGGGTAATATTTTTTTCATGGGTTTACCCAGCACTTTATTTCCAGACACTTATTTCATGGTTTATAGGATATAGAGGCACAATATTAATTCTATTCTGAATGACCTTCTAAAGATCTAACCAAGCTGGGTTCAGTAACAGACACATCAAGGAATTATCACAAAGAACTGGGCTGCGTGCAGGCCCAGGAAAGAACCACTGTTTTCTGGATGGTGAGGTAGGAGAGAGCTCCCCACTAGTAAGAACCAAGAGTATTATTGCTTCATAGTCCACCAATCTGTGCAAGACTTAAATGCCAGTTCCTCCATGCATTCCACTGACAGGGACAGGTGAGGCTTGTCCAGTTTATCTCTACCTTCCCTGTGGAACTCTTATATTTTCTGCTTTCTTTTTTCTTAAAACTTATTTGGTCTCATTTTATTTAATTTATTTGTGTGTGGGGGTGGGAGGGTGGGGTGAGCGAGCTTCTCTCTGTGTGTGTAAGGATCAGTGGAAAACATTGAGACTTTTCCTTCCCCCACCATGATCCTGGAGAACAAACTCAGGTCAAAACAAAAAAAGGCAAGTGCCTTTACCGCAGCTTATATCTTCTGCTTTCTTTGAGGAACTAGGCCCTGAGGATAGAAGTGCCTTGCTAAAGAGCACATGACTGAAGAGCAGCGGACATTTTAACAGCTAATATCTGTAAGATAGTACGTGAGACAGGATGCTCTTCTCCGGCCAAAACCCCTACTGTGGAACTGTGCAGACTTTTCCTCAATTAATTTTTCAAACGCTTACATGAAGTTGTTCTTGACTCCATTTCACAGTTGAGAAGACTGAGGTGAGGGAGAGATTTTCACAAGGATATCTAGCTTTGGGGTAACCCACTCCAGGACGTTGGAATAACAGCCTGAACATGCATCTGAGTGGGAACCTGAAGTGGTGCCAAGGGTGGGGCGAATGAAAGAACATGGAGGGGTGGGACAGAGGGCGGGGATGACCGGCAGTTCTCTAGAGGTGAGAAAGTCCCGCCCCCAGGAGAGAGAGGTTCGGGATTGGCTTCTCGTGGCGGATTGGCAGCTCTAGGATGCGCGCAGTGAGGAGGGCGGGGCGCGAGCCGGAAGTGGGCGAGAGGCGGCTGAGGCGTGCTCCGAGAGCGGCGGCCGCCACTTTGCGCAGGAGCTGCGGCCGGGCGGGTACGGGGTGTGATGGAAGGCCCGGGCCTGGGCTCGCAGGTGAGCGCGGCTGGAGGTGGGCGGCGGTGGGGACGCAAGTCCCGGTCAGGTGAGGCGATTCCGTGAGGACGGCGGGGCCTGGGCCTTGGCCACACTAGGAAAGATGCTGGCTGTCCTTTTGAGGTAGCCGCAAAGCGAGGCCGGGTACTCCTGCCGCCTCCATTGGGCGGCAGGGTGTCGCGCACCGGCGCCTTAGACGCCTAGGACCTGTAAGGTGTCAGGTGACACACCTCGGGTAGTACAGCCAGCCTTGGACCTTAGTCTGGAGTCTGAGAGATTCTGTTGAGAAATTTCCAGCCCTAGCGCCTAGGCTGCCGCCTTCTCTCCACCTTGTGCTGTCTTAGCTCCTGTTCCCATCCACATCCTTCCTAGTCCTTGAAAGCATCGAGCCTGTGGAGGCAGGAGGAAGGGAGCACTATGGTACCATCTGCAAAATCCCAAAGGATTCTATTCTGAGAAGCGCTAGATTAGTCCCAGAGGACAGAGGAGGCCAAAGGGGAAGCTATAAAAACCGAGAATTAAGAATTTGTTCCTTTCGAGTGTGACCTCTAAAGACTAATAACTGGCATTGAACAGATTCCCACATAATATTTCCGGGCTTCTTCTATCCTAGCAAATGGTTAGCATGTGCCACACGCTTTTATGCCCACCTTTTTATCCCAGCATCAAAGTCCTTAAGCAAAAGAAACCCCCATTTACAGGTGAGAAAACTGTAGCAGTCTCTAATTCAAGCTGAGCTGGAAGTAGATTTTTTTTTTTCCTCAAGCAGTTTGAGGTAGTCACCTTAGGTTTTGGACCTTTAAAGAAAAAATTTTCCCCAATTCCAAGAGTGTTCTTCATATCTCCTTATTTTTCTTCTTCAACCAGTTTGGTGTAGGTTTAAGTGGAAAAATAACATGCTGAGGTGTTTCTGTTAGGAGTTCTTGCATTTTAAAAGAAATAAAAAGAATGTGCATGCGGGGAGCCTGGCTTGCTCTGAAAGAGTGTAGAGTCTTTACGTGAAACAGTGTCTCAGTATTTTTCTCAGGCTCATGACTGCCACTCATTAATAAAAGCCTGTGAGAGCTTAGGTTTACTCTGCTGAAGGGAAAATAACCCTGCTCAAGTTCCATGACATCAGAAGGGAGAGGATGATTTTAGAGGTTGAAGTTGGTGGGGCAAGCTAGACTGTTGTTATGATAAGTGCTACTGCTACTTTCTTGAGTTACAATGTGAAGAGCTTACACTTCCTAGAAATCCCCCAGTCTTGGTCCTTCACTCCTTCTCGAGAGCTAGGTAGGAGTAATTATTTCTAATTTTAAAAGTGAGAACAGACACTCGAGAAAATGTAGTCACATGCTAGAGAGCAACTGAGTGGCACGGCCAAGATTCCATTCATTCATCTAGTAAATGTGTTTTGAATGTCTCCTGGAAGTTGGGCTCTATTCCTCATGAACAAAGCAGACAGAGCATCCCTTTTGTTGAATTTGCTTAGTGCTGATAGTTTTGGGGGTTTTCTTTTGTCAGAATTTTCCTACCCGGCCTGGTTCTTAGTTATGTTTAATACCTCATCTTTTACAGTTCTGTTTGCTCCAGAATCTCCCAGCTACACTGGGCTGCAGGCCTTAATACATACTTGCTCTATGTCTCTCCTATGTATTGATGTGGCTTATC
This sequence comes from Rattus norvegicus, assembly GCF_021556685.1. NCBI lineage: Eukaryota > Metazoa > Chordata > Mammalia > Rodentia > Muridae > Rattus > Rattus norvegicus. The sequence continues at coordinate 109,665,222 of NC_141534.1, forward strand.
CCTCCATTTCTATAACGTCTTCAGACAAATCTCACCACAGTGTAGCTTTTTGATCCTCTTATACTTAAAATTGCAGGCCTTTTTCATTGTCATCACTAACAGTAACACTCCCTGACCACACTCCCTGACCTCCCTCCTGGTTTCATTTCTCCCCAGCATTTAATATCATGCAATATGCGGTGCTCCTGATGAGGTGCTCTCTCTCTTCTGCTAAGTATTAAGTGTCATGAAGGTAGTGATTTGTATCAGATGCGTTAATCATTCATTATGTTGTGTTGAACATAAAAAAAATGAATCTAACACTAGTGTTCAACCAGCAGTCAATTTAGAAACTTAACTCTGATACTTCTGTTAATATTGTGACAAATATTAGTGGTGTTCTGTCATACCTCCCTACCCCCATTTTATTTGCCAGTCAGCCTTGCCAGAGTTTTGCAGATCATGATTTCTTCTTAGAATCCACCGTAACTTCAGAATGCTTTAAAACTAATGTGATTGCATCATAATTGCCATATAGCTTAAAGATGCTCTGTCGGGCCTGCTCAAAAGCATGATGGCATGGAAAACAGCCACTGTTAACTCATGGATCTGTGCACCAGAAATTTGAATATACTGGTTCAGGTTGCTTTGTCACCCCGCTCCTTTGTGTCTGGAGCCTCAGCAGGAAAGACTCATAAGCCAGATGAGATGGCTAGCTAGAGCTGGGATAATCTAGGAGTGTTTTTACTGGCAAATCTAGCGTTTGATGCTGACTCTCACACAGGTGCCTGGTCTAATGCACAGCGTGGTAGCTGGATGCTAAAAGAAGTGTGTCTTAAGAGAAAAGAAGAGAAAGCTTCTTCCAGTTTCTAAAGCCTAGGCTTGCGGACTGGCACAGCAGCGTTTCTATGCTATTTAATCAGTGAAGCAGTTCACAGAGCGTAGAGTAAAGAGAAAGTGACATAGACCTTCACCTCTTCATGTTGAAAATAAGAAAAACTGGGGACTCATATTATGAAAACTGCCACTGGTGCACCCTTATACCTCATACATAATTTTCAGTTTGGGCCCTTTTCTTCCCTATGGAGAAGTATTTAACTATATATGTCTTTCTTGTTATTCCTTTTTTTTTTTTTCTCCTTCTCCCCAATACCCCACGTATCTTATAAAAACAAAGAAACAAAACATGGTACCCTGGTCCTTTGAATCATTTGTGAACTGGAATCTTAGGTGGACCAGAGAAAATCAAATGGATCAGAATCATAGACTATGTAGAGCCAGCTGTCTTGCATTTGAATAGATTATAATTACTGTGATACAGAAAGAATCCTAAAAGGTTCTTACTTTCCTTGCAATGTAGCTAAGTACCTGTTGGTTTTGGCTATGTATGCCTCTGTGTTTGCTTATTTAGCAGATAGATCCAAGCAAACCTATCCAAAAGAGCATTATGGTTCTCGTTCCGGGTGAGATGAGGGGATGAAAGCACACCTCTCTCCCACTGAACGTAGGTATGAATCCGGCAGACTTTAAAACATCTCCTGAAGGACCCCGGAAAAGTAAATGGTAAATCATATTAAAGATGACGGCAACCAAAGTCCATGAATGTACTTTACCTTTGTCGCCTCTGGTTTGCCCCTGTTACAGACTTGAGCCCTGGAAGGGGACGTTGCTGTAGCAGAGCTCCATGAGCAGTGTCGTTAGTTCACTCAAGAAGCAAGAAAGGGATCTTTTGGCAGCATGAATGCTAGGACTTTCCTCAGTAGCCAGAATAATTGAGATTTCAAGGGTAATTTCTGGAATTGAGCACAAAACCAAAATCCATATGTGAAATAATAAGTTGATAAACTGGACAACAAAATTTAAAACTTAGCCAATGAACAATTCTTTTAAGAAGCTATAGCCCAGGAGAAAACATTTTGAAAGTCACATATTTCTTGTACTAATCTAGATTGTTTAATATCAAGAACTCTTAAAACTTACAGTAAGGAAACAAAAGGCACAGATGAAAAACAGAAGGTAGATATGTTAGCCCAGGACTGTTAGACCAGCACTTAGGAAGCCGAAACAGGAAGATCACAAGTTAGAGGCTGAACTATGAGACTCTGAATCAAGAAGAGAGGGTGGCAAAGGCTTGAGCAGAAACTTCATAGAAGATATGCAGAAGACAGATTAGCACATGAAGTAATGCTTACCCCCATTCACCACTATCTATATGTAAATTAAGACCCTTATGAAACATACCGTACATCTGTTGTGCTAACAGTTGACTAAATTGGAAGTGCTCTTTTAAAGTCTCTTTCTGGTTCCCAGATTGGTTTTGGTTGTTTTGGGGTTTTTTTTTTGTTTTGTTTTGTTTTGTTTTTCCTATCCTGTATTATTTTGTGTCCTCTCATGCTACAGTTAATGAAAGAAGTGTTATGATCCCTATAATTATAAACTGATTTTCTGTTTCAGTTCTATCCGTTTTTACTTCATGAATTTAAACCATTGAATTCTGTATACATCCAGTGTTACATCTTCTTATATAACTAGCTCTATAATATCATGACGTCTCTTTTATTCCCCAAAATACTGTTGACACTGCTTTGTCATATCTTCAGATGACCACTACATTCCTCATGTTTGTGTACATCTTTCTGTATGTTTCAATTGAGCTTCCCATAGACAGTCGGCATTTTTCTATCCTTGTAGACTTTACTCTGTATATGCCTATATAGGGTACGTTCTTTTTATATTTTTTAATTTAGGATGTATGCAAATTATGTCTTTCTGTTTTTAGGAAGCATTGCAAAACTTCTAAGTATCCCAAATCTCAAGTGTCAGTCCCCCACCTCAAAAGCACACACTCACTCACCCTTAATTCTTTGCTCAGCTTATTTCTCTTGAAATCTGCTCTCCCCTTGAGCCACCTCAGCCTGTTGCATGGATTATTTCTGGCTTCTCATTTATACAGAGAGGCCCTGAGGCTCTAGCAGCCCTTTTAACATTATAACCCAACTTTGTTACAAAGTAGCCTAAAATAATCAACCATCTCAATGTAGTAAGTAAGTTTGCTGTGTCCTGTTGGTCATATTCAGCCACCTCATAGGTGTCTTCAGGAGCATGAGGCTATGGGCCACAGGTTGGACATATTGAAAGTATTTTCTCAAATTCTGACATTTTGGGGTCTATGGTAAGGTTCACCCATCTCCCTACTTTTTTTTTAATTGGAAAATTTTTTTTACACACTATGTTCTGATCATGATTTTCCTCATCTCAGTCTCTTCCAGGTCCTTCCCGTCTTCCCATGTACTCAAATCCATGCCCTTGCATTCATGCGCACTGTGCTCTTAGGTGGGCATGCTCTCGCTCCTGCTCTCTCTCTTCCTCCCTCCCTCTCCCTCCCTCTCTCTCCCTCCCTCTCCCTCCCTCCCTCCAAAAAAAAAAACTTTCTTAAGTTCTCATTTCTTAGATACTTTGCTTTTATTCACAGTTAAAATAGTTTATTTTGAGTGTTTTGTCCAGTTTTCTAGGTCTTCTTTAAAATAGGACAGTCAATGGTGAGATCTAATCCTTATTGCATTGTACACTAAAGTAGAAGGCCCTACTTTATAAGTAGCTGAGAAAAGAACTTGCACTTAGGAGTATTAAGTGCTGCCTTCTAAGGCAAAATAGAAGTCTCATAAAGCATCAGCAAGCAGAGTTTGATGATACCAACAGTTTGTGAGGATGAGAACCATGAAAGTTCCCAGGCCCTGCTCTGGAAAGCTTAATTGATGTGGCCATTTTAAAATGGGCTTAGCATACCTTAAATGCCAGACAGTTAAGCTCTGGCTACGTATTGTTAAGAATTGTTTATGCATGAATACTCGGAGACATACACAAGCATATGCACAGCAGTACTCTTAGCAGTACTAGCCCCAAGCTAGGAAGATTCAAGTAAGTGGCCACATAAATAAGTTGACAGTGGTATGATAATGCTGGGTCATTTTACATCAACCTGGTCGCTTCTGTACTGGCTGTTGCTGCATGACCAATAATCACACATATAATGGCTTAGAGTGCCTGTTTATTAGCTCCGTGTTTCTGCTTGTCGGAAGTCCAAGCCCATCTTACCTGGATCCTTTGTTCAGGGTCTCACAAGCTGCTGTCAAGGCTGAGCTGTGTTCCCTTATGTAACTTAGAGTTGTTTCTCAAGCCCATGTGGTTAGTAATACAATTCAACTCTGTGCAGAGGTTCGATACACACTTTCATTTTCTTGTTGTCTGTCACCCAGGAGTGCTTTCACTTCTAAAAGCTACCCTCAGTCCTTGCCACCCGGGCTTTTTGCAGTCCTTTTTGTTTCATAGCAGCCTGCTTTTGTAAAACCAATAGGAGCTGCTGCTAAGGCAGTCTTAGTCACCCTGTCATAGCCTACATTATCCCACCACCTTTGTCATATTCCTTGCCCGGAATTTCCATCTTCAAAGGGAAAGGAAATTGCAAGAGTTTGATCATTAGGAAGTGAGAATATGTTTTAGGGTGTGCTCACCACAACTCTGAAAACAAGGTCCTGGTAATGTTCCTTCAGTGCCCGTATCCATGACCTTCTACTACTGCAGCTACCAAGGCACGTTTGTGCCTTTTCCGATGACCTGTTTTATGACACTTATAGTTTGGGTTTTTCTCATTTTAAGCATCTTCTAAGATAAAGTTTTCATTAAGACACTCCAGTAAGAGTTTAAAGCAATTTGATTTGTTGCCATAGGTATTGTTGACAGTATAAAATGCTTCATTCCATGATTGAATTTTGGTATTAATTGTTCTACATGCTTTGTCAATTGCTCTTACTCTTCAGTGCAGGAATCATAGCCATGGATCCCATGTTCCAGGATTTGGTCAACACGGCATCTGTGCACATGAAAACAAAGAACTTGCGAAAGCAAAAGAAATTCTTCCTCTTATAGAGGACTCCAGTAACTGTGACATTGTCAAAGCTACACAGTGAGTCTCCTGGATTCTCTGTTAAGTCCTTAGAGTCTCTTCAGTCATGGTGATGGGTATGCAGTTGGTGGCACTCTGTGGGCACTTTGTTAACTGTACCCTGACAGCTCCTGCACCAGATGGGTTTGCCATTCCAGCATCCAAGTACCTAGTGCAGTGTGCAGTGTGCCTTGGCTGTTCCATTAGACCGTGAGCAGCTTTTCAGCAGAGCTTAACCTTCTTTCTCTTTGTACCCCAGGCCTTTTGCTTAGTTTCTGTCTTTTATTAAGTGCCTCGTAAAATGTTTACTGGACAAATGAATGATTTGGAACAAGATTAAAACCAGACTCTACTGTGAATTTCAAGTATTCTACAACATAATACAGGAGTGGAATGGGAAAGAGCAGCTTATGTTTGGGATATTAATTGCTAATTAGTATATATTTCCTGCATTTCTGTTTGCTGGCCCCAGAGGACAGGTAGTTAGAAGTGTATTCTAACAGATCCGTTCCTTGTGCTGGAAATGGAAATGAATTTTTAAAATGTTCTGCTTACAGTGACCATCATGTGGATATCCATGTTGCCAGGGATCGCCAGGGCCATCTTCATGGAGTCCTGTTCATTTCAGGGACCAGCTCAACTCTTGCTTTTAAGCATAGTTTGAAATATGTTGTTTATCAGACAGAGTTAGGTAGTAATTTATATTTTAGTAGTCAAGTATAATCATTATAATGTCCATTTAGTGTAAGTCACACTCATCTAATTACTGTAAAGGAAATAGGATTGCCAGTCTATCTTGGTATCATTCCTGTTAAAACCCTGTTTGGCTTTAACACTAACCAACGTTTATGTTCATTATTCATACATTGACAGTTTCCTGAGTGGGTTATTCCAATTACCAGTTTATATAAAGTTAGTTTAAAGACCCCAGGTCTACTGCTTTGGGTGAATACTATTTGATAGTTTGTATTGCTTTGAAGATGAGAGTATTCTTAAGGGGAATGTTGGCTTTAATCAGAATGGGAACACTGAAATGTCTCTGTCACCAGGATGCTAGACATGAGCTGCATTCACAGGGAAGCTCAGTAAGAACCCATCTTTGATGTTCCTTTAGGTCTCGGACCTTCACAGATGATTGTGGAGATATCTTTAGACCAGTGGTCCTCAACTTTCTGATGCTGCAACCCTTTAAATACAGTTCCTCATGTCATAGTGACCCCAGCCCCAAAATTATTTTCATTGCTACTTCATAACTAATTTTGCCACTGTTACAAGTCGTGATATAAGGATCTGTGTTTTCTGATGGTCTTAAGTGACCACTGTGAAAGAATTGTTTAACCTCCAAAGGGGTCTTGACCCACAGGTCGGTGCTTTAGATAGGGGACAGAAACAGAGAGACAAACATTATATTCAACAAATAGTATGTTCTCTTATGTTTCTCAAATAAAAGAAATATTGTTTTCCAGTAAAATGTCCAAAGTGACCTTTAAAAGATGGATAGTCCAGCTATGACGATGTGCCATTATCAGAAGCTTCCGTGTATTGTTTACACATACACATTTTTATCGAGCAAAACATTTGCATTTAATTGTGAAAAAGTGAGATCATTTTGCCAATTGATTTGAGTTTTGACCTCTGAGGGCCAGTTGCAATTTTCAGGTCCTTCTAAATAGAAATAAATTTCAGAGAAACTACTAAAAATATATGTTGTGGTTAGTTTTTATTAAAAAGAAATGTTGCTAATGTATGATGTTTAAAATTATGAAAGCGTTACAAAAATAGCCCAGCAGACTCAATATCGTCTAGACTCACCTTTTCTTTTCCTTTTGTCCATTTTACACTTGCTCTTCTCATCTGTATTCACAGTTATCGCCCCCATGATGGCCTCTGAATTCTGTTCTTACACTGATCTAAGCTGCTTCTTCCATATTGCCACCAACTCAAATTCTCAGCGTTTTTCCTTTTGAAATGACTTTCCCGGTTTCCAACTGAACTGAAGATGAACTCCCAGTCTCACCCACCTTGTGTGGTCTTGCCCCTGCCTCTCCACTGTATTATGCTCACCATTGCTAAGCTGCTTCTGTTTCTTTGAACATCTATGCAGTGTTTCACATCTCAGTTTTGTACGTGCTATTCTTCCTGTCCAGAATGTCCTCCCTTCTTAAATTACAGCTTGTGTGTCATGTTTTAGATGCCCCAAGAAGAACTCTTGTCTGGCTCTACATCCTGGCCATTTCTTGTTGGTTTATCTCATTCCAAGTTTGCTTTTAGGGTTTCACCCACATTGTAAGGCAGTTGCATAGGTGTAGTTTGCGTCATAGATAAGATTGAAGTCAGGAGCCAACACTGTGCTCAGACAAATGAAGTTACTGAAGGAGAGCAGGTGTGAGGACTAAGGCTTAATAAAGTGTCTTCAGCTCCATGTGGGTGAGTCCATCAGTTGGTACACTGAGCTTACTTTTGTTTGGCTTTATGCTATTTCCCTATTATGCGTTAATTAGAGTTAGACCATGTCCAAGAATTCGCCATTGTGAATTCAGCAATCAAGTTTCAACCATTCTTGCATCCAAAATGTTTTCCTCCCCCTTCTCAGAGGAGAAGGGAGAGGTGAGTGGGGGGAGGAGCTGTGTAAGGGAGGAACAGGGAGGGGGGGTGAATATTGGGATGTATATTGAGATGTAAAGTGAATAAATAAATAAATAAATGGAAAGAAAAACAACATAAAAGGCAAAAATTAAAAAAATATTGCACCTGAATTTGTACTGTACATTAATAGAATTTTAAATCTGTCATGATTGCCTATATAATACAGTGTGACAGTTATTTACATGGCATCTGTATTGCATAAGTAACTATAATGACATAAAGTATGTGGAAAGATATGCATATCTACTGTATATGACACCTTATTTTATAAGGGATTTGAACAGATACACAGATGCTGGGATGCTGGGAGGGATCCCAGAACACGGGGCTCCAAGGGTACCAGGAGCAGCTACTTTGTATTTCCATGTTGACTAAAAAGTTGTTTGCATTAAAATTTTAAGATAATAATAAAGTTGGGGTAAAAGGAAGAAATTTTGACATACAGAATTATTGTAATGGTATTAATTGTGCTTTTCTTTTCCTTATTTAAGATACGGAATTTTTGAACGATGTAAAGAGCTGGTAGAAGCAGGATATGATGTCAGACAACCAGACAGAGAAAATGTGTCTCTTCTTCACTGGGCTGCCATTAACAACAGGCTAGAGCTTGTAAAGTAAGATGGGGGTGTGTGTGTGTGTGTGTGTGTGTGTGTGTGTGTGTGTGTGTGTGTGTTTGTGTTTGTGTGAGTTGGGCCACCTATAGTCTTCCTTTGTAAGTGAAAACCAGGAATTTGTCACACATCAGACATCAGTTACCTTAGCATTGGAGAAGGCCAATCATAAATCAGACCCATCATAAAGATAAAAGATAGTTAGGGAAAGGGGATGTGTTTTGAAAAGAATAACATTATTTTCTCAGGATAGAAGTTGCATCTAAGTCTAGAAGAAGCAATGAAATATTTGGGTTATAACCTCAGGAGGGATAGATGTGTAGAGAATTAGACCTTGAAAATAGTTAAATGTGGAATATAGTTTGAAATGAGCGTATAATGGTTTATATAGTTCTTCATACAGAAAGCCCTGCTGCCTACACATTGTTTGGTATAACAGTTTCTAATTTAATTTGTAAAATGCTGGTGGGTAGTGAGGACTTGAGTGTATATCTTTCAAATCAGAGGACTATATGTGTAAAATTCTTGAGGCTTAAAAAAATTAAAATTTACTAGTTTAAAAATATTCTAACACATCATACCAACAGACGAACTTTGGTATGTTCTTCAGATAATGTGATGCATGAAGCACATCTTGGAAGTAAGGAAATAAACTTCTCTAAACTAGAGAAGAAAATTGCTTTCATTACATTACAGGTTTGCTATATACAGTACCTTGTTGTGGTAAGATTACAATGGAACGTTTTCTCTCAGTTCCCATGAGTCGGATCCGCTCACTCTGGCTGCCGCCCTCTCTGCACGGTTTCCTTAGCACACCTGGCATGCATGCACACACTCGTGTACACACACAGAGACATATCTCGTTCTGCAGACCCTTGTGCAGTCTCATTCTGCAGAGGGAACAAAACCAGATCCACACACTCCAACTGCCTCTCAGCCATTTCTTTTTCACACACTTATCCTCTTTAGCCCGGTAAATCCAAGTTCCAGAAACTTGAACTTGTAACTTAGCAATTAGATGTATATGTTAAATTCTCAACCCACAATTCATCCACACAATAAATTCACTGCCAATTAATAAAGATTTAAACTGCCCACCTAGACAAGATAAAATTGACCCAGCCCACCTGGATTTGGATCATCCTGCTCTGTTTTCTTCATCTTGATTTTTTTCTCACTCCTCTTCCTACTCCCTCCTTCCTAGACTTTTCCCTGCCTACCCTTCCTTCTCACCCAATGATAGGCTATGCCTTGTCCTCGACCGACCTTGCTGCATAAGGACATCATCCTACAGTACCTCATACTCTTTGTTCCCAAAATGGAACATTCATAATTTCTAATTTGTCTAAAATGCTTTTAAATAAGAACTTATTCCCACATGCTACTTCTAATTATGAACTGCTAAAAATGACATAATCTCACCATTCTCTTTCTTCTTTAAAGCTATTTAAGAGTGCTTAGTCATTAGAATGTTTAGAAAAGTTATGTGTTGGGCTTGTGGGTGATGGGGGATGCTAATTATAGCAAAAGTAATTATGATTATACTATAAGTGTTTCACCAGAGATTGTCTGATGCTGTCATACATCATTTTGAGACTTCCTTAGATCTGGGCCCTTCAGGAGAATTACTGTAATTTCTGTTTTATAATATTGTGTGAAGAAAAGTTGAACTGGGTTGGTAGAGTACTTGCCTGTCAGACATGGAGCCCTGGGTTGGATCCCAGTGCCACATAAACATGCACACCTGCATTCCCAGCACTGGGGACATGGAGAGAGGAGGATCAGAAGTTAGTTCAAGGTCATCTTTGACTGCCTAGTGAGTTTAACACCAGCCTGGGGTACATGAGACTTTATCTTGGGAGGGAGAGGATAAAAGAAAGCCTTTTTCTCAATGTGAATCTTAAATTTCATGTCTTACTTTCGTTGCCTTTAACAGGTTTTATATTTCCAAAGGTGCTGTGATAGATCAGTTGGGTGGTGACTTAAATTCAACTCCTCTTCACTGGGCCATCCGGTAAGATGTCTTTCAAAGTTTTGACATACATGGCTAATGGCAGCCTGTCTTAACCTCAGCTGCAGGTAGGGGAATGGTTTTGGGTTTTTTCTTTTGTTCCCTTGGGGGTTTGTTTGGTTGGTTGGTTGGTTTTTGGTTTTTTGGTTTTTCAAGTTTTTTTTGTTTTGTTTTGTTTTGTTTGTTTTGTTTTTTGATTGTTTTGTAAATAAAGTGGGATTTGGGGTTTCTAGAAGAGTTGTTTTAGTGTTTGATCTTGTACTCCAGTATGATAAACAGACTCAAATGCTTTGGAATTTCTGTTTTGAAACTGGAATGAACATATCTATTTGGTTTGTATAAATGATCGCAATAGTTCAACTATAAAGCCAGTGTTCAGTCTTAGCTGCTTAGAAACTCAGTGTGGTGCTGTTTTAAGGAGATTGGAGAAGTCAGTCTCCTTAGAGTATATCTCTGTCTCTTAAGATCAATGGGTAAACTCCTTTGAAGTTGATGCATCATAATCTTGAGTAGGCTGGCTTAACATGGTACTTACGGCATCTTTCTCTTCTTTGCTGTGAGATGCACTGATCCTCTGAAGATGAGGGACTAAATCTGTCTGCCTAACCTGCTCTACTTGCTAATGTCATAATTCAACTGAAGTTAAGCGTTACTGCAAGGCAGGGAGCTGAATCTTTTCTCCATAGGCAAGAGTTTTGAAGGACCTAAGGATCACTCTTGTCCTTCAAGATATTGATGGTAGTTTCCATGAAAATGAGTTATGTTTGGAGACACACACACACACACACACATATATAGTTCTTATCTTAATATTTTTACAATGTATCCATAGTCTTACTGTTATACTATAATATTTCTGGCTCACCATGTTTTTAGTTTGCTTGCAGGGTTTTAAGGTTTTCATTGTTCACATTAGTCATTTGCTATTACTGTTTGCACATGATGCATTAGGTTTAATTTAGATTGCAAGGTTATCAAGTTTATCATTTGCCTCAAGCATAATCATGTAATTCTGAGTTGGACTATTTAAGTAAAAGACAGTTGTGGCTGACAAAATGGCTAAGTGGTTAAGAGCACTTACTGCTCTTGCAGAAGACCAGAGTTCTGTCCTAGAACCCGTTGTGAGGTGATTCCCAACTCCCTGCATGCAGCTTCAGCTTCAGGGAATCAGACACCACCCTCTGGCTTCCTATGGCATGCATGCATTAGGGCACACACATACACCACACACACACACACACACACACACACACACACACACACACACACCTATACATAAATAAAAATAGTTCTTTTCTTTTTTAACGAGTAGAAGTCACTTGTACAACCACCAGTATGTAAAACACCTCCCTGGGTATTTTTTGGGTTTCTACAAGAATTCTGCTTCTACAGAATAAAACACGGGAATTTCCTGTTCACAGACAAGGGCATTTGCCTATGGTCATCTTGCTACTGCAGCATGGTGCAGACCCCACTCTGATTGACGGAGAGGGATTCAGCAGCATCCATCTCGCAGTCCTGTTTCAGCACATGCCCATCATAGCATACCTCATCTCTAAGGGACAGGTATGTTTGGACGTGTGCCTCATATTCTAGGTGGTGTAATTTGAAGATAGTGGGAGGGTTAGTGGCCCTGGTCTACCCTCAGTTTTAAATTAGAGTTAATGGCTGTCCAGATACTCAGAACTAACCTTAGTAAGCCAACCTGGCTCTTGAGCACTGGTTTTTATGGCTTCATTAGAGGGAGAAAGACAGGTTATTTTAGCTCAGCATCATTTAATGTTTCTGAAACTTGTAAGCCTGTAATAGTTTTTCTTATGATACCAGTAATTTTCAGGGTTTTTTTAAAAAACATGACCTCAGAGCCTGTATTTTTCTTCTGCTTGAGTGTAGAAATGGTTGTCAGATCACTATTAACCCATCGCGTGCTTTCATTATTTGAACTCAAATGGGAGGCCAATTTGAATGTGAGCATCTCATTTATTGTTCCCCGAGTCATTCCACGAAAATGACGTCCTCGGAGCATGGGTGAAATTATAGGCTGTCGGCGGTGGGAGTTCTGCTGTCAGCTATGCTTGCTGCAGTGTGCTCTGACAGCAAGGTGGTTAGTGTGTTAGCAGTCTTGTCTGGAATGAGTGTGGAAACGTGTTTGCACAAATGCCATTGGATTGATTATTCTCCCGCCATAAGCACTTTCTCTCAGACAGCCCAGTGAAGTGGAATAATTATAACCTCTTGGGCTTCATTTTTTAAAATGTATGAGAAAGGAGACCCTTGTGCTTCTTCCCAAGTTCTCTTTCTCCAGGGCCTTAAGAACCCTCAGTAACGTACACTCCTTGACTTGGTCAGAGCACTGCCGCACCTCACCCTTGCCATGTTTTCTAAAAGAATAATAATATCCTTATTGAGATATGATTCCCTTTTTTCTTCTCTTCCAAAAAAAATATAAAAAGAGTTTTGAATTTTTCTTGTTTAACTCTTTGAAGCAAGTGCAAAAAAAGAAATGACTCTGAAGATAGGTAATGCACTATTATTGTACTAATGGCAGTGTGAATCCATGGGGCAAGGTTTTTTTTTTTTTTTTTTTTTTATTAACTTGAGTATTTCTTATATACATTTCAAGTGTTATTCCCTTTCCCGGTTTCCGGGCAAAATCCCCCTCCCCCCTCCCCTTCCTTATGGGTGTTCCCCTCCCAACCCTCCTCCCATTGCCGCCCTCCCCCCATAGTCTAGTTCACTGGGGGTTCAGTCTTAGCAGGACCCAGGGCTTCCCCTTCCACTGGTGCTCTTACTAGGATATTCATTGCTACCTATGGGGTCAGAGTCCAGGGTCAGTCCATATATAGTCTTTAGGTAGTGGCTTAGTCCCTGGAAGCTCTGGTTGCTTGACATTGTTGTACTTTTGGGGTCTCGAGCCCCTTCAAGCTCTTCCAGTTCTTTCTCTGATTCCTTCAACGGGGGACCTATTCTCAGCTCAGTGGTTTGCTGCTGGCATTCGCCTCTGTATTTGCTGTATTCTGGCTGTGTCTCTCAGGAGCGATCTACATCCGGCTCCTGTCGGCCTGCACTTCTTTGCTTCATCCATCTTGTCCAATTGGGTGGCTGTATATGTATGGGCCACCTGTGGGGCAGGCTCTGAATGGGTGTTCCTTCAGTCTCTGTTTTAATCTTTGCCTCTCATGGGGCAAGGTTTAAACTACATGACTTCAAGATCTCTGTCATTTTCAGTGGTGATTGTCACCTATTCTCCATTTTCCTTTCACATCATACAATACTTTATGTCATATATTCATATTCTTCCTTTAAAATATTTTATAACAATCTATGGATTTTTCTCCTATAAAAACAAAGTACTTTTTTTTTAAACTTAAGTAGTATTAGAACCATTTTTAGAGCAGTGACAGAGATGAAAGGGTTAAAGAAGTATCTACTAAGAAATGCAACTTTTTATACTGTGTTCACAGTTTTGCTAATTGATTCCTTTTTTGACTAGAGTGTGAATATGACAGATGTCAATGGACAGACACCTCTCATGCTGTCAGCTTACAAAGTAATTGGGTGAGTGTCACTGGATCCCCTCAGTCTGCTTCTTGGTTCCTATGAGCTTTCTGTAAATGCACTCTCAAGTATTTTAGCCTGTGAGATGCTGAAGACTCTTCACGTGGCCTGAGGAGCTGTACTTAGAATACACCAGTGAGTCATTTTTCTCTAGGAGGCGTTTTGGAACAATTTGAAAGTTTACTAAGTTCATATTCCTTAGCATATGTTCATTATTGACCGATCCTTTTTTGTACCTGAAGAGATAACAAATTTAAGTGCTGTCATAATCACAGATCTCCATGATAAACCCACTTTCCTAACAGCAGTGAGCGAATTTAAGGTTCTCTGCTGTTGCTGACGGCTCTGATGACACTGACAGAGCTGGTGCATGAGAGAGCCTGTTATAGGATATGGTCAGACACATTCCTGCATGAGTAAGACGTTTAGTGTTTAACTGTACAGCACTTCATATTGGCCAAGGTTAAATTGACAGGTTTTTTTTTTAATATTAATCACTGAATAAAACAACAACATGAAGAAAATTTTTCTTATCCTCAGTATTACTATCTAAATTGAGTCATGGATATTGCAAGCTGCCATTTAAGGGCTGTCTTTCTTGTGTCTTTGATCTTTCCTGTTAATAACTAGAACAGAACTCTGAAGAAATCCCGTAGTTCTTCAGAGTGTTTTCTGGTAAATGATACGCTAATCTTAAAATTTCTCTATTTGCAATTTTTTTTTGTATCTTCATCCTCACTAATGCCTTGTGGTATTGTTACTGTTTTGAGACAGGCCAGAACCAACTGGATTTCTTTTAAAGTTTAATCCCTCTCTCAGTGCTGTTGATAAAACACATCAGAACACTCCACTTCACTGGGCAGTTGCTGCAGGAAATGTTAGTGCAGTTGATAAACTTTTGGAAGCTGGTTCTAGCCTGGACCTCCGAAATGCTAAGGTATGACCTGTATTCTCGTCTTCAATTCATTATATCTTCAATTAAAAGATGAGTATTTAATATACCTACAGGTAGCTAGCTATTCATTTGGGTTTTAAATACGACAAGGTAAATATTAACAATAATAGCTACTCTTAGAATAAACATGTCAAATCTATGATTCTGATGAAAAGCGTTTTAGTACCTATAATATATATATAAAATATAAATATAATTTATTATAATTAATTTACCTTTTTAGGGAGAAACACCTCTTGATATGGCTGTACAAAATAAAAACCAGCTCATTGTTCACATGCTAAGAACAGAAGCCAAGATGAGAGCCAACAAAAAGTTTCGACTTTGGCAATGGCTACACAAATGTGAGGTACTGTGTGTGATAGAAGTTATTAGCTTTTGTCTTTAGGGCAGCAGAGAAAACTAGAGATGAAACATTGTGCTGAGGTGGATCTACTCATAACATCTTTCCTATGTCCCGCCCAGCCTAAAGGAAGAAATAGGGCATTTTGCTGGTTGTTCAACATTAATTTTCAGGTGGATGGCACCAAACTATGTTGGACATTTGCTAATTAGCTTTAGGAATGAATGTAAAAATGTAAAATGGATTTGATTGCTAGAGTGGCACCTACTTGAGCACAGTTCAGTGTCTAGTAGACGTTTGCACTGTGAGGTGTCTGTCCTGCCTGCCTGTGACTGAACCTCCTCATCTCCTTAGGTAGTACGTCCTTCCTTCCTGTCTGTCATGGTGCGTGCTGTCAGTCATACCCTGTATCCATGCTAGTGTCCTTCTGGCTGGTCCTACTGTCAGTATGTCTCTAGAACCTGACCTCATCACTTCACACATGACACATTAGTCCAGCCTCGTTAGTCTTCATGTAGATTTATTTTCCTATTGAAAAAAAAATCACATTTTTTTTAAGCCTAGCAGTTCCTCTCTATAGTGTTCTGAACTTAAAGTGAACTAAATAATTAGTGTGGTTCATGTAGAAGATAGTTATGTCCAAGATTTACAATTGTAATGTTCACATGTAATTATTACTCTGTTCTGAAATTATTTTGTGGTTATATTATAGATTCTAAATTTATTTTTATGTCATACCCTGGGAACATCTTAAAGACTTGATGCCATTTGAAATTATCTACTTCCAGATGCATGAGTAAAAGTGGAAGAAAATAAGGCAAAGTGCGTTTTTCCTCTTTGCTATTTCAACAAGCCGGCTTGCTTTCTAGAGACTTCCACATAAGGCACGGAGTGCTTGAATGTAGAGCCCAGTGCCACTGCCCACGGCAGGTTTCATTCCTTTAACATTGTCAAAGTAAGCTGAAGCATTAGCACCCTAAAGAAGTACTTTAGTCTTTGATCCCCCCCAAGTGCCAAGACCCCCTCTTTGTTTCCTGCTTCTCTGAAACCTTTCCCAGGTTTTCAGCCTGGCTTTCCAATCAGTCTTTCTTAGTTACATATTGACTGTGTTGGCTAAGATCCTGCTCCTTTCTGCCTTCATAGTCTTGAGAAAATTTCTCATTTACTGCCTTTCCACCTATGTACAATTTACTCTCAAGACTTGGAAAATGCTAGGCCCATTGTGTAGACTGCCTCCTGGATCTGCCCTGGGTGTCCATTTGCACATGCTCCAAATCAAGCTTAGCCTTTCAGAATGACTTCTCTGGCCTTCTTAGTGAGGGTCGTACTGGGTGGGGCTCCAGGGGCAGTCACTATAGCCCTCAGTTCAGTCTGGACTGTGTTGATTTTGGTAGTTCCTTCAGTTGCTTTATTCTTCTCGGTGATGTAGAATACTAACTAAAAGAAAATATTTTTATTATCACTTTTCTTTTAAAAATGCCATTTTTGAGGGAAAAATATAAAACATCATTAAGTAAAATTTGTAAGATTGTCTCTATTATATAAATCAATCATTTTTTAAATTTGACAGCAATTTAAAGGAAATTTGTTAGTTCCATTAATTTGTACTGTGCTTACAAAGTAGCCTTTGTACTGAACTAATTATTGTCATGAGTGCAATCCTAAGGTTCTAAAACTCTAATTTCTCAATAGCTCTTCCTGCTGCTGGTACTCTCCATGATCAGCCTGTGGGCTGTTGGATACATCCTGAACTTCAATTCAGACTCTTGGCTTTTAAAAGGATGTCTTCTAGTAGCATTGTTGTTTCTGACATCTTTGTTTCCAAGGTGTGTATGTTATTAGTATTTGCAAGGCTGGTTATTGCATTTCCTATATAACTACCTACTTCTGTTCTCTATCAGCTGGAATCTCAAATTGGTGTAAATAAATATTACTGAGCCATGTGGCAGCACCCTCAGCATGGTGGGAAGAAAGGGTTTGATGGTATAGCTTTGGGCTGAAAGCAGATTGTTCAACGCAGTAGTGGGGTTAAACTGACAGTTGGTGGAAAGTAAACAATGTGAGCCAGACATTTATCATATCACTCAGTTGGTCAGCAATGGAGAGAGTTCTGTAGCCATTTTATGTCTTAAGCATTTACCCATTTTTTCACTTTTTTCTCATTTTAGTTCTAAATTTATTTTACACTAGTTATTTTTCTACCTGACTGTTTTTAGGTAAAACAGACTGTTTATAATGGGGGGATGTTAATAAAATAGTAAATGCATTGTAGTTCTCTTTCAAGCTAACACACAGAGAAAAATGCAGAATTATACTGATGAATCATATGACCAGGATCCAGGTTTAGCCCTAACACATCCCAGTCTGATCTCAGAAAAGGTGCTCTTTCTCTCTGTGCCTCAGTTTCTTCATCTATAAGTGAGGATAATCCTAATAATGCCCAAGCCATGGCTAATGCATATAAATGCTTAGAATAGTATCTGGTACATGATCTGTACTTGTAACCAATTCTGTCACTTTGCAGTCCCTTCCACACCTTATTGACAAGGTGTCAGTTCCTCACATGAGTGTGCGTGTCATCCTGAGTCCCTTGCATCCTTGATTTTCCCCTTGCCTTCACTCCCAACATTTATCCTGCCAAGCCTCCTAGCTGGTCTCCCGCCTTCTCTCCTATAGTGTGCCCATATAGCACTCAGGCAGATCCATTTCTGCACTGTATTCTTGTTAAAGTCTCCTAAAGGCTTGTTGCTATGCTCAGAGTAAAGACTATGTCCCCTCCTCCCCCTTCTCCTTGCCCACACTGCACTCCACCTGCTTTCTGCTTCTGGAACACAACCTTACTCCCACCTGAGCCTTGCTGGCCCCCTGGCCTCAAGTGTTTGATGCTGGGTCATTTGGTAACTGGAGAAGCCACCAGGCCAGGCTTCAGACATCCTGGTGCAGGTCTCTTCATAGCAGCTGCCTGTTCTATAAAGCCGGCCTTGTGTCTGCTTCTGAGCATTTTCATAACAAAATGATCCTTAGGGAAGATGAGAAGGAAGTGCACCCTGCAGTCTGTGGCTGTGAGAGGGTGTCCCAGAGTCCTGCTGCTGCCAGCACTTTCTGGAATAAGTAGCATGTACTACTTTTTGTCATTAAAAAAAAGCAGCAGTAGAGAAGCCTTTACTTAGTCACCCGAACGAAGACCAGGAAAGTTAGGTGCAGACAAAGAGAATTTAAATGTGGAATAAAAGTTCAAATTTCTAAAAAGTAGCTACAATTGACTAAGAAAATATGACTTAAAATTCCTAATTTTCCTTGGATATCTAAATACATTTTAAGCTAAATAGTAGGAATCTGTCATTAGGATTTTCTGAGTTTTTAAGACACACTACGAGCCAGCTAGCAATTTATACTCACCTATGACGGGACCATTTATTTAGTTATTTGTATGTTTATATTTAAATCCAAATTATTAAAAACTAACTGTAGGCGTAGCTTTGGTTGATAACTGCTGTGATTGGCATGTGGGTACATTTCAGTATGAGTCCAGTGCGTGTGTCAGGTTGTCAGCTGCAAGCCTCTGTTGTCACTTGGATGCAGGGGTGGTTGCTTCTTGATCCAGACTGCTGTGTGACACCTGTCACAAATAACAAGCTCTTGTAGATTTGGGAATTCACTGAACCATTTAATTAGACCAAGTGCACTGTTTTTCCCTGTAAAATCTTAGTTCAGACATGGAGGTTGCAGCGAACAGACTCCATTTTTTCCTATTGTAGCATGTACCTGGAGTGGTTGAGGTCCTTGGTTCTTCTTAGATATGCTATTGTCTTCATAGCAGTTTTTTTTTAACTAAACATTTTAAATGTTCCTGTCATAGGCACCAGTTGCCAGCCCTTGCTTCCTCTTCTCTCTTTAAATCCACCACTAGCCATTTCTGATGGAAATTTTAAGATGTATCTGGGTAAAAGCACATTTGTTTATAAGGTGTCTATTGAATTTGATGTGGAAGACGTTTCTGTTTTATTTAAAAGTATAGCACTGAGCTCTGGCACAGATTAAAGGAGGCCATCGGCCTGCCTGCAGTGGGAGTGAGATTCTTACTGCTGCTGCAGTGACCACTGGCCTTTTAGCTGCTGTGTGTGTGTGTTCATTCTGTGACTGCTTCTGAAGTCAGCTCCGAGCCAGAGTGCTAAGGCTCTGCACCCTGTATTTCATAAGCATAACGCTACCCTTTTGACAAAGCTTGCTTACACATGAAGGTGAATTTCCAGGTATTTACAGTTTTATATTTGTGAATGAAATAGGAGTAGCTTAGAGGAACTGGAATGTGTACTTTTGGAAGGTTATTGTACAGTTTTCTCGTGTACAAGAATAAACTGACACAGTCAGGGAAGAAAGTTGCTGCTGGCGTAAATGTCATTGTTATCGGGAAATTAGAACTGAATTAGCATGAATCCTACCAGTGCCTTACTTCACTAACATGCTTTTACCCTTTTCTTTGCAGGTTTTTGGTTGGCTATAAGAACCTTGTGTACTTACCAACAGTCTTTCTGCTAAGTTCCATTTTTTGGATATTTATGACTTGGTTCATCTTATTCTTTCCTGATATCCTTTAAGCTTAGATGAAATGCACATCTTGTTTTACTTTCAAAAGTCACTAATGCCAGCTGGGCATGGTGGCACATGCCTTTAATCCCAGCACTCAGTAGGCAGAGGCAGGAAGATCTCTGTGAGTTCTAAGCCAGCCTGGGCTACAAAGCAAGTCCAGGGCAGCCTGGGCTGGTTACATTGAGAAACCCTATATCCAAAAACCAAACCAAAACAAAGTATTATATCCATTTGTGACAGCGTACACACGCCCAGGCTTCCATCTCTTCCCAGACTTTGTCCTTTGTCCTTCCTGTAAAGCCATTGGAACACTGCTTTGCTTATATGAATGGAAAAAGTGTGGTGGAAAGAAGTGTGCTTCTTAGCTTACTGCCTTACTTTCTATGCTGTGTCTTTTCTGATAATGGTATTTCTGAAAAGAAGAGGGTGCTTATCAAGGAAATGCATAAGGGAAGCTTAAGGATCTTTCCCACAGGGACAAATAAGATGGCGCGAGTTTCAGAGTGCAGGCATCTACAGCCGTTGTGCCTAGTTTTTGATTTGATACTGTTTTACTGTTTCTAAGCTTCATTTCTAATATGGGTTATTTTCCTTTAACCTAAGCATAAAGCATAGGTATCACTGGGCTTAAAAATACCCTTTGTCCACTGATTCTGTGATGGTTTTAATGAATACTAGCTTTCTTATCACCACTTAAGGCTAGCACAGTTCCTGTTGGCCATTTACAGATGACCCAGTATTCATAGAGACTAGGACAGTGGACATTGTATTGAAAAGGGATGATTGATACTTTTATGTCACTGAACAATTTTTGAAATTATAGGTTTTATCAGTTAGTCTAGATTTTAGACATCAGATTATTTTGATTTTTTGCAGAATCAAAAATTAACAAGACATATAATCCCATCATAGTTTATTAACCTCGCTTGCAGAAATTCTCACTTGACTATAAACTAGGAACTGCTTGGTACTTGTAAAGGTATATTATGGTCAGAGGGTTGATTTTCATAACTAGACAGAACCTTCAAGTGTCAGGAAGAACTCACATGCCACACAGAGGCACCAGTTTGAGCGTGCTGTCTGAAGGCCTGTGAACCAGTAGGTGGCACACCTCACTCGAGGTTAGTGTTTTCCAGGCCGAGTGCTGCTGCTGGAACTGCCCTGTGGATTAGCTGCTGTTTCGCCTGTAAAGACGTAGCCCAAATAGTTTTGTCTTTCTCAGGCTGCCAATTAGGATTGACCCAGGGCTTCTGTCCCATAGCCGTGACCTCTTATGGGAAGAAGGTCGTGGAAGCATGTTGTCTTTGTTATTAGGCAGCATGGGTCTCTACATTTCAGGACCTTTTTCTTAGTTTGTTTATTTCAGATGAGATCTCACTTTGTAATCCCGGCTACCCTGGAACTTGCTATAATGGCCAGACTGGCCTCACACTCACTGCGATACATCTCCTGAGTGTTAGATTATAGGCCTGCACTGCTGCACCCAGTGTAAAGGCTGGCTTTCCTCCCAGTCAGGGATTTGAACCCATCTCCCATACAAAAGGCAGAGATAATCACTAACAAGGATGACCTTTTCTTTTTGTTAATGTGTCATTGGGCAAGTCACTTAACTTCACCAAGTCTGTTTTTCTGTCAGTTGGGAACAGTAGTACCAGTCTCTTGGGGAGCTGCCAGGAATATTGTGCTATGATAAGTGAAGAGCTGTACACAGTCCTCATTACATAATGGATTTATAAATAATACGTCATGTTTTAGGGACAACTCAGAGATCGTTTTCTCTAGGTTCTTTTATGTGTGCAGTTAAGTAATGTATTTGGATTTTATGAGTAGGACTGGATGAAGGGAGAGAGGACCTTAGGAATGACTCAAGCTACAATTAAGACTTGGTAAGAAATGATGAGGCTCTGAGTGCTTCCTGTGATCCTGGCTATACTTAAGTCTAAGTGCTGGATAGGTCAGTGTAAAGCCGTATGATTTCAGGGTCAGCTGTAGATATGACTTAGTTTTTAGGTCAAGCGAGAATCAGGAGCTTGCTATGCTGATACATGCCTATGATTCCAGCACTTGGGGATGAGGTAGGAGAATGAAAAGCTTAAGGCTAACCTGGGCTACACAGTGAGTTCAGGTCCAGCACAAAGCCCTAGGTCTGATACCACCAGATGAGAAGGAAAAGAGGGAAGAGAGAATTGGGAACTTTGAATGAGGGTTTGGTGTAGCCAGTGAGCAAGAGATCTGTTTGCCTTTCGGGTGATGAGCGAAAGTGCAATGCCTTTCATTAGGGAGAGGAAATCTAGTGATGTTCGTAGAATTTGTCTTATTTAGTAGAGACACCAAGTTAAGTCAGCTTACTGTGCAAGACCACCATGTGACCGAACCAACAGAATTTTAAGAGTATAATGTATAAGTTATTGGGACGTAGTGGAGAAAAACTGGATCTAATTTTTTAACAAAAAGCCTCTTGTGTGTCATTTAGAAGTGTTCCTCTTACTTCGTTCCAAATAAGCTTTGTTAAAATTCAGTTTCATACAACTATCTGGCCTCTATCTCTTCCTTAAAACTAGCCCCATTTATGTATTGTGGCAGACTAAGTGTCTTAGTCAGGGTTTCTACTGCTGTGATAAAACATTGACCAACCGCAACTTGGGGAGAAAGCTGTTTATTTCAGCTTATAGCTTGTTGTCCATCTTCCAGAGAAGGTCAAGAGCACTGTGGAAGCATGTTGTCGTCCTTGTTACTAGGCAGCATGGTTCTCTACATCTCAGGACCTACCTCAGGGTAGACCTGGAGGCAGGAGCTGATGCAGTGGCCATGCAGCAGTGCTGTTTATTGCCTTGCTTAGCCTGCTTTCTTACAGCACCAGGACCACATGCCTCTGGGTAGCACCACAGCATAGTCTGGTGGGGGTATTTCCTCATTTGAGGTTCCTTCTTCTCAGTGACTCTAAGTTGTCTCAAGTTGATATAAAACTAGCTAGCACAGTAAGCCAGCAGGACTCATTCTGCCTGTCTAAACCAGATGTATTTGTGCTAGTTTATTTTTGTTTGATCTTTGAGATAGTGTCTTACTAAGTAGCTCACAGTAGCCGAGAATTCCCCCTGTACCTCAAGTTGGCTTCAACTCAAAACCCTCCTGCCTTAGCCTTCCAGGTGTTGACATTCAGCTCAAAGTTCAGTTTCCAACTTTGAGTAGTAAGAGTTGAGCATCTGTTTTATGGCCTCTGAGGTTAATAGAATGTAGCTTGGAAACACCTTATAAGGCAATACAGTGTCAGGCCAATAGTATTTACAGTGGGCAAAGTTAGGCTTATTACTATCTCATTGGCTTATTACTGCATACTCATTTCTTCTCTGGAGCAAAATGGTACTTTGTGTTTTTAAAAAGTACCACTTTAAAAACATTTTAAAGTAGACAGTTTTTAAACCTTATAATCTTTTTTAGCATTAACATACTCATATTAATAGCCTTTCCCAAATAGTATATAATGTATACTCATTTTGCAAGGAGGGCATTTTTTTATTTATTAGTATTTTCTTTTATTTACTCACTTTACATCCCACTCACCCCATCCTATTCACCCCCTCCCACATTCTTTCCCTCCATCCCTCCTCCCCTTCTCTCTGCCTGGGTATCCCCCTACCTGGGCACATCAAGTCTCTGAGGCTAGGCCCATCCTCTCCCACTGAGGCCAGACAAGGCAGCCCAGCTAGAAGAATATATCCCACATACAGGCAACTGCTTTTGGGATAGCCCCACCCCCAACCCCCAAATCCAATTATTCTGGACCCACATGAAGACCAAGCTGCACATCTGCTACATATATGGGGGAGGCCTAGGTCTAGCCCATGTATGATCTTTGGTTGGTGGTTCAGTCTCTGAGAGCTCCAAGGGTCCAGGTTGATCTTCCTATGAAGTCCCTATCCTGTTAGAGGCTGTAATTCTTTCTCCTATTCTTCCATAAGAGTCCCCGAGCTCCATCCACTGTTTGGCTGTGGGTGTCTGCATCTGTCTTAAGTTAGCTGCTAGGTGGAGCCTCTCAGAAGACATTTATGCTAGACTCCTTTCTACAAGCATTAATAGCATCATTAATAGTGTCAGGGATTGGTGCTTGCCCATGGGATGGGTCTAAAGTTGGGTTGGTTATTGGTTACCCATTCCCTCAGTTTCTGCTCCATCCCCTTTCCCTGCATTTCTTGTAGATAGGATAAATTCTGTGTCAAAAGTTTTGTAGGTGGGTGGGTTTCTCTGTCGCTCCTTTGGGGTTCCTGCCTGGCTACAGGAGGTGATCTTTTCATTTTCCATATCCCTAATGCTGTGAGTCACAGCTAAGGGCACCCTCATTGAATCTTGGGTACCTTCCAGACAGGTCTCTGTCTCTTCTTGTAGATACCCCTATCTAATCTGCCCCATCAGTTGCAGGTTCATATTCATTTTCATTGCCACCTGGCCATCGGGAGGTCAGTTTTTAATTCAGAGCAGTTACAAGGGCAGGTTACTAAACTCTGGTAAGAAAACCATGTAGGCATTTATCTACCTTACAGGGAAGTACATCAACATCTCAGACCCAGGTGCATTTCTTGAATTGTCTTCTGACAAAGATAGAGAATATTTTCCTGGATGGTCTGAGGAAAGCCACAGTTATACCTTGAAAAGTTATATTTCGTAGGTGTAGAGGTTTTCCAGGCTTCAGGAAGGTTGCTGGCTTTCATTAGTATTTAAAATGGGCTTCAGTAATGAAGAAGCGTTAGTTACTGGCTGACCAGGAGCAGATAGACTTCTGTAGGATTAGAACGTGGAAGAGGGGCACTTTGGGTGGTGGGTGTACATGGGGAAGTCGGGCAGAGTGCAGGGGGGAGAGGGTCATGGGAGCAGTGAGAGCATTTGCGTACTTCACACACGATGCTTTTCTCAGTAGAGGTCGGCCATATTCCTTAACATGACTTTAACATGCAGCAGGCAGCCCTTTCTACTTTGCTTTTATTTTCAGCATCATGGCCTTTCTCTATTTTTTCTACAAGACTTGGGCAACTGATCCAGGCTTCACTAAGGCTTCCGAGGAAGAGAGGAAAGTGGTGAGTCTTCCGTTGTGGTTTTCTAAGAGATGCAGCCATGCTGGCCTTTGGCACAGCTGCATCTACAGTGTCTGCTACTTAGTAGGTTCAACATAAGTGTGGGCAGATGGGATCAGAGGTTTCTACACTTACACTTTTTCATTTGTATACAAGACTTCTTAGAAACACCTATTTTTTTGTAAAAAGTGATCCCTCGTGAAACTTTTTGAGACTTGAGTTTTGTTGTTGGAACTCCCTCTTCATCACAGTTTTAGTCGTGCAGCCTGCCTGCTTGTCTGAATGACAGTGATGCACCATAGCAGGTTTCCACCCCATAGCTGAGGAGATGCCCACCCCCTTTTCTTTCTCTGTGCAGTTGCCAGAGACGTGACCTCTGCAGCTGTCCCTGGGGTTTAGAAGTTAGGGAGAGCCTTGTCTTGTACCACCTAAGGCCTGACCTGAAAGGCCCGGGCCTGTGCTTGGAGCCATCAGTTTGGATGCTTACCCATGAATTTAGCTTCTTTTTTGATGAGTGGTGTGTATGTGTGTCTGCATGTCTGTGTTTCTTTCTCTGTCCCAGCAAGCTGTAACTGGGAGATGCATGCCATTTCTGAGAAGGTGGTAAGGGGTATGGAAGTATAATTTTTTGCAGTCAGACTTCTTGGCCGCTGCCTAAAACAGCACCTTGAAAAGTGACATTATTTCAAGAAGAGAATCACTGGGTTGGGAGTATTCCACATTGCTATTCTGGCCAATTCTAAAGCTGGAGATGGCATAAAAGCTGTGAGAATAGCACGTGACCATGGATAACACTGCACCCTAAGGTTAGGTGTTTGTCTTTCAGAATATCGTCACCCTTGCAGAGACTGGCTCTCTGGACTTCAGAACATTTTGCACATCATGTCTTGTAAGTCTCTTTTGCTAATACTTTGTTTTCTTTAATTAGGGCAAATTCCTAGTAGCATTGCTTATGTAAGCATTTATTCGATCCTCCTGATGTGCGCATGCACTTTCCTTTTTACTGGGTTCTAATTTTGTATTTCTGTCAGACCAGTTTTCCACTGTGAGAATATGAAAGAATATTTATACTCACGAAGCTCTCTGTGGCTAATCTCTGTAACGTATCCATAGTGCTTTTCGTTTGCCTTTCCTGTCATGAAGTGTATGTTAGGATTCCCTGCAAGTCAGAAGCACCTTATCTTCTCAAAACTGCATACTGAAACCTCTTACTTTGCAGTTGAGTTGAGGCTTAGAAGGGAGTAAATGATTAGAAGAACCTGAAATGGAACTGGGACTTCCATTTTCTTAGGCTCCAGTGCTAGTGCTGACTGTGGCACTGCCTGCGTTTTCCTTAGCCAGTATGAACAGTCTCTGAATTCAGATCTCTTAGTGAAGGCTCATTCCTGTCACGTACAGAAATAAATATTAGTAAGGCCTTCCAGAGCGTCTGAGTGACTGAATCATCTATAGGATTATTCGTGCAGTCTTCTATGACATAAGATTAAAGTTTTGCTATGATCTGTTGCTGCCAAGACCATCTTTGCTTAGGCCTCTCTTAATTGCCCTCAGATAAGGAAGCCTTTAAGATCACTCCATTGCTACGTGTGCAACTCTTGTGTGGCTCGCTTTGATCAGCACTGCTTTTGGACTGGACGCTGCATAGGTAAGAGACTTACTTAACCTCTGTGGTAAGTGAAGCACTTGTGTAGCTAAGAAGGGGATGCAAAAAGAAATCGAAAGGCATCCAAGATCTCCATTTTGTAACTCTTCAAGAATCTTTGCAGTGAAGACTTGGGAAATAACTAACGGATTGTTAATGACAGTGATTGTCAGTTGTGTAGTATTTTGGAGATTATGAAATATTTTCATATGTGGTATCTGATTTGATCATTGGAACACACCTGTGAGGTTGTTATTGCTATCTGCATTTCAGAGCAAAGGGTGTAAATAATTGAGATCGTCTTTGTCATATTAGTTCCTCATGCCAAATGTCACACTCTTTCTTTAGGTTGTGACTTAACTTTCTTACTTACCCTCTCCTCCTGCCTCGTTCAGTGCTCAGATAGGAGATGAACCAAAGTTAAAAGGACCTGTGAGTGTCTTCTCTAAAGAGTTGCTTTTATCCCTCTGAGGCACCTGAGGCTGCAGATCAGGCTCAGATGTTTTCTCCTGGAGGTGGCGTCCCAGTCTTCCTGGGCCCATTCTGTCATAAAGATTAAATGGCTGACACTCTGCCAGCTAAACTGAATGACAACAGGGAAATCATTATAAGGGACCCAATTACTGTGTGTTTATCAGATTATATTTGGCCGTGTTTCCGCCTGCATAGTCCTGTTTAGTGAGAGGCCTATGAAGTGAGAGAGCTCTGATCTCCTCTTGCTGTTACAATAAGACTGGGATCAGAGAAGCCAATGACTTGGCCGCAGTGGCTCAGCTGGGAATCATGAACAAGGGACGCTTGCTGCAGGATGCACTGATGGCAGTGAATATTCCTGCTTCTGAGGGAACCGAGACTGGCGTGGTGGTAACTAAAAGTCATTTATGTTGTTAGCAGCAAAACACTCTCACAGTCTCCACCAAGCATCTGACACTTCTACAGCCTTTTTGTAGGCCGTGTTTCCCCTCTGCTGTTCCTAGTGCCCACCACAGTTGGGATGTACTTGCCACTCCTCACATTTGCTGTCTCTGTTCCCTTTCAAGTCAGTCTTTGATGTCCCTAAACGCACTGCATGGGAAGGGGCCAGATGTGACTTCGCCAGCGACTTCCCACTAACAGTGTAGGCCAACAGTGTAGCCCAAAGCTGGCTTTGCCTGGTTAACTTTGCTTTGTGCAATGTCCTTTCCTAGGCTGGTAGGAACCATTAGTGGACGTAGAGGGCTGACTCTCAGCAGAGCCGTCTCATTTGGTAGTATTCAGAAGCAAAGCAAGCTTCCTTTCTGTTTACTTAGAAATTTTTTCACAGAGAAGTAGTATTGTCTAGGGAGTCATTAGGAAAAGAAAATCTCAAATGTTTTCTTTCTTTCTGACAGGTTTTGGCAACCATCATCATTACATCTTCTTCTTGCTTTCCCTTTCCATGGTGTGTGACTGGATCATATATGGATCTTTCGTCTGTAAGTATAAGTGTTTCTTAGAAGCTCATGCACCCATACCCAGGTCTCTTTCTCATGAGCCTTTGTCTGCCACATTCTGGCCAGTGTGTAATCCAGACCTCTAGTGAAAGAATGAAACAGAGGCCTTTAAGCCTGGGAAACTGCAAGAAGTGTAATAAGAGGTAACTCTGCAGTGCTTAGAAAGAATGCCTGGGTGAATCTGAGTGGTCAAAGTAGAAATTGGTTAGTCTTACCCTCCTGTGAAGAGAAACCAGCCCCCGAGTGCAGAGCACTTCCCTTCAGTGAGTAAGGAAGAGGGGGACAGAAGGGGCTGCTTTGGGGAGGTGGAAGGATAGTGGTCACAGTAAATTAAAGAGCGAATCTCGGAGAGCGCAGGCCATTTGAGAAGAATTAAAGGAAAACCAAGAAACAAGGGGGAAACCATCACAGTGGAGAAGTTGGGAAGAAAATATTGGCTCACTTGTACTGTAGTCCAGGGACAGAAAATAACCGTCAGTAGCATTTAGTAAAGGTGCCTAGGTATCATGCAGGGCTGTTCTGAGGTGACTGGTGAAGGACAGAGTTTAAACTGAAGCCTGAAGGATGTTGGTGAACTCTTAAGAATTGTGTGACTATACTCCTCATACCTTGACGTGGGTGTCCTAGGGGAAGACCTTGTAGTGCTAGCATTTGTTTTTCTGAGTATTAAGAACTTCAGGCTTTTATTTGTTTATGTTTTTTGAAGACTGAGGATGTTTAGTCATGGACTTGACTCCTGATCTTTTACATCTGGTTACCCTCTGTTTTGTGGCCTCCAGTGTCCGAGCTTATTGCTGTGAGCCAAAGTCTTCAGAAACAGTGTTTTTTCTTTCCTCCACCTCCAAACCTGAGTACTTTGACTTTTTCATCATCCCCATTTCCTTGTTTAATTTAAATGTGGGGATTATGGGGGAAGTGTTTTTGTTGTCTTTTATCTACATTTTGTTTGTGGGAGGGAAGGGATAGGAGGGAGATAACTTGCAGGAATCAGTTCTCTCCACCATGTGTGCTTCAGGAATCAAACTCGGGTCATCAGCTTTGGCATCAACAGCCTTAAGCAGTGAGCCAGTTACTAACACTAAGGCAGCTCACACGCGGTCCCCTGACTTCCACTTCCCTTTCTACAAGCAGCCACAGTTACAGATTCTATTTCGTCTGAGTTTTCTTATTTGAAGGTTACTAGAGTCTGAATGGCTGGGTTGCTCTGTGCTCTGATGTAGGCATAGTGCAGACTTCAGCCACGGTCAGATCCTTTTCCTCCTGAAATGTGGGGTGTTTGTTCTCTAGGGAATGCTTTATGAAACAACCATGGCCGCTCAGACAGGTCTAACACAGTCAGAAGTGAGCTCAGTTCTTGTCCGAATTCATAGCAGCCCTGAGCATTTTAACATCTTAGATTAATTATGTCTTATAGAAAAACATTCAGGATCTTAACAGAGTTTCTCTGACAGCTGCCTTCTTAGGCTTGACCATGAAGCCTGTTCTTGGAAGCCTTCTAAGTTGGCCCGTCGACCAGCTTGTCACTTGGACTTGATGAGCCAAAAGGAGCCAGACTTCGCACCACCTTTGTCTGTCCTCACTAAAAATAATCTCATTATTGTGTGGAGGTCCAGCACAAGACCATGCTGATAAGGACAGCAGCAATTTTCCATCACATTCAGTCTTTCCAAGTTGGGTTTCTTTTTTTTTTTTTTTTTTTTTTTTTTTTTTTTTTTTTTTTTTTTTTTTTTTATGACAGACATTTACTTTTTCCCTCCTTTGTTTTCCTTTTCTGGCTTTGACCAGTGTTCATACAGCATTTTATGAAGAGTTACATTGGCTCACACTTCTGTAGCCCATCAGAGTGTGCTTTGTCACTAATGAAGGTATTAGATCATTGATTGTTTCTCCAGACAATAAACACGAGCTTGTGCTCCTTTGTGCTCCGTTCCTCTTACCAAGGCCTCGTTGCCATTCCTACTCCTTTGTCTGGGGTTCATGTTACTACAGCAGAGCCATGCTAGATAACCTCCACACTGTTAGCTGTGTGTCTCAGCACAGCCTCTAGCCACTTCGTCTTTTGTGAGGCCTTTTTTAAAAGGAGAAAGGTGAATCAGAAAGCCTGCATCGTACAAGTTACAGGGAGAAAGGTGCTGCATTATATCAGGAAGGGGTGTGTAAGTGTCAGAGCCACCTAAAGATGAGAACGATTGGTGTGGAAGAAAAAGAATCTCTGTCCTGAAAGGAGGTAAATTTGGATGGAAGGGACGTGGGGGAGAATTGAGAGGGGAAACCATAATAAGGATACCATTATATGAGGAAAAAAATCTCTTTTCAGTAAAGTGGGGGAAGCCCTGACATTAGCCATTGACTACCTGGGAAGGCTGCATTAGCATGAATTAAATTGCTGTTGTTACCTTGCATAAAATAATGTAAACGACCACTTGCAGCCATGTCTGTGATACTAAGTGTGAAGTCAGTGTGAGCACTCCACTGTTGGTGGTGCTGTTATTAAAAAAAAAAAAAAATCCCAGGAGGAAGCAGTGGAAATCCGCAAGCTAAAGGAAGCTAGATATTCTCCCTATTCAACAGCTGTTTCTTCCACCTGCTGTGGAAATTGTATTCTGGCTTTTTCTTTCTCCCATCAGGTTGCATAGGATGCCTCTTCCTTTGCTACCCTAATGAGAAGCTCTAAAGTGTCTCATTTGCTTTAATGTGTTGCCGTGATTGTTACTCGGCTCTTAGGGTGCTTTAGGCATATATTCACAGAAGATGGTTTGGGTCCATAAAGGAGAAATAGGTATTCAAGACTAAAGTGGACAGTCTTGGACTCATTTTCTTCCTGTCCCAGGAGGTGCTCATGCTGCTTTGGGGGAATGCTTACAGATTGTCAGAGAATCCTCAAAGCACAAACTGCAGATTCTCACTTCAGAAGGAATCTACCCTTCACATACTGTGACAGTGCCCGTGAACCTCATGACCGTGAAGATGTGTTTCCTTATTTCTGCTACTTCTTACCTGTTTTCTCCGTGCAGCTGCTCTCAGTTCATGGGTCAGTGTTCAGGAGAATGGCCACTCTTCTAATTGGCACACAGATTCCCTGGAGGAGGGAGTAGGCAGTTAGTGTTTGAATCTTGCTCTCTCTCTCTCCTTGTGCTAGCCTGATCTGTCTTGTGAGGCCCTTTATTCCAGCCTTTCTTTGATTACCAGTCAGGCTGGTGTCAGGAGTACACCTGACTATCTGTCACAGGTCGTGTCCTGAAGGTGTTTGGATTGTGTATTATATGTATGGTGCCCACAGCATCTGAACATTCAGTGTTTATGTTCAATCCTGTGTTCAATCCATAACTTCCCTTAAAGTGAATAGCTTAGATGTCGTCATCTGCAAATGTCAAGCCCTTAAAACTTTCTAGCCAATGTATTTTACGCTCAGTATGTTAAGTGAAGATTTTTCTGGGCCCTTTTTATCTGTATTCCTTTTTGTGTCGACTGCTGGTGTGGTGCCATCAAAGCCTCACGACCGCTCAGACCTGTTCTCATCGCCGTTAGCTGAGCTGGCATTTAGAAAGTAAACTTCTGAGTTGGATTTCTGCTTTTGTTCTATGTTTTGCTTTACTTTTGATGCTTAGGTCTTGCACCAGGAGCACATGTATGCTAAGGATACTTTGCACCCTGAATTCTCTCCCCATCCTGTTGAAGTTGAATTTGGATCTATGCTATTGCTACTCCCCGAATAGAACTATATAATTTTTATCTTCTTGAAGGATAACTAATTTTTTTGCCATTGTTTATAATGCTTTCTTTTCCCCCTTGTGGATTTGCAGACTGGTCAAATCATTGTGCCACAACGTTCAAGGAAGACGGACTGTGGACCTACCTCAACCAGATAGTGGCCTGCTCTCCCTGGGTTTTGTATATCTTCATGCTCGCAGCTTTCCATTTCTCATGGTCGACATTTTTATTAATAAACCAACTCTTCCAGGTATTTCTCATATGGCTCTGAATGACTTTTCAGTGACTAATAGTTGATTAGAAAGACTTGACTTTAAAATCTGAAGCCCAGCGTCCAGCCCCACCCCCAGGGCTCCTCTGTGCGTCTAGCATGCCGTCTTCCACTCTTCATTTTTGGTGTCCTTGTCTGTAAGATGAGGCTCACAATGTCCATCCGCTCTCACAGGCAGCTTAAGTTAGAATAATACATTTCTGAGGCTGTACCCACTCAGGAATGGTCAGTCTGGCCTTTTAATTTTATGGCACAGAAAAGCGAATTGAGTTGTTCAGAGTCACCTAGCAAATGGAGACGTGATCTTCTAACAGTGCCATTCAGGGTTCTTTTCATCTTGTGTTGAAGCTATATAGTGTGTAGAAACATGATATAAACTATAAGTATTATGCAAATACAAAGCAGTTATTTTTCTTCAATTTTTCTGATTCTGTTACCTTATATAACATTTCAGTAGACACAGGAGATGGGAGGATGAAAGGCAGGTCACTGAGCAGTGGGCAGAGTGAGCACGAGTTGAAAAAGTTCATGCACCAGGGCAGTAACAGCCGTAGTTTTCTGCAGAGCTTCCTCCCCGTCCTGTGTCCTGTTACTATGGTCTGCCTGTATGAAATGAGCAGTACTGATCATTTTAGACAGTTAATACTGGGGTTCAGAGCAGAGCAGATCCCACTTGTATGGGGGAAATACTGATAGACGTAAGAGGAGAAGAGAAGGAGGTCAGGAGAATGCTGAGGAAAGGAACTAACCCTGAAGAGAGTGAGCACCCCCCTCCCCCTCCTCCTCCTCCTAACGTCAGCTGCTCGAGCAGTGAGTGACAGTCAGTGTCGTCGGGGAGTGCTCACGTATGTAGTACCAACATTTAGCACACTTTCCAAGATATTTACATACCGTGGACCCTTGAGATAGGGAACGTGCCAGAGTAGAAGCTCTATTAATGGACGAGGAAACAACGTCTTCCAAGGTCTTGCTTCTGGCCAGAGGCCCAGTGAAGAGCTGCATGAGGTTCAGACATCCTTAATGGCTAAGGTGTGCATAGAGTCATAACACCTGTAATGCAAGCTCCAGAGGCTAAAACATGATACTAAGACATCAAGGCCAGTGTGGGCTGCATAGTAAAACCTGTCTCCAAAACAGACATGATAGATAGCATTAATATTTAAAGAAAGGTTGATATATTTGTCTGTACTGAGGAAGGTTTAGATAATTTTCACAAACAAGAATTGCACAATTGTTTATTTAAGGAACAAAACAATCCAGTTCTTTTTGATTTCCTGAATATTCTGACTTAAGACAGTTTTATCTGCATTAACCAAACTGAGCAAGCAGGCTGCTGGCTGGGAGCAGAGCCTGTGTCCGCGCACTGGCCTGCTGGTCCCATCTCTCCTGTCTGAGCTCTGCAGCCTGGAGCACTTGCATCTCCTCGTAGTCCTCAGCGTGTGTCTTCGACAGTTGTCTCTGACCGTTAAGTCCATTTTACAGATTGGAAATTGATACTTGGGGTATTTCAAGGTTTAGATTAACTAACCTTGCAAACTGTTGTGGTCTATAATGATTTCAGAGTTTTTAATCACCTTACTCATTACTCTTTAAATTTATGACTTTGGATGTTCTTCCCTTTGGTATATTGGCCTTTTAAAAGAAAAGCTCAGAACTCAAAACTGTGATAATTGCACTGACACTCCCTTGCCCGATTTCACTTGTTCAGCAAATACATGTTCCTATGTTGAAATCTAAATATGGCTGTAAGACATGGCTGGATTAGTGAGAAAGTATTTTATAGTCTGAGTCAATGTGCAGTGCTTTCCTGAGTGTTAATAAAATCAAGACAATAAATCTAGCCATTGTATTTACATGGCGAAGTACAGTGGAAGATTGTGGATCTTTGTCCTCCATGTGATCTTTTGCTAGAAAGTCTGAGGGTGTTGCCTTTATAGAATAAACAGTTGCCACCATCCTATAATGCACTTTTAAGAGTGGTAGAGCCATGATGTTTTAATTCTTAACTTGCCTCCATCTTTTTCAGATCGCATTTCTGGGCCTAACTTCACATGAGAGAATCAGCCTCTTAAAGCAAAGCAGGCACATGAAACAGACATTGTCCCTCAGGAAAACACCATACAAGTGAGTGAGTTCTGATCTAGTCACCAAGTCTTTGGAAGATTCACAGCTACTGATTTCCTGACCCAGTTCCATTTTTTTTTTTTTTATAACCTACCTCATGGAACTGAGCCCATCTTTCTTGGAAGCCTCAAGGTTAGGTTTTCAGTGATAAGGTCATATGCCTGATGGGGTCAGGAATTCAGTCTACTGGGCCCAGTGCAAATATAAGTTACTTTGAAGTTTTGCCCAGACGGGGACTCTCCAGTTGAACCAAGTGATCACAGGTTGTGTGTTGCTGGCAGGGAGTCAGTATGAGATAGTTAAGCATGAGGCTGACAAGCCAGCCTCAGGGTCCTCTGTAGAAAGCATCAGGCAGAGTGCCTGGCCGGAATTAAGCATGGCCTCCTTGCCCCGGTAATTCTTTTATTTCTCTTTGTAACGTGCCCACCTGGGTCAGGGAGAAGCTACATTTTTAGATTTAGAATATGTATCCTTAGAACTTTGGCTCTGTAAAACCTATTGAAAATTAGAGTGCTTTGTAGGAACTCTGATCTTGTGATGTGAAAGACCAGGCTTTGAAGCTTATCTCCCTGCCACCTACATCAGTGTCTCGGAGGCTGGGCATGTGGCAGAAGTGACCCAGAGCCCTCAAGAGATTTGAGCACTCACTTCGTATCTCATAAGCAGTCTGTTTCAAAGCCTGTTCTTAGTGTTTGGCTGTTAGACAGAGTAATCAGAGACTGGTTTGAGATTACGGTGTGGATTTATGGAGGAGGGAAGAGATGGCTACGACCAGGCCTGGAGAGTAGTGTAAAGCTGGTGATCATCTCTTCAAATTGGCAGTCATACGTCTATATCTTAGTGGTTTAGCTAGGGGAATGAATATTTTATTGAAGTCTAGAAGCATGTCAGAGGTGCATTCCTCTAATCCCAACATTCAAGAAGCAGAAGCAGCTGAATCTTGAACTTGAGGCCATCACGGTCTACCTAGAAATTTCCAGGCCAGCCAGGGTCATACTATATACATAAGGTCTTACAATGTAAGACTTTGCCTCAGAAAGGTGGAGAGGAGCCCTTAAAGTACAGAAGTCTCATGGCAGAGGTAGAAGAGATGTATTTCAGGCAGGGTCTGATAGAGAAAGAAGGAAGGGTGGTCTGAGGCCTAAAGAAGCTTTCGTGGAGCAGCACAGGTGAGAGTTGAGCCTTATTTGCTAAGGATAAGAACATGAAAACAAGCAACTAAGGACTTAGAGTCACTCTGAGGCTAACCTCCAATTCCTGTCCAAAGCAAGATCTTACTTCTTTGCCCACTGGTTAGCTTTACTCAGTAACATTTCTTGAACTTGACCCTGTGATTCCCAGAATGTCTCCACTGTCACTCACTCAGTTCTGCACCTATAGCCCTCTTCCTGGAAAGGCATTCCCTGGTTAGGTTACTCCTTCACAGATAGCAGCATGATGCTCAGGTAGAGCCGTTCTAACAGCAGCGTGGTCCAAGGGCGCATACACAGTTAGTGTATATAGGTTGGCTTTAGCATAAAAGATAGGGCATAGGTGTGTGCATTAAGGTTAAGTATTTCCTGTGCTGGAGTAAGATAGAACTGTTTCAGGAATTCGATGGAGAAAAAGTGATGCCAAAGATCATTGCAGTCATGCAGGCTCTAAAAGATTGTTACTATCAGTTAGATCTTGAGAGTCAGCCAGCGATAACAGTGAGTGTTACAGGCTCACAGTTCACAATCATGGAAGAGCAGCTGACATAGGAGTAGAAGGTTTACAGAGCTGGGTTTGGGGAAGTAAATCTTAAAAGTGTCATTGAGTATTGTCTTGAATACAAAAATAAAGCGGTTGGATTGGACCCTCTGGACAGAGAGGTATCTTGAAAGGGAAGTAAGAGGTTGTAGATGTATTAAGAGTTCTATGGGACAAGATAGTCTCCAATGTGTCAGGTAAACTGAAGGAACTGGGACAGGGACGTCATTCAGAAGCTTAGGAAAAGGCCACCTTCCCGGTTACAAATCTGGCCTATGTGACCTTTCCGATAAAGTCCAGAGAGAATAGAAGGAATAAACTTAGTAATGGCAGTGACTGGTAGTGAAGAGAAGTGATGAAGAAATGTTATTGGAGTTGTTGACCTGCTGTCGGGGGGCCTCACAATAGCTATTTAGGTCCACAGATGGAGCTAGGTTTCAGCTTTAAGGTTCTGGACCACCTCTTACCTTTCCAAGGTCCTCTGAGAATGGTTTTACAGATGATCAGTGAATGCTTATGGTTTGGGTGAACACTTGTCAAGAACTGCACAAGAGATGCTGAGCTATTCTGTCTTCTCTTCTTTTTTCTATAGCCTCGGATTCATGCAGAACCTGGCAGATTTCTTTCAGTGTGGCTGCTTTGGCTTAGTGAAGCCCTGCATCATAGATTGGACATCCCAGTACACCATGGTTTTCCACCCAGCCAAAGAGAAAGTCCTTCGCTCCGTATGAAGAAAAGCCCCTCAAAATGCACTCGGACTTGTTTTTGTTTATGCTGGTGCTCTGAGATCTGAAAGTGAAGTGAGATATTCAGCTCCCCACAGTCAAAGTCTCTGGGAATGAAGTCCTCAGCAAGAGTGTACCTTCTGTCAAACCTGGAAAGACAGCCTGTTACTGAGCAATCTGGCAACATCTTTTAAAAAAATATGAAAATATTTTCCCCAAGAACATGAGTTACTTTTTTTAAAAATCATAATAGTCACTGATTATGGATAAAAGTATTTTCAAATACTATATTGGCTTTTTAAAAATAGTACTCTTTAAACTTGTAATTTTTGATAAGTTATTTGTCTTTGTTGTGTCTATAAATATGTAAAGAATATTTAAATAGATGTATCTGTTTTGCTTTCACACTTAATAAAAACATTTTTTATACTTGAGACTTAGTTTCTAATGCTTAACATCTTTAGAATCTTGAAAAGGTGGGTTGACAGACGTAGTGATTAGGAATGAGTTGAAATTACTGTTGATGCCAGTAAGCGGTATTTCACCTAATTTCCCTCTTAGACTTTGAATACATGAAGTCTTAAATATTTGTCTAGATTTTCACCCAGTGCCATTAAAATATCAGTCGGTTAGTGATTGTAACTACTGATTTCCTGTTCTAGAGGGAATGCTGAGTCTGCCTAACTCTTGGTGTAGTTTACACAACTCTCCCAGTTACCTTTCTCACTGAATCCTTCCTTGGGTCCTTGTCATGGGGGGAAGGTAAGTTTCTCCTCATGGCCTGTACACCCCTGAGCAATGCTGTTCTGTTGAACCAGTGTCACTCTGGGCCACTGCTCAGTTCATCAAGGATCCTCACTCCTTCCTCCTTATTCCAGATCCTCACCGATGGAAAGTACATTTCATGTCTCTGTAAGTTATTCCACAGTGAATGTCGAGCTGTTGTAATCATGGAGCTTTGTAGAAGACGGAGGGAATGCTGACATACACGAAACTATACTAGGTAGCAAACGTTAAAAGCTGTTCAGATGAGTGCAATAGGACATCAGAATTTAGAGTCCAAGGAGAGGCTCAGTGGATGCTATCAAGAGATTGTGAATGGTGCCATTTACAAAGGACAGGGCACCAAAGCAACAGGAGATAGGATAATCTAGTTGTACTGAATTTGGTGCTTCAAAGTGTGCATTTGTCCAGGGAATAATGTGATAACTTTCTCTTCAGTGGCTTTAAATATTCTCAGTACTGGTGTCTAAATGCAACATAAGGCTCATTTCTTGCATTCTGTCTAGCTCTCAGCAAGTGTCCTTCCATTCTGGACCCACCATTACTGAATGTTTCCATATCTAAAGGACCTTCTGTGTCTAAAGGTGTGGAGAGCATGGAGACTCTTCCAAGAAACTTTGGCAGATGGGACACCCTTATCTGAACCCCATCATCTGTCCCAGACAGTAACAAAAGAATCTGGGAAATGTAGTGGAATCAAACAACCCCAGAGTCCATGAGAATCGTTTACTTCTTTCTAAGCTTCTTCACTGCATATCTTTTCAGTTCTAGCACGTCCTGTTTTGTCTGGCTTCTGTTCTCTTGTACCACATTCAACAAATGTTTGGGGAGTGCCCTTGACTTGTTGTTGTTGGGGTTGGGGCAGGGTCATTGTTTTGTTTTGATTTTTTAAGACAGGTTTTTTCCTTGTAGCTCTGGCTATCCAGGAACTCATTCTGTAGACCAGACTCAAGAGATTTGTCTGCCTTTACTTCCCAAGTGCTGATTAAAGTCATGCGCCACCACCCTAACATGGCTGTTTTGAAGACAGCCTTCCATGGAAGTTGGAGCATGGAGGAACTGATGGGTTTGCCTAGTGTTCATAGCTTTTTAATCAAGAGATTTATGCTTTTTATTTGCTTTCCAGGTAATTAAGGAATTGCAGAGAGGTAGGGAAAATGCTGTGGTTGCTTAAAGATTCAAGCCACCAAAGAAGCAGAGAAAGACGTGTCTAATTGGCTGCGTTTCATTAGTGAGGCTAGCAATTTGATGTAAGAGAAGTTTAAGAAACTTGCTAAACCCCAAAGAATAAGAGAAGACCATCCTCCTGTCATTTGTAGCAGGACCATAGGCCAAGTCTTGCTCTTATTTCCCAATTTCCACAAGTTTGGAAAGCCCAAGATAGGACTAAAGGATCAACCTTTCAGTCCTTCTATTAGCTTTGCTTTTCCTCTGAGAATTGGCTTTCATATTCTCTATTTCCTGAGACCTCCTATTTCTTCCCTCAGGTATGAGGAAGAGAAGATGCTTCCGTACTAAACACTGGGACACCATCTTCCTTTGCCTCTTTTTCCCATCTCTTCTCATATCTAACACTGAAATTCATCCTTTGCGGCTGGTTTTTAAAAACTAGTCTGTATGTCTGTATGTCTGTATGTATGTATGTATGTATGTATGTATGTATGTATGTATGTATGTATGTATGTATGTATGTCTCTCCCTCCCCCCCCTCTCTCTCTCCCCTCTCCTCTTTCTCCCTACCTCCCTCTCTCCCTCCCTCTTTCTCCCCCTCCCTGCCCCAAGCCTTCCCCTCTCTTTAAAGGAGACAGAGAGAGATGGTACCATTAAAACGTTTATTGTCTCTCCCACCCCAAAAATAGTAAATAATGAAGCATCTTTTGCAGATTCCATTTCCGGTGGTCTCTTGTTACGTCAGTGCAGCCTATGACTGCTTCTGAAGAGAAATGCTGTCCAGCTACAAAGGAGGCTGCGGGGCCAAGTTACATCTATGGGGTCACTCAGCCCTGCTGTTGACTAGCAGGGCTGTGAGAAAGCACGCCGTTTCACTCCTTCTTTTCCACTTGGTGTGTAAGCCCTCCAAACCCAATGCCTGTGGGGCCAAAATTTTTGGCATAGCAAACTGCGAACCAGAAAATAAGAGAGAATATATTGATTAGCATTGCTATTTTAGGTCACTCCTGAACATCATTCTTTTTACTTGCCAGTGGTAACCATTGGGTAAATTTGGTTTTTAAAAAAACAAAGCTGTATTTAGATTTGCTAATAGTCTTTGCTTACGTCTTTGCGCTTCACGGTGTTACTGACACTTTCTGGTACAATAGTCCACAAGAACCAGCTAGAATTGCCTGCCCAGCCTTCTACCCTGCCATGCCCTCCAGGCAGTCAGAAATGCTTACAGATCCTGTAATGTACTATAATGTCCTTCCGAAGAGGTTGCTGTTTCTCTTCCTGGGAGACCCCTTCCCACAACCAGATTCCCCTTCAAGCACAAATATATCTATATCTATGTCCATAGATAGATGGATAGATAGATAGGATGGATGGATGGATGGATGGATGGATGGATGGATGGATGACAGATAGATAGATAGATAGATAGATAGATAGATAGATAGATAGATAGATAGATAGATAGATATTGGAAATGGACGTAGAGAACCACAACCAAATATTAGAGCTCTGGGAGTCTTGTGGAAGTTGATCAATGGCCCTGAAAGGGATAGGACCTCCACAAAAAGACCAACAAAGTCAATTAACCTAGGCCCCACACACCCATAGCAGATGTGCAGCTTGGTCTTCAGGACCCCAACAACTACAGGAGGGGCTATCTGTGACTCTGTTACCTACCTTCAATCATATCCCCCTAACTAAGCTGCCTCTCTAGCCTCAATGGGAGAGAATGTTCCTAATCCTGCTGTGACTTGATGTGCCAAGGTGGAGTGATACCCATAGTGGGGCCTCTCCCTTCTCAGAGAAGGGAAGGGGAGGTGGGGGAGGGGCTATGTGATGAGGGGATCATGAGAAAAAGAGGGGCTGCTGTGATAGGAATGTAAAGTTAGTGTGTGTGTGTGTGTGTGTGTGTGTGTGTGTGTGTGTGTGTGTATGGGCGTATGGGTGTGTTTGTGTGTGTTATAGCTGTTAGACAGCATGCGGATTCCTGCCCTGTGTCATCATGGACAAAGTTTTGGCAATCTATGGTTTTGAGGTCTGTTTGAGACAGTTGTGTAAGCCATCCTAGCCTTTAACTTACTATCTATTTGCTTCTGCCATCCATCCCAGTGTGGGGATTATAGGTATATGCTGCTATTCCTGGTACTTTGCCTCAATTAGCAATCCCTCTTTACCCCTCAACACACACCCAACCCACATACTCTCTCCTGTCTGCCCACCACAAGCCTTTGAACATTGTCATTAGGTGATGATGTTTCTCTGAACTGCAAAATAGAGATCCTGCAGGGTTGAGGACAAATTAACTTTGCCCCCTAGTATGTTCTTGCTTTACTAGGTGTCAGGAGGGAGCTAGGCCTTGTCATCTCTGACAGGATCAAGGGATTGTGGCAGAGATTGAGGGGCAGGGCTACAAGAATCAGGACAAAAGATAGTTTGGTCCCTGTGTTTGCTAAGTGACTTGCAACATCAGAAACAGATGTCAGAAGGGGAGAGAGGTATACAGATGAGACAGGGTGACCTTCCCCTCAGTCAGGCGCCCCATCTGTCTCCCACAAAAAGAGAGATGCTTGGGTTTTCTAAAGGATTACCATGCTGTTTGTCTAGGCCTAAGGCAGGACACCATTTTTCCTCATCTCCCTTCCAGGTACCTGTGGTCCTAAACCCCAGAACGTCTGCAGACTTCCAGTAGGGAAGCCCAGAGCTGGGAGCAGTGGCTATAACCATTTTCCTTTGGTGGTATTGCTTCCTTCCAAGAGCCCAAACTGCCAAGCTGAGCATCCTGATTCCTGGAAGACCTAGGCAGGCCTCTAAGCACCTTCCCCTCTCCTCAGACCTTTAGGAAAAACCACTTACCTTTGCAATAAAGCTCCCCATCCTTGTCAGTGACATTTGTGGACTCCAGGCTCTTCCCACAGATGGCGCAGCGAAAGCAGGTCTTATGCCAGGGCTGGGGGTCACAAGAGGGTTATTTATCAGGGAGGCAAGCATCACACTGTGGTTCCGTTTCAAGTCCACTGGCCAGCAGCACACAAAGCAGCGCCACTGCCCTGGCCTTTCTCTTATGTAAGGGGACCCTCAACTAATAATCCCAGGAGTTTCAAGAAAATAAGATGTGATGGCTTTATCCAGCAATTCTTAGAACCCTGCCAGTGGATTTATAATGACGATTTGAATGTGTGATTCTTCAAAATAAACTCAATAGAAAAGGGTTTCCCCAGAGTGACTGAGGTCCAGGGGACAAACTAGTTAAGAAAGACTTGTCTGATAGGCAGTGGTGATGTTTATATTAAATATGAACTTCCAGAAAGTGAGAGGTGAGGAGCCAGGCAGTTACTCAGGCAAAGCCAATCTTGTTTTCACTGCCTGTAACTACGACAGCAGAGAGGTGCAAGGCTTAGCCTTCCTGCAAGCCACCTCTCTCTCTCTCTCTCTCTCTCTCTCTCTCTCTCTCTCTCTCTCTCTCTCACACACACACACACACACACACACACACACACACACACACACACACACACATCATTGTCTGGTCAGGCATGGCCCATTGGTTCTTGTGTGTCTACAAATGGCTGGTCTTTGTGTGGGAACAGCCCTAAGCTTCAAGTTAGATTCCTTCAAGGCTCCCCTCTCCATATTTAGAATTAACACACCCTCTACCCAGGTCCAGTTTCTTTGGTGAACACCCTGACTTCAGGCTTTAAACAGAATCCTCAGGGCAGTCACATTTCTGTGTATGTTTGATGACTTTCCCACATGCCAGGACACCTACAAGTAAACTTGTGTAGTAGCAGAAATCAGCCTGAGATAGACAGCGCTGGTGGATTTCCAGACCAGACGCCTCCGGAGGGAGTGGGCACAGAATTATAGGGGGAGGAAGAAGGACATTTGCACCTTTGTGTCCATGAAGATAAGAGTATGCCTTCCCCACCCCCAGTACACTAATTCTTATGGTGACGAAGTATACTAGTTGTAGTTCTCAAAGAGCACTAGGTAACAATCACGAAACTAGGAAATGTGTGGTTTCTGAACAGGTTGTGGGAGCTAAGGAGGATGAAGGCTGTGGCCCCCACCCACAGTCCCCACTTTCAATTCTCCCACGAACCTAGTGGAGAATCTGAGATTTGGCTCAGCCAAACATCCTCACCTTGCCACCTCCCATGACCTTCTCAGCAGCATATACCGACTTTCCGCATCGTGGGCACTTCTCTGATTCTCCAAACTTCGCAGAGAACTTGGAAGGGTTGCTCGTGGTGGCTGCACGTGCTGGCTTTGGGGATCTGGAGGAAGCATAAATTAAATGAAGACCTTCCTCGGCACACACTATAAAAATTGTGTCTCGTGTGACATACCTCACTGTACTGTGCCTCTTTCTCTTCATCTGGAAAGTGGGGGTCATCATGGGACCTGTCCCAGTTGTTGGGCAGGTTAAGAATGATGACTGCGTTGCAGCACTGAACACAGCCTCTGTCGGTGTGGGTGGGCCAATGTGGGTCAGTTTGAATGGTTTTACACCTTTGCTTTCACACGTTGGTGAGTGTTCGGTACACGTTCATGTGTTGCTATTGCTGTGCACTTGTTGGTTTGCTTTGTCCCTCAGATTTTTCTGTACGATCATGGAGCCAGCTGATTATCCGAGTGGTGAAATCTGTTACCTATAACTCCAATTGACCTCTTCTTATTCATCCCAAAGTCGCCGTCCCCTTCAGAGCATAGAGGAAAAGATGCCACGCCCTGCATATGTACTCTTTGATGTCCCCTTATACTTGGTGTCCCCTGAGCCTTACCGGTGTTGGATAATGGGAAGAGAGGGACCGACAGACAGGAAGAGTCAGCATCTCCTGCTGGTGGAGCTAGGAAGAAACCCTGGTCTCCTAAGACTTTTCACTGTTTTCCCGATGGCAGAAAATGGACTTTAAATGATGCGAAACAGAGAGTGCAGCTAGCATCACACCCTTGTCTTTAACGAAAGGTCTCCAGCTGGGACTGAGAGTAATGAGAAAAATAAAGGGGTGGGGAGATCCCTTTTAGCAGTGAGCACACATCCCAGGACTTTTCCAGGTTCTATAGTAGATGATTCTCTTCCTAAGGGACCAAATGACAAAGTGCTCTCTGAGGGGCTTGCACAGTTGAGCTAATCTTTCTGGCTAATCACCATAGGGGATCAGCCCCATCAGACTGTTTTCAGTTCTGGATGGTGGTCAGTGGTGATCAACAGTGAATTCGAGGATTGGGGATGGAGACTGAGCCGACAGTGGCCATTGTGATTTCCCACACCCTTCAGGTTGTGTTGGGGATGGGGAGCATCTGCACTATGTATGGGCTGCAGACAATCAAGGAGGCCCACAAAAGCATTAGAATTGATTCTTTCTTTCAGAGGCTCATCCCCAGACCTTGCATTGCAAACATTACTCATCTTACAGCCTAAGAAAGAAATTGTTCATAGCGAGCACACAGAGGACCATTGCTTTCCTGCTGCATTTATGTGATTTACACAGAAGCTCTCCGGGGTGAAGAAAAGAGACTCCATGCAGTTTACAAAGGCCAAATAATGAAACATCTGTACAGTCTTAGTTTTCTCTTGACATGCAAACCAAGAACCATCATGTAAAAGTAATTGCCCTTTAGAAAGACAGATAATTTAAAGAAAGTCTCCAGAGAGACAACACATTGTTAGGAGTTGGTCAGACCGAGCGTTCCTATTGTTGGCAAGTCAACAATAGAGTCCATTCTCCCACTTCTGGAAAATGTTGCTATGGAAACAGAATGAACCATCTTGATAATTGGAGAGTCACAGAGAACCAAGAAGCATGGCAGTAACTTACTGTTGGAACTGCAGGCCAAGGTGCTCGCCGGTGTCTGTGCTGAGGCAGCCAGCGCCTTGTCCAAACCCGATCCCCTTGGGGCCATACTTGCGCCCATAGCAGACCTTACAGTAGATCTCTGACTCATGAGCTGCCACTGTGGTGCTGTCCAGAGCCTTCC
Organism: Rattus norvegicus; assembly: GCF_021556685.1. Taxonomy (NCBI): domain Eukaryota; kingdom Metazoa; phylum Chordata; class Mammalia; order Rodentia; family Muridae; genus Rattus; species Rattus norvegicus. The sequence continues at coordinate 109,709,531 of NC_141534.1, forward strand.
TGCAGGCCACTGCAGAGAAAAGGGAAAGTCAGAGAGTTAGAATTGAGCTCCCCATCCCTCTCTTCTGTACATGATGCTCAGTGTCCCAGAAATAGCCAGAGAATTTTCCTAGTCACTCTCAAGAGAGTCCTCGTTTTTGCAGATGAGGAAAGGGGTTTAGAGAAAAGGCAAGCTATGTTTGGCCTACCCAACTGGAAAAGGGGCAGAAAACACTGCCACCAAAGTATGTAGCCTTGGACCTTCTCACAACAGGGCTTCTGACCAACAAGTGAATCATGCTGAATGGTGTCAGGGAAGTTAGGGGGTAGGGACCAAAGTATCTATCTACCTGTCTATCTGTCTGTCTATCTACCTATCTATCTATCTATCTATAGGGACCAAAGTATCTATCCATCTGTATATCTGTCTGTCTGTCTATCTATCTATAGGGACCAAAGTATCTATCCGTCTAGATAAATAGATAGATAGATAGATAGATAGATAGATAGATAGATAGATAGATAGACAGATAGATAGATAGACAAACAGACAGATGGATAGATACTTTGGTCCCGATAGATAGATAGATAGATAGATAGATAGATAGATAGATAGATAGATAGATAGATATTTGTTATTTTTTGAGACAGGATTTCTTTGTGTAGCCTTAGTTGTCGTGGAGTTAGCTCTGTAGACCAGGCTAGCCTTGAACTCACAGAGATTGACCTGCCTCTGCCTTCTAAATGTTAGAATTAAAGGCATGCACCATCACTGTCCTTCATCAAAGTTTCTGAAGAACACTGTGGAATTAGGGGTGGGGAGGAAGGGACACAGGTGACTCACTGGTCCCCTCGGTCTCCCATTGGCTCAAGCTGCCTGGTCACTGTGTACTACTCACCTTGTGTCATTTGTCTCCAAATATAAGATAACTAATCCAAGATGAAGTTTACAAAAGATTTGTTTTTCAAACTTGAAAGGTCTTCGTGCATGATTGCGTGTGTGCACGTATGCGTATGGTGTGAGGAATTTAACTGAGGGCCTCAGGCATACTAGCCAAGCTGTCTACTGTTGAGTTATACAAGCAACCCTGAGGGTGGGACTTTTAGAGATGCAAATGAAAAAGTTAAATCATCTAATAATACTTAATAATACACATGAAGAGTAAACTGACTTGGAAACGCTGTTTGTCCCTTATCTCACACAAACTGGGGGATTCCATTGTTTCTTGGCATCCTCCTTTCAGCCCCTCATTTCTGAGACAGCTGATTGCACATCTCTGAACAGCTCATGTTCACTTAGCTCGATATCTGAGCCTTGACAGGCAGCCCTTCTTTGTCCCCTGACCAGGAGGCTACAGTATGCAAACAATCTCAACACGTACAGCCTCTTACCCGCCGTAACACATAGGCAGTGAAAAGTGTAAAGAATTTCTGCAACTCAGGCTGGAGGGATGGCTCAGCGGTTAAGAGCACTGACTGCTCTTCCAGAGGTCCTGAGTTCAATTCCCAGCAACCACATGGTGGCTCACAACCATCTGTAATGGGATCTGATGCCCCCTTCTGGTGTGTTTGAAGACAGCAGCACTGTACTCACATACATAAAATAAATAAAAATCTTTAAAAAAATGTTTCCACAACTCAATGAAATGCCATAGCGCTTTGCAATAGTGACCACTAAGTGCTTATAGCAATGGTCTTTAAGTGAGATCATAACCTGAGAAATAATAAGTCATGTGTATTCTTTCTAATCGTTTCTTTAAAACAACAATTTCTCCAAGTGGGCTTTGTAAGTAGTTTGGCCCAGGTGAGATTGTGGCAGGTTAATAATGTATTTCTGAAGTGATTGCTTTGTTGTTAAAAAAAATAGTGCAATTGAGACAGGAATGAAAGGAGGAGCTGAGATTGCCAATGAAGTAGAATGGTTCAGGGGCTAAAGGTTGTCGAGACTGGAAGGTGGGAGTGTGGGAGAGAATTTATTCAAGTACCTATTGGTTAAAAATCTTTGCAAAAAAAATAATTAAGTCGTTGAGAGAGTGTCCAATAGCATGAGAGACTTTTAAATGCTTTGGATAAAGACAAGATTTTCTTTCTTTGAAGAGTAATTTAGGGGAAATGTTTTACACTGAGGCATAAAAGGCTGAGACCCTTGTCTGATCTTGCTGCCATCGGTTTCCACCCTCCACAGTTGCTAACATATTTGCTAGTGGTTTAGATGCTGAATTCCAGAAGATAGGGATTTTCTAACTTAACATGTCCAGACCGCAACAGAGGGCCCAGGTCTGCATGTCTGATGAGTGACTGATGGAGTAAATTTACTTGTCATTAGATATCAGTGACTTCCTCTGGTACACAGCATTGAATTTTAGAACTGGCGCTGACCTTACTTCCTGTGACTTACCTGGTTCTACCTCTCAGCTCTCCATGACAGCTTGTAAAGAGAACCTCACAGTTCCTGGCCAATTCTGGCTTCCAAAGAGCTTTTTAAAAGCATGTTATTATATTTTATTTAGTGTGTGTGTGTGTGTGTGTGTGTGTGTGTGTGTGTGTGTGTGTGTGTGTGTGTGTTAATCTGAAGGAATTGTTTCTTTCCTTCTGCCATATGGGTCCCAGGGATTGAACTTAGGTCATCATCAGTCTTGGCAACAAACACCCTTTACCCACTAAACCATCCTGCTGTCCCCTTCTGACCCCTGAAGAACTTTAGTACACAGCAGTAGAAAACTGTGCTGTCCAGTACCATGGCAACCAGCTATGTGTGATATATTATCATGCTCACAAAATCACACCCAACTTCAAACAGTGAGAACACTAAAAGAAAATAGCTCATGAGTAATGAGGCATATATTGGACAAATATCTCATATACATTGTGTTAAATGAGATATTTCAACATTGATTTTTACCTAGTCCCTTATCGGTATACTTATAAAATGATGACTAGTGTGGAATGTTACATATATGGTTACAGGGTGAGTACTATGGAATGTTTTATGGTTTACATGTAGCTCTTTTGGAGAGACTAAAGTAGAGGACTCAGTACTGGAGTCTATCTAGAAGAAAGAACAACACTGATAGGATAAGCTGACACTTGGCTGGAATCTAGTAAATCTCTTGGAAATTATATAGAAAAGTGTGCCTCTCCCCGGGGCCCTCTGCCACACAACTGAAGCTCCACCTATGGGCTGGGGGCAAATGGGACAGGCTATCAAGTGCTCAAAGCCTTCTGTGGCTCCATTGAGCATAGCCATCATCTGTCTTGGCAGAAGTCAAGACAATCCCCAGTGAGAAGCTTCCATCCACTCCACCTCCTATGCCAGCATCAACATTAATTAACAAAAGCAAGACAAAAGCTGGAAGGATGACTTTCCAGCTATAGGGCCCCAGTTTTCTCCTATAATAAACCATCGAAAAATCCATCTTCATCTTATAGATAGAGAAACTGAGGCCCACCATGGTAAAACAACTTCCCAATGACACAGTGAATGGAAAAGCCTAGACTCAAACCTTACCATTGGTTTAATTCCAGTGTTCTTACCAACTCTATTTACTTTAAAGAACACTAGCTGTTTTTAGAGAAATATCAAAAGGTTTGTGGAATGGAAAATGAGTTCTAGATAGTTGTAAACGAACCGTGGATATGAGGGATGTATAAGACTTAAAAGATAATTGCCCGTCATTAAAACCCAAAGTATCAGGAAGCTTGTCAACCTAGTCGCCAACCCTTCTTTTCCTCTATAAATATGTTTGCTAAGAAGGGGAGGACCACAGAACTGCAGCTGAGAACACAGCGTGTCAGTGTTTCTGGCAGATGCATTTGGAGTATATAGCTCTCAACCTCATACTTGGAACTTGGGCACTGAAGTTCTGTTTGCAACCACTAGGGTGGGACATAAGGGTTAGAGCTGATCCGGCTAATGGATCCTGCCAGATACTGAACAAAGCTAGCCTGGGAACTATCAAAAGCTTTAACCTAGAAGCAGAGACAGTAAGTGGCTATCTCAAAGCCATAGCCCATCTCTCCCAGAAAAGGACTAAGTACTATCCCTTAGTCCTCACTCTACTTGCCACCTGGGATTAGAGATGAGAAATGACCTGACCAAAGTCACATGACAGACCCTCGGGTAAAATCACAGTAGCTCAGAGCTCCCTCAGTTTGGGCATTTGTAAATCTGTCTGGCAGCTGTTGGTAAAGGGTTCCTTCAAGGAGTTCCTGTGCCTAAGCCCAACATTTACGCAAATGGAATCGCTGCCCACTGCCTGACCTAAGTCTTTTCTTGGGGAAGACCAACCACAGCTGCCTTTGCTGACAGCTGACCGGAGCCACGCAAAGGGTCAAATCTAATTTGGCTCCAGACAACTGTTAGTTTCCTTTCTCTGCTAAATCACACTTTGGAAAATGTCACAGAGAGCAGGGCCAGACCCACTTGTCCTGACTTTGAGCTTGGTGAGAGCGACACTGAACTGGTGCATGATTAGAGAAAGTGCTCGAGGGAGCACTATGCCTGATCCTCGTGGAGTCCACTGGTAGCATTTCTCACAGCTTCCTGGCCATGCTCCTACATGCTGCCCACAGCATGAGAGCCACTGACAGACAATAGTAGGACTAAATGAGAACTCTGAAGCCCCCTGTGGCACTCGTGCCCCAATCCCCATAGGGTCTGTCCAACTCACTGCAGTGGAAACAGGTCTTATGGAAGCTCCTCCCATTGCACTGGATTTCTTCTGCATGGTAAACCGTCTTGTCGCAGGCTCCACATTTTGCACCTCCACCCCAGTTCGGCATGGTGAAGACTCAGGGGCCAAAGTCAATCTAAGAGGACATAAAGCAAATACCCTAGGTTTAGATGACATCAAGGGGAAACTGACCTAGAAGTACAGTGTTCTGAGGACCAGGGGACAGCCTGGTTCATTCAGTCACTCTCTCATTCGCTCATTCAACAAATGGCCACCCTCAACAAATAGGTTCAGACCCTGAAGGCTTTGAGAAATCTATTTATCAAATCAGCTCAGCCCCCCCTTTGTTAAATGCCAGAGACATCTGTCCCTGTGTATCTCCCAGGGTTACTAGAAGGAATAGACCTCTAGTCTTATGCACATAAAATTGTATGCTAATACTACATTTCGTCATCTGAAGTTTGAAAGTTATCACATCGGAAGTGGGCTTAGCTTCTGAACATGACATGTTCTTGGCGGCTCAACTCTACCCTGACCACCTTAAATCTGTATAGATACAGTGAAGGTTCTGGTTTGGAATACCACAGAGCAGGCAGTGTGGATGCTGCATAGTGTCTTACAGTCTTAGCTCATCCAGTTGGCAAATACAAATGAGGTAAATAGCGACGTGTCTGTTGTCGAAGAAAACCATTTCCAGCCGTACAGTTCAGTGCTCTAGCAGCTCAGCAATCTGGCAAGAGAGACTCTGCTGTCTCTCAGCCACCCGCCCTCAGCATGCTATGTGCATCTAGAGGGGGAGCCGCGCTTTTTTGCTACTGATCCCAGACACTTCTCCTTGGGGTGTTGTTAGGGGACCAGGTGATTCAGTGTGTGGGAAGAGACTTCAGACCTCAGGAGACTCATGGCAGATGGTACTGACCTGTCCCCCTGCACCTTTGAGACACATTCTGCCTATAGCCACACCTCTCTTCACTCAGCTTTTCACTGGAGGAGGAAGTTTAAGAAATGCTGATAGGGGCTGGGGATTTAGCTCAGTGGTAGAGCGCTTACCTAGGAAGCGCAAGGCCCTGGGTTCGGTCCCCAGCTCCGAAAAAAAGAACCAAAAAAAAAAAAAAAAAGAAAAGAAAAAGAAATGCTGATAAAGAGTAAGCCACAATGTGCATGTGCGGGGCTGTAAGTGCGAACCCGAGTTTTTAGTCTCCTTAGAGCAAAGCTGAATTAAGCTGCTGATACTCAGTCCATGTATGAAGCCCTGTTGTCTGCCCAGGGACTGGACTTTCCCAGGATCCTTTGACTTTTTAGACACTGAGCACTATCATGCCACCATCTGAGGCTGCTCTGGCCTTCCCTTTCCCTTCTGGGAAGACAGTTGCCTTCCTTTAATAACTGTGATTAGCGCTAAGCCCTCTTGGGTCAGCTCTCTGGGTTGTGTCTCATAACAATGACAGCTTTTGCTAAGAAACAGAAAGTAAACAGAAAACAGACCACTGAACCTGACCCTGAGCTGAGGAGACAGTCCCTATCTGAGCACCCCCTGAAATGCCTTTCCTGTCAGAGGTCAGAGAACAGCCCAAGTCTCCTCTCTGTCTTCTCTTGTTTCTTTAGAAAAAATTTTAGGAAACAACTTCAAAGGAAAAGGAAACATTTCATAGGAGTTTCTGTTCTGCCATTGATTTGACTCAGAGGAACAGAAAGAGTGAGATGAAAGGCTGGAATCAAGTCTGCATCCATTCATCTGTTCATTCACTCACTGCGAGCTTACTACCTGCCTCTGTGGTACACTGTACTGGGTACTGAGTGATGAATCTAGGTGAGAACATAGAAAAATGGCGAGTTGTGTCCCCTGGCGTTGAGAAGCCCATGTTCTAGTGAAGAAAGAAGACAGGAGTCAGAACACCTTGGACTAGACTGTTACGGTAACTCAGATGACAGAGAGCTGTGAGTCACACAGACACAGAAGGGGCCACATTCAGATAGTTTTAAGGGTGAACAAGAGTCCAGCAGATAGAAAACAAAAAGGGGGGAGAGCGTTTCAAGAAGATTTAAGAATTAAACAAAAAGGCATAATAACTTCACATCTCCAAAAAGAGCCTACGTATTTCTATTGGACTCCGTTCAAACTATAGACGCTTGGGTTGGAACGAATTTTGAAAATTGTCCAGCATACTCATTTTCAGCCAAGATGGCTACGTAAAACGCAAACACTTAGGGCTAATGCTCAGCCAATTTCTTTTTCCCGGATCCACCCTTCACTTCTAAAAGATAATACATTTTCTAGAAAAGAGCAGAATTGTGGGATTGCGATCATGTTTATTTTGATCGCGAGTTTCAACGTAATGCAAACAGAAGAGATGTACGAGAACATGACAGTGACCCTGTGGAATGAATGATGTGGAAATTGTCTGTGAAAACAACCCCGGGTCACATTTCTCATTTCATATTACCAGTGACTCCATCGGCATGCCCAGCAAGTTTAATGGGAGACTGATGTGCCTCTTGGGAGTGTGTGTGTGTGTGTGTGTGTGTGTGTGTGTGTGTGTGTGTGTGTGTACACATGCATTCATGCATTTGCCTGAGCATACTTTATAAAACAAGGGTAAGATTACATATAATACCTCCTCACCAGCTAATGCACCAACAACATTGTTTGTAAGTGATCACAACTCTACATCTTACATCCATCAGGACACAAAACCCAACATAGAAACACAGAAAGGGTCACTTAAGAGATGCACACCCCTTCCTGAAGAAGGGGACAAACATGCAATGGAAGCTACTCAAGGACAATGTATTCGAGTTCTTCTTCCACCACTCATGACCCAAAAGGTAGAGGTATTATTTGTGTCCTGAATCAGAAAACATGGGTTCTGATTGTCATTTATCCCTTGAACTTGAAGAAAATAAATGTTAATATCTTCTTGTGCACAGGACCTTTGTGAAGGCTGTGGAAATATGGTGGGAACTGAAAGCAGTGTTGAGCTGTGACTGTTTTCTCTATTGCAGGTTCCTCAGACACTACACCTGGGCTAATTAAGTCACTGAGATTTGAAAACACACTTAGGTCCTGGCTTACAAATGACCTTTTTGGCTTCTGCATTGCTTCGGAATAGCTGTGTTTCAACACCCAGAACTGGGCTCAGGAAGAGTATTTACCTTGGCACAGTATCAAGAGATGGGCCATTTGTTTATCAGTGTTACTTGGAACTGGCAAGGGTCATTGAAGGTGGGACACCAAAATAGGCCTGATTGTCACTCAGCACTGTTTATCACCAGGGTCACCATCACACCGCCTGGCACTGCTTTCTGGGACTATTCCTGAGGTTGCTGTTGCCATAGGCAAGTCATGGGTCAGAGTTGAAAAGGGAGACAAGAATTAATAAGGATGAGGTGGAAGGCGAGGGCTGCCATACTAGCTGGGGACAGGTTGGATAGTCTTGGCTACTCTAATCCCACTGAGAGCTGGTCTTGAATGGGCTTCTTAAATAATAGTTCTGTGAAAAGGAATTATCACTAAATGGGAATTCTCTATAGTGAGTCAGTGGGATCAGATCTGGATCTACTCTCTAGCTCCCTTAAAGCTTTGTGGTCCAGGAAAGCCATTAGCCTCTTTGATCTTTAGTATCCTTTCCAAAATGAGAGCTCTTTGGGAAGTACTCAGAGAATTGCTTCAGTCCCCAGTGCTGCCACACTGTTAACTGTATGATACTCAGTAACAGAATGTAAGTTCTAACTGGTTCTGCTTCTGCTCTAAACTGTCACACGCCATCTGATTTTGCTAAAATAAATCCAAACTGTTCACTGGCCAGTATTCTGGATTCCCTTCCTTTCTTCTTCCCTCCATTCTTTTCCTCTTCTTCCTCCTACTTTCTCTTTCTCTTCCTACCTACCCCCTGCAACTATAAAACTGAAAGATAGTACTCTAGGACAAAGTGGGGTAGACACAAATAGCATTTCGTGGTTGTGTTACTTCTTAGAGTCCATTTAAAAATCTGGAAGACAGCTAGGTGATGGTGGTACACACAGTTAATCTCAGCACTAGGGAGGTAGAAGCAATCTCTGTTAGAGGACAGTCTGGTCTACAGAGTGAATTCTAGGACAGCTTGCCTGGACACAGAAAAACTCTGTCCTGAAAAACCAAAAGTAGATGACAGACAGACAGACAGACAGGCAGGCAGGTAGGCAGGGTGGATGGAAGGATGGATGGATAGATGGATGGACGGACAGACGGACGGACAGACGGGCAGACGGGTAGATGGGTGGATGGCTAAAAATCTGGGAGCCGTGCTTAAGCCAAGAGTTGGAGCAGAGACCTCCAGCAGCTCAGTAACTTGTTCAGCTCACTGCCGGCTCACCAGCTAATTCTAACACAAGTCTCCACACGGTGAGTTGAACTGACTGAGACAAAGTCCTCATAGGAGCCCTGCCTGGACTCTGTGACAGAGTTAGTACTATCTCGGAAATCGCCACTCACGTGAAAGGTTCTAGAGCACAGCTCTTGGAGCAGGCATTGTCGTAACTCACAACCAGGAACTCTTCCAGGCAGATGCTGTTGAAATCAACTTTTCAGGTAGGGAAATGCATACTTGGGGAATTTACATCCCTGTCCTAACTCCCCTGGCTAGGCTGGAGCTCCACTCTCTGACTCCAGAGCTGTGCTCCCATACGGATGCCAACCACTGTTCATGTTTGCATCAATACATCTCACATATTACAGCAGCCCAACACCGCAAATTGTGTCATTCCTAAATTGGAGATGAGAAAATTATACAGAAAGCTAGACAGAGTTCGACCACGATCACACAGCCAATAAATGGGAGAGCTGCATTTAAAAGGCTAATTAACTTGACCCTTATGCAAACTTCTGCTGCAACATGTCTTCCAGGAGGCAGACGTGATTGAGCACTTCCAGTGACCAAGTGTCTCATCTGGTGGGAATCTTACAGATCCATTGTCTCTTTATGGGACATTGATGAGAGGAGTCCTGGGGACTTCAACCTGGTAACGTAAGGGGCATCCCAGGAATACAGTGGTGTTCAAACATGGAAAATTCTCTTCCAGAGCTGGAAGTCTCTTTTATTGTTGATTCTCATCTCCTTTGGGGATGGACATCTATGTGACTAGAATGCAGCGAAGCATCTTCCAGAGCCCTTCAAGCCCTGAAACTGAACTGTGAACTGTGAACTGTGAACTGTGAACTCTAGAAGCCTCTCTTTGCAGAAATGCTGCTTGGCAGCGTCCCCTCTTGAGTGCCATCTCTTCTCTTTATTCAGCAAGACAGACAGCAGAGTGTGAAAAGGCACAGGCTTTCGAAAGAACTAAAGCCACATTCAGAACACTAGCAATCTGATCTGGGGCACACAGCTCAGACTCCTGAGCACAGCCCCCACGGATGTCAAAATGAGCAGGTTTGTCCCAGAAGGCTGAAGGTAATAATGGTGTACTGCATACACATTCTTGGCGCACACAAGGATCCAGTGATTTTTGTTGCCTTTAGAGTAGCATGATGGTTGATTGGTGTGATTTGCTGTACAGTGTTTGAATCTATTTTTGCAAAACAAGCAAAGCTCTCTCTTTTTTTTCCTCCTCCATGAATATTCATTTCAGACCACAAATCAACTGTTTCTCCAGCATTTAGAATCTCAGCCACCCATGTGTGGCTAGCACAGGGGAGTGTCTGCTTGCATCCCGGGCTGTCTGTATCATTGACTGAGTTGGCCCACAGCCCACTCTACCTCTCTGATGCTCTCGCTGAGCTTGACTTGCCAATCACCAGGGCTTTGAAGGAAAGCAGACCCATACAGAGTCCCATACTGTGGCTGAGGAGAAGCTTGCCGTTTTTGCTCCTACAGTAGGAGTCAAGGGCAGTGGGTGGCTTCCTCCTGATCTTATAAACCAGGTGTATGTGTGAAGTCTCTCCACCACCACCTTTTATAAAACCTTGGAAGCCCTCGGTGCTTAGAAATAATCATGAATGTTGGCTCTCAGACATGGTGGACATGTGATTTGAGAGACCATAATGCGCAATTGTAGTACCCTACTCTGAAATTATCTCTTATTTCTGTTCTCAGTTCTGCATTGACCTTTGTGCTTTAAAGACCACACTGTACCCTTATCACATCGTGGTTCTGCTGCTTTCGGCTATGTGACCCCGTGTGAGGGCTGCAGTTCCTTGAACTTTAGTTTCTTCCCCTACAGAATGACTCTTCCAGGACTGTCTGAGACTCTAAAGAAGCCCTTACATGTTCTGCGATTTCATGAGAGCAGGTAGGCAGCAGTAGATGCTGGTCACTGTTGATCCAACAATTACCTTAGTGAAGCTCTGCATAGGCCCTGGGCTTCAGGGCTCCAACACATTCCCTGCTTCTCTTGCTGCTTCCTTCCCTGGGAGAGACATTCAGTTTCCACCTAGGCAGGAATCATATTTCTCTTTGGACCTGCCTCCCAGCCCTCTATACAGTGAGTACTCCCAGACATCTGGGCAGCATGCTCGTGCTTGGAAGGCTGCCTGCCTGGAGTTATATTTCCTGTGTGCGACACGCCTAGGCCTGTATCTGTCCTCTTAACAAACACATTCATCGCCTTTCACCACTGACCAGCTTGTTAGCCACTCTGACTGCCAGCCTTTGTCATCGTCTCCTACCTCACAGAGAAGAGAAGGCTCAGCACCCTTTCTGAAAGGCTTCATTGATGCATGCAGCTACATTAAATTCGTAAAGTACTTCTCCGAATCTTATTTAGCCCACACAAATCCCCTGGAGGTGGTCATCCTTGCATTTTACTGTCCTGAAAGTGAAAATTGGGTGCCTAAGAGATATTCAGAGTTGTGATGTGAACCTTTGCCTCTGTTTACTTTGCTTTTCTTCCTATGGTTCCCAAGAGTTAAGAGTTTGCATCCATCATGGCTCTGTCTCCATTTTCTGGGTGAGGCCCTTCTGGTTCACCTGTTGTGTGCTGCCACTTGTTCCTCTCACCCTGCCCCCAAGGCTGCCTCTTACCCCATCCAGTCTCTGCTCCCATCTAGCCTTTCATCCCATTCAGCCTCTGCCTCCATCCAGCCTCTCACCCTCTCCCTTGTGCTCTCTTGCCTCTGACAGGTATTTTTTATGGCAGACACTATGCCCTGGCTCAGCTATACCTCCTCCTCCTAACCACGAGGGTTACTAACACTGAGCACCGATGAGAGAGTTACGCAGAAATAAACCAAAGCCAAGTCAGGAAAATCTCCACATTTTCTGGGACATAAAGCAGTTTTACACACATTGTAATGAACTGGTTGAATGGTGGTGCATTTTGTAATTGAGAGGGCTGTGGTAATTTCATGCAGATGGCCATAGCCTGGCTTCATATGATATACCCCTGGTCTTTGTTTTGTAAAAAACAGCCTAGCGTGTTCAGCTTACCTTGTTTCCCTTAACACTCAGTCCCCAAAATAAACTGAGGACGTAGAGTACCCATATACCCCTAGTAGGCTTCCTGGCTTATGCCTCCATCCACCCTAGCCCTGAGATAGGAGGCAGTCCATACTGTTTATTAACTGGCATCCTACCACACTACAATTAGGTGAGCTCCTCCAATGGTTACTTTGCTCTTCCGTGGAGGGCTCACCACCCTGACTAAGGGCCAGAACAGATATCAGAGGTGGTGGCTTTGGTCTGCACAGCATTTCAGCCATTGCTTAAAATCATGGCTTCTCATTGAGTGGCTATTGAAAAGAAAACCTTGAGTAAGACCTGGGGAAAATACTGGGAATCACCACAGGCAAGGCATTCATTTTCCCATTAAATAAGAGGGTTTAATGAATTTTCAGCATCACGATGTCTTCTTTAGGACCAGTTTTGATGAATTTTAAATGGCTAAAAGCATGCCTGAGGCCAAACATCATTGGTGCGTATCTATTTTAAAAAAACGAATCTGGGATCCCGTTCATTCACCCATACCTTGAGTGGAAACGTTTTATGAATTGAGGTGGGAAAGGTTCTCTTCTGTGCTGTCAGATCTCTGACACTTGCCTTGTAACCATATAGTACTGTGGAGTTTAAGAAATGTCACTACGTTCATATCACACCCTTGAAGGAAAAGTGGCCAAGACCCCTCCTTAGAGCCACTCATTGCCTTCTTGTGTCGCTGACCTGCGACTGCAGTGTACGTTTGTTGAGCTCTATTTCCCTCTGCTTTCCTCTCATCTGACTCAGAAGATGGGACCACACCACTATGACAGTGACTTTAGACCCAGATTAACCCCCATGCCCATTGCTCCCAACTTTACATTTAGCTTTGTTTTATGCGTGCTAGGAAATCAAACACAGACCTTTACACATGCCCCCCAAGTCCAGCCACCCAATATCAATCATGCTCTTAGGAAGTTCAAAACAACTGCTAAGTCCACCTATGGATCAAGTATAGAACTTGATCCTCCTCCTATGTTGCCAGAGTGGGTGCTGGGACTTGGTTATAAAATATACCTCCACTCTATAGGACTCTATAGGCACTCTATAGAACTCCATATAATCCCATCCAGTCACCCAGTCAGTCAGCCATCCCAACCCAAATGCCTGTTTTGATCCACTTACCTGCCTGTGTGGTCTCTGTCAGCTCAACTGAGTAAGGGGACTCTTATCCTCTTTAAATATATAAAGGCTGTCACCAGCCTTGGCTCGGTGAGGGAAGGGCAGTGGGGAGGCTGAGGAGAGAGGGTGAATAAGACACGAGTAACACAATTGCCAAAAATAGCCCGTGACCAAAGCCCTTAGTTGTGTCCCCCGCCCCCCATGCCAGCCGGGAGCCTCCCGGAGAACAATATCAGTTGGGTTCTATTTTAATTGCCATTTGCCTGAGGCACCAAGAGATGCGTTTGTGAAGTGTACAGTTTCTGACTGAAGACTTAGACTTGTACAAAGGGTTTTATATTTAAAATCATTTCTACAACACTCCCCACTCCCCCCTGTGTCCTGCCTGTTCTGGAAATCAGCACAGGCTACCTGCAAATGAGTCATGAGCCATGCCTGGGAGCCCTTTGGAATTCCAAGTCCCAGGTCACTGCACTGTGAGAAGTACTCAGAGCTAAAAATAAGAGTGATGGGGGTCTGGCACACTTAGCTAATCTCTTCAAGGAGGCGTGCAGGGGAGGTGGGGTTGACATCAGCTAATCATCAAAGGCCTGTTTATCTGATGAAGAAGTGTTTTCTCTCAGTTTTGAGTCACTTTATTGATTAATGGACTAGTTCGTGGTTTAGACTATGGCTTATGGTAATTTCAAAAAGATGGGCATAGTGTTGCTTTAAATGAAATATGCGCCATCCGTGTTTTCATGGAAAACAGCATAGCTTGTTCATTTGAGAAATAAAGCAGTGATGACTACCCTACAAGGTTGGAGGATCTTAAGAATTCTTGTAGGATGGCAGTGTTTAAAGTCGAGTGTGTGTGTGTGTGTGTGTGTGTGTGTGTGTGTGTGTGTGTGTGTGTCGTCCTTCAGATGGAAGCTAGAAGTTCATAAGTTACCATTCTCAGCTACATAACATGTTCAAAGCCAGCCTGGACTACCTAAGACTCTGCCTCAAAAAATATGAACAAATCAAAAAAATTGAAATAAAACAAACCCTTCAAAATTTTGTATGCTTTGACACCAATATTTTTTTAACAAAATTAATGTCAAATGGGACATCAACAGGCAAAATCAATAAAACAAGAGCTCAACCCTGCTTCTTGTGTACTCCTTAATGGGCATTAGAATACGTTCCAGGTCAGTTCATTAGGAGAGTCTGTACCGACTTCACCAAATTCTTACATAACTGAAAGGGTCTCAGCGATGACAAATCTACGTATCCCAGAGGATCGTTCCACAGGGCTTATTTCTCTGAAACCACAAGCATGTAGGCTAGTAGTCTCTCATGTCTTCCTGTGATCTTCCTTCTGTGTATGTGCGGCCCCATGTTTTCTTACGAGGATACCACTTAGATTGGATGAGAGCCTACTCATGTGGCCCAGGTTCCTCTCTGAAGCCCACATTTCCAAGTACAGCATCCCATTCCGTGATGCCGAGGTCGGAAGGATGTAACTGTGCACTTTAGAGGGACCCAATTCAGTCTGCACTTGGGTGACTATCATACACTTTATTCAGTTTCCTTATTAATTTAATTTGTTTCCCGTGGAAACCTTTATGACCCCTTAAATTTCATTATTTTTTTTTGTCTTTTAAAGTTTATGCCACTTAAAATGTTGTGGGTCATTTCAGTCTGAAAATTCATGTTGTTTTTTTAGCTTTGGAAAATTTTAATGTTTTATATTAATTCTTCCTTCTGATGACCATTAGAAATTAGAACATTGTCTTTTTGCATTTATTCAAAAATTTCTTAGCTCAACAGTGACTTGAACGGTGGTTCTCAACCTGTGGGTAGTGACCTCCTTTGAATCGAATGACCCTTTCACAGGGATCACGTGAGACCACAAAAAAAACAAAAATTAATAATAGTAACACAATTACAGATATGAAGAAGCAGCAAAAATAATTTTATAGTTGGTGATTACCATAACATGAGGAACTCTATTGAAGGGTTACGGCCTTAGGAAGGTGGGGTGCCAGTGGCCTAGAATGAATTCATATCACACCAAGTATATTCAGCCACTTATTCACTTACTTATTTAAAAATAATTCCATTTACAAGTTTTTCAAAGTTATGTCTCACTGTATAGCCCAGCTGGGCCTATGGGATTGCACTTGGCTCTATATAATTGTTAACGCATCTAATTATTTTTTCCCCAACCCATTCTTGTTTTACGGTTGTCATATCATCCTGAATCTCTGCAGACATTAATGACACTGAGGACCAGTCTATTGTCTCTATTCTGTTTTCGTGGTTATTGTTTCTTTTGTGCATTGGGTTTAGGGATCCTTGTAATCTTGGTTTTCTAATGTATTCCAGATTCTTGGTTGTCTGTATATAATTCTGAGAAGTCCTGCTTTTGTTTTTGGTTTTGTGGGGGGGGGGGGTTGGAGGGGGTTGTCTTTGTTGCTGTTTTTCTCCAGGTAGATAGCATTCCCAGTTGAAGGAATTTCCCTTCAACCGTGGGTCAGGGATGAAGCATGCTAAATAGCGCTGTACTATGTCATCTAGGTATGGGGTGGAAGTTTCCAACACTTCTCAAGGTCACTAGTTCTTGGTGAATCTCTCCAGACTTCCTGACAACCTTAGACTTGGGCCACACTGGCCCTTGACCTGTTTCCTTGCTCATTATGATGGTGGTCCTCAAGTTTCTCTCCTATATTTCTACTGATTCCATTTGGAGTGTCCCCAGAGCACCCCTTACCCTCAGCACTGGGCTCTGCCATGTGCCTGGGTCCTCTTTCTCCAGAAACTCACAACTTCTACTTCTGAATTCCTTACCTTCTGATGGACACTCTCTGTTTTCCACTATTACCTATGTTTTGTTTTGTTTTTCGATTTTTTTTTTCCTGTAATCCCATAGTTACATTCTTCAACAGGGTAACCGGTAGCCACATTTGGCCACTCAGATTGAAATGGTTTAAAATTAAATAAGATGCCAGATTTCTGAGTCCTTGCAAGTCATGGGTTGGGTGCCTACACACAGAGGGTAGCATAGAGGGGAAAGGCCCATCTCTATAGAAAGTTCTGTTGGTCTGCTCTGCTGTGGAACTTCTCTGTGTGAAGAATGCAGAAGTGCCCATATCCCGTTTGGGACATTATTGGGGAAAATATGCAGCCTGCCTGGGTTGTAGAGCAGGGCACCAGGACAACAGGAGCTAAAGTTGACCCAGTGGTGAATGAATGGAAATGCTAAGATCTGAGCCCATTGCTGCTGCTACATTGTTCACCCAGAGGCACCGTTACAGAGTAAGCCATCAAGAGGAAGGCTACAATGGAGAGCAGGTCCCAGAGAGTGCCATACAGTGAACAGTCTAGGACACCCTCCTTAAACAATACCCCTTTAAAAGAAATCGGAAAGGGAGGAGCACTTTTCTGTTATAAGGTCTTTATTTAATCCACACAATAACTTGGCCACGAAGGAATTATTTTTCCTCCCACTGTATTGGTGAGCAATGGAGATGCAGCTCCTTAAGATAGTCAGTCCTCCAACACACATGTGAGTCCAGCAGCCTCGGGCTGAGAATTGACCTCTTCCCCTTCTAGGTGCCCCTGGAGTAGCTAACCCTTAGCAAGTCATTGGAACAAAGGCACTCAAATGGAGATGTAACTCCAAAACCCTTCACACTATGGTCCTTATGTTAGCTCGATCTCGGCCCGGTCAGTGAACATTTTTGAGCAGCATACCCATATTGCATATGCAAACACCCACATTTACATATATATTATGCCTATCTAAGTTATTAACACATCCCTATAATGTGCATATTATGAGACACATTAAAGCTGTGCACCGAGAAGGAAGGAAATAAAATAGAATCTCTCATTCTTTTCTCATTCTCAATTATCTCACATGTTCCCCTGTCGCTGTTCACGATTCCTGGCTTTAGAAATCACCGGTCTGAACGGTGACACACAAAAGAAGGAATATTTTAAAGAAGAATCTGGCAACTAGGAACCTCTGCTTCCATCCACTCATCCAACCTCCTCTGAAAAGAAACTTAATTGGGCCCTGATGTATTCAATGTCAGCAGCATTCTTAAAGAAACCAGGACTTT
The DNA here is from genome assembly GCF_021556685.1 of Rattus norvegicus. Taxonomy (NCBI): domain Eukaryota; kingdom Metazoa; phylum Chordata; class Mammalia; order Rodentia; family Muridae; genus Rattus; species Rattus norvegicus. Next base: position 109,726,840 of record NC_141534.1, read on the forward strand.
CTGCTGTCTCTATGCACCAGTGATCTGACATTTGTCTTTGGTTCCTATTTCAAAGAGAGAATTAACTCTAACCTTCCTCTCAGAGGTTGATGCTGGACCTGTGTCCTGTCTGTGAAAGGCATAGAAATGGACAAACAGACACCTGAGTGTCTTACAGTGGCTATTTCTATGAAAGCTGGGTAACAATATTGTCATTTTTACTGACAAAAAAGCGAATAGCTCCATTGTTCACATTATGTGGGCATTTTTAATTGGTCAGTTCCATAACATAACGATTCTAACATGATGCTCTTCAACTTCAGAGCTCTCTGTTGCAATGGGTTCTCTTGGGTTCATCTGCCTCTCTGTCCTTCTATGTCTGTTTTTCTCTCTCTGAAACAGAGGGAGAATATAGGTACAATTACCCTCTCTTTGCAGATGAAGAAGCTGGTTCAGTTATATTGCTAGTAAGTCAAAGCTAGGACCTAGGACCTCCATACCAAAGGCATGGCTTGACGGAAACTTTCACTACAGTGCTCCTATACCCATACTTTAGAGGACTCTAGGTCTGACGTCTGCATGGAGAAAGTACAAACTTAACCTCAGCTTACACTGAGAAATTAGCAAAGCTTTATTTAATTATTCCTTCATGGTCAGGAGAGGCTGCTTCTGTACTGAAGCCCTTAAGAGTATCCTTGAGCAATACAGTCTCTGAAGTGGCTACCACAGGCCAGCAAACTGACCAGGGTAAACCGTGTGAACACCATTCAGTCTGTAAAACTGTCTTAGGAGATATCTCAGTAGGCTGAACAGACACTGGTCACCTATGCCAACAAAAAAAATGTTCGATGTCTTCTGAACCCGTTCCTTCTTTCTCTTCCTGTGACTCCTCATTTTGTCCTCACTCAGACGTCCTGACAAACTTTTCTAGAAGTCCTCACCGAGCTTTCCCACCTTCCTCTCGTCTGGTACCTCCACCAGAGTCGTCTGAAGCAGATCCAACCATGGCTATCTTGAACTGGAAGGCTTCTCTGCTCGTGTCCCCTGCTATGAGGTCATGTCCAAAACTGTGACATGGCATTTGAGTTTCTTCATCTTACTCCAAACCAGCTTTCCAACTTCTCCTCAGCCCTTCCTTTAGCCTATCTTTCAGCCTCTCCAGTCTAATCGCTGTGCTCCCAAAATAGCCAGGGCGTTCATGCCTCTCTGCTTTGCTCATGTTCTGTGCTCTGCCTGGAATGTCCTCCACCTTCACATCGTCCCTGGTGTCCCTGGCGGAATCTTCCTCATCCTTCAGAAGGCAACTCACATGATTCTGTTCCCCCAAGGCCTTTACACTTCCCCTTTCTAGGTGGGATGTGCCTCTTTGGGTACGTTTTTCAGCATGGGTAACTTGCAGCTCATTAGATCTTGAGCTTGTTAAGGGCTAGTTAGGGTCTTAGTGACCTGTGAGTCCTTGTTTTTTGATCACTAGCGTGTTTTTTTAAAAAAAGTTTTGTTTGAAGTTCTTGTTATAATCTCAGCATTCAAGAGGCCAAAGCAGAAGGAACAGGAACTCAAGGCTAGCCTGGGCTGTTACATAGAAAGACTTTGTACCTCCCTGTCAAAAAAGGGCATAGTAAATGTATTTTTCAAAACTTAATTATTTTATGTATATGAGTACATTGTTGCTCTCTTCAGACACACAAGAGGGCATCAGATCCCATTACAGATGGTTGTGAGTCACCATGGGGTTGCTGGAAATTGAACTCAGAACCTCTGGAAGAGCAGTCATGATCTTAACCACTGAGCCATCAATCCAGCCCGTAAATGTATTTATATAACTGAATGATTTTGATAATTTTGTAATTTAATTTCTATTATTTCTATGTGTGAGATGTATGTATGTGTGTACTTGTGTACATGTGGAGATCAGAGGACTTTTAGGGAGTCAATTCTCTCCTTCCGCCATTACACAGGATTTGGGGATGGAACTCAGCTCATGTAGCAAACAGTGTACATGCTCACCCATCTCACGGGCCTCATTTTGAGTGATCTGAAGGAGCCAAATTCCCACCATCTCTAAGATAAACAACAACGATAACATAAAAGTTCAGTCAAAAACATTACTCACTTCATTTAAAATATTAAAATAATGCTTAAATGAGCTTTCACATCATCTGGAGGACTTTTACTGACTTTACTTAAGTTTATTGTGTTGATGGTGCAAGAACACTGCATTAGAATAGACAGCGTTTTTGTGTATTTTTTTCCCCATCCTGGGTACAGAACCTATTGCCTTGTATGCATTAGGTAAGAGCTCTACTACTGAGCCACACCCCTAGCTCCCCAGCTATGGGTTTCCAGTTATAGCTTTGCAACTATAAGCTGTACGCCTTTCTGGTTTTATTATCTGTGGGGTATGCACACTAGATGAGAAGACCTCTCAGTTTATAATTTGATCATCCGTATTTTCCAGTGGTGTAGACCAAGCTTTCATTTCCCTTTGAGTGTGAATGACTTTTCTCAGCAGGAGTGGTCAATCTACATTGTCATTTGCTTTTGGTGGCCATATTAATAAGATGTGGTGTTAGGAAAGGCACTGATTATTTTATTGAGTAGGAACTCTAGATATGAAGGGAAGTAAAATCAAGAGCTTCCCCAGCTCCCCATGGTAGTTTCCTGTATTGCTAGAGCAGCTTCTTCTGCTTTAGGGCTGACTGGTAACAAGGCAAGGAGAAGGAAACACATCAGAAATAGCTCTGCTATGTTGACTGTGTGGCTCTCACCAGCTCTTGGGAGGCAGAGGCAAGAAGATTGCCATAAAGTCAATGCCAATTGACTAATATGCAAGGTGACTTTCAGGCCATCACAGGGTTATGAGTAAGAACAAGCCAATAAACAAGCAAACAAATCAATATTAGGTAATCCATGAGATCATTAAAAATGGAGGACAGACTACACCTGCCACACTTTGGAAGCAATTGAAGATGAAACAGACAATTATTGGATGCTGAGTTTAAAATTCAGGCCCTTTTAAAGAAGCTGTCCAAAAGCTGACACAAGTCCAGTTAGAGCTGAAACATTTAAAGTGTTGTGTGACACCGTCTCTGTCTCCAAATGTGACACTGTGACAGCCTTTCCATAAAAAAGGATGCCTGATGTTTCTCTTTCTTAGAAGTAGCCCTTGTGGTTTAGCGAATATTGGGATTCATAGCAGAACTTGGTAGAAGTCACAGGGCTCCATCCACCCCTGCTTAGTATGGATACACACTCATTTCTTTTATCCTCGTTGGCAGAGAATGAGTGAAGAGGCAGGGGACATACACAAACCCCATGACATCAATTCAACCTCTGCTCTCTGCATTAGTATACTATCATGCAGGAAGACTTCCTGACTTTAAAATTTACTACGTCTCTCTATTAATCCCACACCACCCCAAACCCCACTAACCCACAAAAACCACTAACTTCTGTACTGTCTTCATAGACGTTCCTTCTCTCGAGTATCTCATGGTTGGCCATCAGCATGTGGCCTGTCCATCCTGGCCTCCTCTACTTGGCACTGCACTTTGAGCACTCCCTGAGTCTCCTTAGCTTGCAACAGCTCGTTTCTTTGAAATGCTGAGTAATGTTACTCTCTGGATGTGCCGCAGATTAGTCATCAATTAAACTGCTGCCATTCAGCTCAGTCACTTCTGAGTTTTGGTACTTAATGAGGAGAATTTGCTAGAAGCCCTCATCACATCTGTGGAGAGGCAGGCATTGGCTTTGTGTCAATATACATTTTTGTGTGGCATAACTCATCTGGATAAATAAAAAAGAGCTCAATTACTGCATCATATGGTAAGAGTACGTTGTATTTAGCTTCATAAGGAACTGCCAAGCTGTCTTCAGAAGAGCCATGACATTCTTGCACTCTTGCCCTCAGTAAAAGATGTTGTTGCCATTTCCCCATTAGCATTTGGGATTACCAGAATTTTAATTCTCATCCATTCTAACAGCCACGAAGTGGACCGCAGGCTGCTCTCTTTGTACTTTCCTGAGGACATGGGATGCTGGGTCTCGCCTCATGTGCTCATTTGTACTTAGATCTATGGTGGAACGTCTGTTCTGCCCGTTTGCCTATTTTCCTTTCACTGGGTTGTTCATTTTCTTATTGTTGAGCTTTGAGACTCTGTTGTACATTTTGGACTTATCATGGGTGTGCTTTGGAAGTATTTTCTCTTAGGTTATTGTTATCGTCTCATTCTTTTATAGTGTCTTTTATAGAACACTACAAACTGCTTACTTTCAGTAGACCAATCAAAGACAAATCCCACTTTTGCCACTCTAACAGAATCTGTGGTTCCGTGTTCTGCCTCTCCTGGTGGGGTGCCCTGGTGCCATTAGTGCACTGGCTAGGAGAGGGTGGGGCAAAGTCCTGAATGGGTGGGGTCTGAAGTCTGTCTCTTTGCTCTCGGGTGTCAGATGTTGCCTGAGAATAGGATGAATAGGGTCTATAGGTCTCTGGTCCATCTGGGGAATGCCGAAAGTGTTACAGCTCGTAGGAAAGGAATAAAGAGGTTCGGATAACCAGCACAGGGTGAATTGCTGGGGACCTGGGTCCCATAGTGGCTGCAGTGGTGGCAGCGATGTCTGAAGCCAGTGCTCTGAGAGCAACAGGACCCTGGCCAGGCAGGTGGGTCCAACATCCAGCAGGGAGTACGTTGGGGGGAGAAAGGCCTTTCCCCAAAAGCAGCTTGTTTCAGACAATCCTTGATGAAATAAACTGTGGGCTTTATTCAATGCAGACAGAGACTATATGAACCTTGGGGAGTGGGATGGGATTTGGGGGTAAATACATTCTATTGACTGAGACGAAGGTGCTGGCGGTGCTCTATTTGCATGGGGAGAATTTCAGGGGCAACGTTACATAATGGGTGGCTTGTGAACATCTAGTTGGCAGTCAAGGTTATGTATCCCCAAAGCAGGCATGGAAATAAGGAGGGAGTTAGCTCTACTCCTGCTGTCTCAAACTCTGAGGTTCCTGGGTTTTGAGCATGCTCTGCCTCATCGGTCTCATGCCCATTTCACTGGTGGCAAGGTCCACGCGCCCATAGAACCCTCACTCAGAGATGTTCTCATAGCCTTTAAGTTGTGCTTTCTTTTGTTTTGTCTGTTTTCCTTTGGAGACAGGGTCTCATGTTTCCCAGGCTATCCTGGAACTCCCTGTGTAGCTGAAGATGACCTTGAATGTCTAATGTACCTCCCTCCACCTCAAAAGTCCTGGGACCACCGACCGGCAAGTGCCATCATTTCCAGGCTTATGCGGTGGTTGGGACCTAACCTAAGATCCCTTGCATGCTAGGTAAATAAATACTCTTCCAGCCGAGCCACATAACTAGCCTTTGTTTTGTTGAGGTTTTGTTTCATTTTTTCCTCTGAGCTCAGGTTCCTGTCCAACACAGCTCAGGCTGACCTTGATTTTATTGTAATCCTCCTGCTTTGGCTTCCCGGATGCTAGCACTAAAGCATGAGCTGTCCTAGTGAAATTAGGCTTTGTTTTGTTTGTATTTCCTTGACTTAGGGATTAGAAAGCATAAAAAAAAACCACTTGTGATCAAATTCAATGTGTTTCAAAAGTTCATTGAGGATCAGATATCGTGGGGATGGCAGGCTTCAGACCTCTTTCTGAACTATGTGGCTGCGTCTTATGTCACAGGCCGAAGGGTATCAACTGATGGTCCATAAACCAAGAAAGGAAATGCGTTTCTGTTTTTTTTCTTTATTAACTTGAGTATTTCTTATTTACATTTCGAGTGTTATTCCCTTTCCCGGTTTCCGGGCAAACATCCCCCTAATCCCTCCCCCTCCCCTTCTTTATGGGTGTTCCCCTCCCCACCCTCCCCCCATTACCGCCCTCCCCACAACAATCACCTTCATTGGGGGTTCAGTCTTAGCAGGACCCAGGGCTTCCCCTTCCACTGGTCCTCTTACTAGGCTATTCATTGCTACCTATGAGGTTGGAGCCCAGGGTCAGTCCACGTATAGTCTTTGGGTAGTGGCTCAGTCCCTGGAAGCTCTGGTTGCTTGGCATTGTTGTTGATATGGTGTCTCCAACCCCTTCAAGCTCTTCCAGACCTTTCTCTGATTCCTTCAACGGGGGTCCCGTTCTCAGTTCGGTGGTTTGCTGCTGGCATTTGCCTATGTATTTGCTGTATTCTGGCTGTGTCTCTCAGGAGAGATCTACATCCGGTTCCTGTCGGTCTGCACTTCTTTGCTTCATCCATCTTGTCTAATTGGGTGGCTGTATATGTATGGGCCACATGTGGGGAAGACTCTGAATGGGTGTTCCTTCTGCCTCTGTTTTAATCTTTGCCTCCCTATTCCATGCCAAGGGTACTCTTGTTCCCCTTTTAAAGAAGGAGTGAAGCATTCGAATTTTGATCATCCATCTTGAGTTTCATGTGTTCTGTGCATCTAGGGCAATTCAAGCATTTGGGCTAATAGCCACTTATCAATGAGTGCATACCATGTGTGTTTTTCTGTGATTGGGTTACCTCACTCAGGATGATATTTTCCAGTTCCCTCCATTTGCCTATGAATTTCATAAAGTCATTGTTTTTGATAGCTGAGTAATATTCCATTGTGTAGATGTGCCACATTTTCCGTATCCATTCCTCTGTTGAAGGGCATCTGGGTTCTTTCCAGCTCCTGGCTATTATAAATAAGGCTGCTATGAACATAGTGGAGCACGTGTCTTTGTTATATGTTGGGGCATCTTTTGGGTATATGCCCAAGGGAGGTATAGCTGGGTCCTCAGGTAGTTCAATGTCCAATTTTCTGAAGAACCTTCAGACTGATTTCTAGAATGGTTGTACCAGTCTGCAATCCCACCAACAATGGAGGAGTGTTCCTCTTTCTCCACATCCTCGCCAGCATTTGCTGTCACCTGAGTTTTTGATCTTAGCCATTCTCACTGGTGTGAGGTGAAATCTCAGGGTTGTTTTGATTTGCAGGGAAATGCATTTCTTAATGTCTGTATATGGTGCAGTGTCTATCAGGTATGGTGTGACAGTCAGAAGCTATGCAAGCGAGGGGCTCTGCTCTGAGATCAGCTGGGACATGAGAAAGACATCCTGTTTCCTGGAAGATGAGAAGGGTTTGCCTCCATAGTATTTGAAAGAAAGTGTTCATGGCGATCATGGGTCGCTGTAGGAAGAAGCAGAGCATGTGCTGTGACAACTGCAGATCTTTTTATAGCTGTGGATTCTTTTATAGCTGCTGAGATACGGTGAAAGGAGTGGAGTGGTAGTTATTATTCATCTGTTTGGTAGTGTTTCAGGTCTATGAATTCCTTTGGATTGTAGGTTGTCTCCCAGTCTAGTCTTTCCAAGCTCTCTAAGAGTTCCCGGAGGCTATGGAGTCAGTAGAGGCTGACCACAAAAGTTGACACTTAATGTTGGCTGTCTGCAAAGAGAGGTTTCTTTATGCATTCTTTGCTGGACATGTGAAATCAGAGACTGTGGGATCCATTTCAATAACAAAGCCTATGTTTTTAAAGTAGAAGCTAACTGGAAATTAAGTTACCTAGTCACCTAGTCTAGGATGGTGATTGGGAAGGAATATGGAAAATGAAGGCCATACCCCTGGAAGTGATAATCTTAGACAACCGGAAGAACCAGACACGTATACTCAGAGAAGACCTGGAGATGAAACCTACAGGAAATCTTCAAATATATGACGAACTCTCATACAAAGGAAGGAATCAGTTTCTTTCAAGAAAGTGCAGCTGGAGGGAACTAGCCGAAAGAAAATGGGTGAGTGATTAAGAACCCCTCCAGAGGTCTTGAGTTCAATTCCCAGCAACGACAGGGTGGCTCTCAAACTTCTATGACAGGACTTGACACCCTCTTCTGGTATGCATGTGTACACGCAGACTGAGTACTCATACATAAACAAATAAACCTAGGGGGAAAGGAAGGGAGACTGGCAAGCAGTGGTGGCCCAAACCTGTAATCCCAGCACTGGGGAGGCAGAAGTAGGTGAATCTCTGAGTTCAAGGCCAGCCTGGTCTACAGCACCAGTTCCCAGTCAGCTGGAAATGGGTGACAGGTTGCCAGGGTTACACAGAGAAACTGTTTCAGGGGAAAACAAAACAAACCTGAAACCAGTGAGTACAAAGTAGCAGATGAGTTGATTTTATTTTAACATGAAAGAAGGATTGTGAGCTGTTTTACAGGGCAATGGTTTGTTTCCCACTCTGTAACAGTGATAGAAAACAAAACATTTCCTACAGCCCACTGTGGGAGAGCAGCGCACTGACTCCCACCTGCCTGAGGCTGGAAGGACAGACAGCTTGGGACCCCGTGACCCATTTTCAGCAGGGCGACTGGGAAAAAGACCTACTTTGTGGGATCCATGATCTTCAAACTCAGGGAAAGCGCTTTATCACAGGAAACCTTCAGGTAAGGTCTGGCAACAACCCAGAGTACGGCACAGCAATTTTTAAAATATATCTAACTGCACGTGCCTTTTGATGTATTGTTTCATGAGTTCTAATGAATGCACAGACCCAAGTCACCATCACCACCCCGGTGATGATTAACTTTGGTCGACTTGATTAGATCTGGAATCAACTAAAACACAAGCTGCTGGAAACGTCTGTGACGAGTTTCCCCAGATAAGATTATTTGAAGTGAGAAGACTCACACTAGACCTGGGTGGTCCCTTCTGCCAGATAAAAGGGAGACAGAACCAGGAAACTTGGATTTTTGCCTGCTTGTCTTCCTCCAATCTTGCTGGCGAGTTCCTCCGTCCTGTCGGTGGCCACCATTGCATTTCTGCACTGATATTACTATAGTGTTGTATTGTAATAAAGACCGGTCTCTCTCCAAGAAGTCTCTAAGCCATCAACACCAGTCTGAGAGTGCAGAGGCAACTGGGTCTGTGGTCTAAGAAACTGCTGGATTCTCTCCGGTGTGAGAGACAGCCATTGTTGGATGACCAGACATATTATTAGGCCAATCTAATAAACCCTCCTGAATTTGTATATTTATTCTATTAGTTCTGTTCCTCTAAGGAACACTAAAAGAATCCCAGAGTTTCCTGTGCTTTCCTTTACGGTCTACTTTTTCTCCTAATTACCTGTAACCACTGATCTCTTCTCCACCGCAAGCTTCTGCCCTTTCCAGATAGTCATATAAATCAGATTCAACAACAGGCCAGCCTTTCGGGTCAGATTTTCCTTTTTCCTCTTTTAAGTAGTATCTTTTATGGGCATTTTAAAATTCATTTTGAAGCCAGGTTGTAGGTTATATAAGTCCAATTTCATAGGTTATACATTTGGAGTTGTACATAAACATTTTACCTTTATGCTGGCTAATTAATTTCCAGAATAATCTGCAACTTTGAATGTTATGTATGGAAGCTATGAGCCCCATTAAACATCTTCTAGTGGGCATTGTTTTGCTTGTTGTGTGTTTGGGTAGCAATGGGCCTGGTGTCTCACCTTCTGAAGGTGGAGGTTCCAGTGTCCCAGGTGAGAGATAAAGAACCACCCAGCTCATTGCCACACGGTTCATACTTTCAGGTAGCTGTATTTGCAGTCTGTTCATGGAAGGAGCCTCTGATGAGGTTACTCTGTCTTGGCTAATGTCAGAAGTCTTCGGAGACAATTAGGACACCGGAAGATATCCCTACATTATTAATCTTCGTGGCTAGCAACGTAACTGAATTACCTAGAAATCTTTTTTAAAACATAGGTTCAAGAACTCTATTCTACATTAGTCTCAGGAAATAGAAGCTCCCCGCCCCCCCCCCCCAAATCATCTTACTGATGCCGTCTGGGTGGTTTTGGTACAGCCAACCTAGGACTGGTTTAGGGACCCAAAGTTAAGGTTGAAATAGGAAGCTCTTGAATGGTTCAAAGTAGGATCTCCAGGACCAGATCTCTGTGATCCAGAATGACTCACTCATGCAGCTTCTCGTTCCCAAAGTGCCAGGCTGCTGACTCCCTTCAGTCCCCAGCTAAAGCTCCAGATTGCAGGGTCACAGCACAGAAGGTATTATAAAGATATTATAAAGCAGACAGACAGTTCTAGGTCTAAGGTTAAGGTAAGGTTAAGGCAGAAACCCAACAGGAGAATGAAAGGGATCTCTGTGTATCAGAAATCTTTCGTGGAAGTAGCCACTTCCTGCAATAGTAGCAGCCGTCCGCTCTAAATCTGCTTTATGTGGTATTAGCCAAGAGGAACGCCCAGTGTGCTGAAGCCTAAGGATTAGTGGTTTCCCTGGAGCCCCCTGTCCTCCTTAGGACCAGCCCTTTCCCATCTGCTTGACACAATTGGCGGAATGCTCTTTTGCTTATGCACCCGGAATCACTAGTGAGTTTGAATAGATTTGCTTTCTGCAAAGGACCTCAAAAACAACTCCTTGAGATACTTTTTTAAAAGACAATATACTTTCTTTTCGTTTTCTGGAACTTTTGCTACCACCAAACTACTATGCGTATGGTGATCATGCATAATATCCATTGTATTCTCATAGACATATATCGGGTTTTTACCATCCAACACCTCAATTACTCCACTGATGCCTTCCCCTTAACTAGTCACCCTTCTATGTTCACGTCTTCTGTGGGGGCAGTGAGCTTCACTAAGGTTGCTTCCAGGGGAGAACAACCGTTCTGAGAGGTTAAGTTCCTTATCCAGGGCACCCAAGCAGCACAAGAAACCGGACTTCAGCTCCTAGGCCAAACATCTTGGGTGAGGAGGCTCCAGGCATTTCGCCCAGCTGAGTCAGAGGCTGCTGGGAGGTGTGATGCATTTGTAAAGTGCGCTTTGATCTAAGAATGCTTCAGCTCTGGGATTTGCAGCTTTGAAAGTACTGGCCAGTAAAGTGGCCCACAGCTTGCCAAGTTGTGACTAGTAGGTACATCCTATTCTCTGAGCTGTTGGAAGCAGACAGCCTCCGCAATCTTTGACTCCAACCCATTTTCTCTGTAAGTCCCACATGATAGATTTGGGACTTAGTAAGGAAAGAAGAATTCCTGTGAGTTAGAAATAACTTCTTAAAGGAAGTAAACGGTAACACGTTTAGGGGAGGAGAGAGGGAATCGGAGGTTTGAAAGGTCAGGTTGCTTTGATCAGTGAAACCATATGTACGAGCTGATCTGGAAAGCTGAGGCTGTCTAGGCACTGGAGAGAGCTGCAAGAGGGCCAGTGACAGGGAAACATCTGGTGATGCGTTGCAGCCACCGCTCCAAGTAGAACCTGGCACCCTGAAGAAGTAGAAGACAGAAAGTTGGAGCCCCTGGGTAACTTCCTATCTGTCGCCGCATTACATATCCATGACCTTCAGAGAGTAAGGGTGGCTTTGTTTCTGCTTCCGACATCTTGTGCAAATTCTCATTTGGACCAAATCTCAGTTGTAGCATAACAAAATTTGATGTAATGTTCTGGAGTACTCAACTTGATACAGAGTAAATGGCCTCTGGGTGGAGCCTGAGATGGCGGCGATGGCTGCTTCCCATGGGCGTTAATGCGAGCTAAGTGCTGTTCTCGTCTGTCATGAGCAACTTGGGGTCAGACTATTTCTCCACAGTGTGCAAGTGATATGGGGGCCTCGGCGCAGTCACCACCAGGCACATCTGCACTTATACCCCGGCCTTGCATGCCTGCTGTGTGGGGGAGACTTACACCTTTACCTTTCCGAAATTAGCCTTCTCAACATGAACTTGATAACAATTATCTCGCCATGCTGCCTTCAGGCTGGCTAACAGCAGGAGCCCAACCACGTTTATTATTACAACTTCCAACCTCACTTCTCCCCAGCGCTTCTAGAATGTTTTTTTTTTAATTTTTGAGAATATCTCTGTGTAGACATGACTGTCTTGTCCAAGGGTTGAACTGACAGTGAATATGGAAACAAACTTAATATTGGGCACACTCCCAGTACTAGAGGTTTATAGCGCTACAGCGATAACACACTGGGGCCTGTGGGATAATGAAAAAGACCACTGGTTGTCAGGGAAAGTCTAAGGTACGGTCTGTCCCCCATCAAAGAGGAAAGGGGCCTCCCTAAGTGATCAGAAAGGAATCTACTAGCTTGGAATGGTTTATAAAAGCAAGTTTCATAACACGAGTTCCCTTGGACGTTTTCAGATTTTTCTGAGTCAGGGAACATATCTATCATGACCGAAGACGGACAAAGCAAGTAGAGGCTGATGTCAAAACTAGAGACCAAGAACTATAAAACATGGACCCACAGGCCAGTAGATGGCTCAGCATATAAAGGCACTTGCCGCCTAGACTGGAGTTCAATTCTTAGCTCCCACGTAGTGGAAAGGAGAGACCCGTTTCTGAAAGTTGTCTTTTGACCACGAGTATGCTATAGTAAGGACACACAGACACAAGAGGTGAGTGAATCAATTAATCAATAAACAAATAACAAGAAATCAAAATATAGAACTGGAAAAGCTTAAAAATCTGACCTTTAGATCTCAGAAGGAGGTTCATTTGCCTGATTAATACCTTCTGAAGGCACTACTGTATTTTCAGTTGCCTACGTTTTGTTCATTGCATTTGTGTTCCTAAATGGTAGCTGGTGGCCTAGGAACCGTGAAGGGAAGTTTAAACTGTGTTAGTCTTCTTTAGGAATCCAGGAACTACATTGCCATTTTAGAAAGCTCCTACTCTACTGTCTATGAAATAAGAATGTCTCATTAGCTGAAGGTGGCATCCGGTTCATTATCAGAGGTACTTGAACTTCATAAGTTTGGGTTACAAGCACGTACCATCAAGTTCTTTGTATGCAGGACTGGGGATCAAACCCACGGCTTTGTGCATACCAGCCAAGCACACTACTAAGGTACTTCCCCCCCCAGCCCTGAAAACATTTTCACTCAGGATAAAACTTGAGAAGGGTTTTCACACAGAGAACATTGTAAACCACAGATTAAAAGGGCTTCATACAACAGACCAAAATGTCAATGTGTGAAGTCGAATGCAGACTTTAGAAAGTTGCACACACAGATGGCCCTGCTTACATCCAGGTAGACCATCCTAGCCCAAGACAAAATAATGTGTTAAATCTTCTAACGGCCTCATAGCTCAGCAGAGCCATGCTCTGGGGAAGAACATCTGGATTCCTTCACAATCCCAAGAGACTGGGAGGGGCAGCAAGCGCTGCCCAGTACAAGAGATTACTGTATTGCATATTATTACCCCAGGACATGATCAGAATTCAAAAACTCTACAGCCCTGTTTCTGATAAATGCCTATCACTTTTGTGCTATATTGAAGTCCCACAGTCATAACACAAAGCGTAAACCAGGCGCAGACTACAGTATCCAAGCGTACCTCAGATGTCTTGGCTGGAGCAGGATGTGTTTCCTACCTGCTTCTCTTCAAGTTGAGCATTGTGAAAGTTCCGAAGGCCTTGGCTGTGTTTTCTCTGTGATCTGGTGTCCTTTGGGGTTTTTTTTTGTTTTGTTTTGTTTTGTTTTTTTGGTTTTTTGTTTTTTGTTTTTTGTTTTTTTTTTTTTTTTTTGGTCCCAGAAATGATGAATTGCTCTGAGCAAGAGATACTTACTGGGCAATGTCAAAGGTTCAGGAGGTTGGCAGATGGCTGCAGCTCAGATTTACGCATAAGTGAGAGCCTTTGCAGAGGCTGAGGAATTGCAGCCAACTTGACTAAGGGGTCGAAACGACAGAGCGACTGGTAGAAGTGCAGCATCCTACTCCAGGAGTTCAGATGAGGCTGGATATTTGACCCACTCTTGGTTAGGCATGGAGCAGCCTCCAGCTATGGGCCACTGGGCTCCAGCCCCATGGAAATAAAATTCCGTAAGGGGAAAGAAAGGAGCTGAGGATATAGTTCAGTTGGTAGAGTGCTGATTTAGCACGCGCTAGCCCTGGGTTCGATCCCTAGCAGCACTGCATAAAGGAGGAGTGCTGACACGGGCCTGTAAGCTCAGCACGAAGGAGCTAGAAGCAGGAGGATCAGTAGTTCAAGGTCATCTTCATCTATATAGTGAGTCTGAGGCCAACCTAGGCTATATTAAACCCTGTCTCAAAAGGGTAGGATGGGGAGAGAGATAGGAGGGTAGTTTGGGGAAAAAAAAATGTTGTTCAGAGAAGTTTTATTAGCATGGTGCCTAGTATCTTGACAGTTGTTCCCAGCCAAGGAAATGGAGTGTGTTCCTAGAAAAGCCCAGAGTCACATTTCCTTTGTGAATGCCCATAAAACAATGAACCATACTCTGACAGGAAGAGGGTATTTATGGGCGCTGGCGGGCTATGTGGCTACACGTATCTGTCATTGTCCAACAGAGTTACCACAAAGTTAGTATCTTAAAACAGCACCCATGGATTATCTGCCCCAGTGTGCCAGCCGCCTGGTATGGCCCAGGGATCTCTGCTTTGTGTTCAAGGCTGCAGCCAAGGTGGCAGTTGGAGCTGTGATCCCTTTCAGGCTCCCCCATGTAATGATTCTTGTCAGCTTTCTATTGTGGTGACAAAATAAAATACCTCAGAAAGAAAGAATCTAAAGGAAGATACTAACAGCCTCAGCGGTCCCTGAACATGGCCATTTAACCATTGTTTTGGGGTTTGTCTGGTGCAAAACTGCTCTCTGCCTGACAGCCATGAGGCAAGGATTGCTGAAGGGGCCAGGGCCAGCTCTATCTTTCAAGGACTGCATTTCCCCCAAAGAACTACACTCTTTAAACAGGCCCCATCTCCTAAGGTTTCTACCACTTCCTCAAACTTCATCAGATTATGAATTTGTCAACGGTTGGAGCATCATTCATGCTCGAGCTCACGTGCTCGAGTTCCCTACCTCCTAACACTGACGCACTGGAGACCAAACCTCTCAACACGTGAGTCTTGGGGGAACACTTCATTCCTTGCTCTTCACAGTCAGGTTGAGGACAGAATTCAGTTTTGTGGCTACTGGCAGGACTAGAGTTGTTTCCTTCTGGTTGTGTTAGCTGTCGGCTACCTTTAGGTCCTAGAGGCTGCCCACTACTTCCTTGGAATGTTGGACTCTTGGAGTTAAAAGTCCTCAAAGCCAGCAAGTGGGAAAGATTCAAGTTAAGATGTGAACTAGTCTGATAGGAGCAGGTAACCACACACCAGACTATACACACCCCATTCATTTAATGGTTTCTTGATCGGGAGCAAGGCACAGGGCCTACCCACACTCAAGGAGAAGGGTGCAGAGCCCAGGAGGCAGTGATCAAGGGGGAAGTCTCGGAATTCTGGGATACAGCTGAGAGATTCTGCCCCGAGCTGTCTTGATAGCTAACATAACTCTTAGGAAAGAGGGGCATCTGGCTTTTCCAGGGAGTTTCTTCACATGGAGGATAACAAAATCAGAGCAGAACATTGGCTTCCAACCTGTCTACAATGGGCTACCTCTCTAGACCAACAGGAAAATCTGTCATCTTACCTGGGCTTGGCCATACAGAATGCATCTTTAAAGATAGGTGACCCTGTGAATGTCCAGAACAGTGCAGAGCCTCCCATAGCTGTTCAGTTTCACTGAGTTGGATGGGAAGGTTGAGTCCTGGCAAAGACTGTAGACTTGTTGCCTTAAATTCTACCTCAGTGGCCTTGTGATCTGGGCTCGGTAACACGCAATTCAAATGTCTGTAGTTCCCAACATTAGCACATAGGAAACAGATATGATGTTCCTGAAAGACTGGGGTCACAAGAGGCGGCTCTTGTCTTCTCAGCATGTGGCCTGTCCTTTAAGGGGTCAAGATGCACCTTGAGCACGCCATAGCTTACTCTTTCTCTAGAGCTCACTGGGGTGTAGTATGTGTTGGTTCTCTGCCAAGAGGAGAGAATCCTTACTGCAATTCCTTCTCTGGAGCTGGACCATAGAGAAGATATGGGACAGTGGCTGCCCCTCTCCTCTGCATAGCAGGTCTGGGATGGGTGCTGGGCAGAGACGGGGACTACCTTAGCTCCTCCTGTCTTTCACCAGTTCTCTTAGCCTCTCTACACCGTCATTCACTATCCTAGCAATGCTCTGGATTGTGGCAGGGGAAGGGGTTGGAGTACAGAAGAAACCTTCCTGTGACCGGGTGTCCAAGGAAGTCATTCCCAAGAACCGGCCTCTGAGGTTAGATAAGTTATCAGTTTCTCTCGACAGTGAGTGCCCTATGTGGCCAAACGAAAGTGTTAACTACATTTTAGAAGAGTTTTAATTTCAACAACTTATGATTAAAAATACATTTTATAAATAATTTTTTCCATAGACTTGATTGAGGACTGTAAACTCTACAAAAAGACAGACTGAAACAGCAAAGGATTAAAGAAATTACAAAAAAAAATAGCTATCGCCTCCCTGTGTAAAAATACATTATACATCACACAGCATTTCCTTTGTGCAAAGAGTTTGAGCAGGTGCTGTGTTCGGTAACTCAAACATTTGCTGAGAGGGAAGTAAACTTTAGTAAAGTTACTTTGCATAATAATAGAGGCACAGGTGAAAAAAATGAACCCGCCCACCCCCAGAAGTTAATGTACCTTAGTTCAACATCTTATTTTATAGTACTGAAGGCTGAATTTGGCCTTGTACAAATGTGTGAGTATGTATGTATGCATGTGTGTGTGTGTGTGTGTGTGTGTGTGTGTGTGTGTGTATGTGTGCATGTGTGTAAGCATGACAAATATCTGCTGTGATATTGAGTAAAACCCCAAGTATTTACAGTATTTTTAAAGGTGGTGTTCTCTCTCAATTCGTATGTGTATATCGTCTCATTAAATAGCTCTTTAGAGAATTAAATTAAACCACCATCTGTCAATCAATGGACATCCTCAGTTGAGACTTCCAGTTTGCGCTGTGGGACAAAGAGGGTTCCAAAGGAGGTTTTGTTAGCACCATCGAAATCCATGAAAGATGAGCTGGTGGGCTTGGTTGGTCCACCTGGAGTACGGAAGAAACTTTCAGCCACCAACTGGGAGCCTTTGGGCGTCACAGGAACAGGCTGATTGGAGAGAAGGAGGATAAAAGGTATCAGACCCATGGCGACCTGTGCTCCGCAGAAGACTCAAGACTGGGCTGGATGGTATCTGGAATGCCTGGAGACTAATATATCCTGTATGGGCAAGGTGAGCTTCAACGCATGTCTTTGCATTCTCAATTACTGTTGCTAAGAGACAAAAGCTAATGACAACCTAGTAATATGGATGCCTTGGGCATTCTTCTTGGCTCTGCAAGGAAGGTTTGCCCTCCGTCATTCACCCTGTCATAATTCCCTCTCCAATGAAGGAAGGCAAACATGTGCCCTCCTATGATACAGATAATCGAATTAAATGGCAATCCATTTAATGGCAACTTGGGGGGCAGAAGCAGTAGGATCAAAAGGTCAAGGTCATCTTCAAGTTTTAGGCCTAACACCCAAATACCAAATACTCTTACCTGCTGTGCCCCTGTCCCAGCAACTGGTTGTCCATTTAGTTGGCTTTGGCCCAGGACTGGAGAGTCATGGATGGTGGCCCTCCCTTGCCGAGAGCTCAAGTTATCTGGTATGACGCTAGCTGCTTCTACACGTGGGGACAGAGGGACTGTGCCAGCTCCAGGCCCGGGGCTGGCAGACATCTGCACGCCGGGGGAGATGAGTCCCAAGTGCTGCAGTGTAAAGTTTACAATGGCTGAGCTTGGGTTCTGGGTGGGAGCAGGGTGGCTGGAGCTGAGAGCCGGGCTGTTCCCAACAGGTACGGCTGCCATAGACGTCGGGGAGACCATAAGTTTCAGCGGTGTCACATGGAATGGGGGAAAATTCACAGCAGTGAGTTCAGACGACGCCACTGGGATCACACCTAGAAAAGAAAGGGGGGCGGGGTGATGTCTTAAAAGCAAGCATTTGTTCAGGAAGCTGACGTCATGTAAGTGAACTGCACGCAGGCCAGCTCATGTCTTAATGGTGATTTGCCATCTACTCACCTGCAATTGGGGAGCCGTAGATCCTGTGGTTTGGGGAAAGTGTACCTGAGTTTTCTGTGTTAGACAACATAGGGTCTGGCCCCAGGGATGGGCACTGGGTAAGAGGGATTAGGTATCCTGATGGGAACAGGGTCTACAAAATAAGGAGAAAGCATTTATCTCACACACGTATAATCAGGTAGTCCATTCAGTAAAAGGAGTGGCTGAATACAACCCAAGACCATGTCCGACCTCTCTTTTTCTATTTCCACAGGCTTCATTGGAATGCAGCCTTACCCTT
The DNA here is from genome assembly GCF_021556685.1 of Rattus norvegicus. NCBI lineage: Eukaryota > Metazoa > Chordata > Mammalia > Rodentia > Muridae > Rattus > Rattus norvegicus. Next base: position 109,745,018 of record NC_141534.1, read on the forward strand.
TGTATAGGGGCTGTTTGTACCCCAGCAGGGACAGAGTTGAGTGGGTGCAACGGAAAACCTATGTCCTAGGGAACCAAACACATGTGCTAGCTGGCCTTCCAGGTTTTCGGACTCCTGGTTTAGAACTAAAGAACTGCACGAGCAGGCTATTTCCTTGTACATTTTGTTCCGGGCTGGCAGGCTCCTCGAGTGGAAAGCAAACCGAGTCAGAGGCCAAAGCTGACAGGCAGAAAAGAAGCACCAATTGGTACATAATAGAGACCCGGATGCCAAGAGGCACGAGCCTCCGTGGTGGCTGTGGATGTGGCTCCCACCCCGTTAGATTGCTGCACATTTCTAAACACAAAGGGCCCCCAAAGTCTGCCCCTCCCCCCACACACCCTGTACTGGAATGGGAGGGGGGTGGGGGGCTTTAAAAGCTCAGCTGAGACACGGAGGCTTCCTTTCATCCTCTTTCAGATGCTTCTTCTCTCTGTTGTCAAAACAACAGCCCACACTTTGATCCCTAGCTCTTAATCGGTCTTTTCCTTGGGAACCAGCGAACTCAGCATCCACAGTGCTGAAAGATTTAAACTGTCTCTCAGGTGCCTGGTACTGCCTTGCAAGATGAAAGATGCAGGGATGGAGAACTCTTAATGGCTGGGTCTGGATATGCTACACCGGGCTGCCTGCTAATGCCATGGAGAGTTATCCTCTCTGAGGGACAAGTTACTGTGGTTACTGGCTTGACTTATTACTCAGTTTCTACAAATTACATTTCTAATCCTTTTAGCCTATAATAATACCGTTTTTTAAAACTGACAGAACGAGTGGATTTTGGTTTTCCCCATGAATGTCACCTCTTACAGCCTTCTGCAGCCCTATCTCCTCGTCACTCGTCCTGTTTTGTTTGCTCCATCTTTATGACCTACCATCAGACATGGCTGCATTTGTCTGCATACCGCCTCCGCCGCCTCCATCCCTACAGGTCTGGGGCCTCAGAATATGTTTATTGAATGGACTTAGCACCTGAATCATTTTCTTTTTCTGTCCAGTCCACACTGAGGAGTCAAAATGAATTCAACAGAGATGGGGACTATGGGACGTGAGAAATCCAAAACCTCTAGTCTGGGTTACCCAGGGAACAACTGAAAACCACTGCAAAAATCACACCTACTGGCCTAGAGAGATTATGGCCTTTCGGGAATACTGAGTCAAGCCAGGGCCAATGTACACCTCCTAGCATGTACATTAAGTGCGAAATAACTCCAAGAGGCATGGATGGTTTGACTGTTTCCTATGAGGCTATCCTGGAGGAAGATTCCAGACTCAGGCTGCCTCAACAAGCAGTGGCAGATAACGCCATCCTGCCACTATGGTGTCCCGAAGGGATCACAGAGCCCTTTATATATCTCTTCGCGTAATAAATTCACCTAACCCCACAAAAACTGTAGAGTACACAGAAGCAGCTATCGAAGGTGGGTGATGGGTTAGACTTGATGTGGGGCAATTTCTTCTAACCTAGTAGATGGCAGGGAGGGGTGGGGAGGTGTTGGAGGAATAAACTCATTGACGGATAGAGAAAAACAAGATGTGGAGAAGTCAAATTCACAGCGGGGGCAGAAGGGATTGAGTTCTGCTTCTGTGCTTAGTTGCATCTGTTAATGACACTTCGTTTCATGGGCCGCCATTGTCCTGTGACTCCTATGACTTCTGAGTAAGACTCTCAAGCCCATGACACACAACGTGTGGGCAGTTGTACAAAAAATATTAATCCTTTCCTGATCTAATCTTACCTAAGAAAATCTCCTGGAGGGCCAACATCTTTAGAAGCCAAGGCATCCACCATACCTTTGGTTCGACAAGATCAGCTTGATTTTTCAATTTACACAAAAAAAAAAAAAATGGTAAACATGAGGAAAAGATGGGGTGGGCATATTCCCTTCTAGCCAACAGATGCCGGGTACATGACACCAAGCAAACGGTTGAGGGATGACTCAGAAGGCACTTTACGGGAGGGAGGCCTGTGTATTCCCGCAGTTGTGGTGACAACTGCTTATAAACTATTTATGACTCTCATGACAAGTGTTCGTGTTCCAGTATGGGAACGGAGAAATGGACTTAGGGACAGCCACCTGTGACGCTTTAAAAAGAGAGCAAGTCAGCTTTTCCTTCTCAAGGTTTAAAAATGTTCCTGCTGTCATCCTTGTGAGGATTAGCTGTCTGGGACTTCATTTGGATAGAGGATGTTAAGGGACAATTCTTTGTCTTGTCAGAGACAGCTCTTTGCTGAAACTTAAAAGCGCCATCCCACCTGAGGCTAGCTATACTCACCGTGGGGGTGGGGACATTCTCAAGCGCCTTCAGGTCCTCTTTAGGTTTCTTTATGGGACCGGGACCACCGTCCTCCAAGGCGCCCGTCCTCTTCGTGCCTCGATCTCCGGTCGTCTCCTTGCTTCGATTCTTAGCACCTTGCCTTTCTGGTGCTGGCTGCAAGCTTCCGGGTCTGCAGGAGGCACTGGACTTTGTGGCATCCGTGGCCGTCTTCTCAGTGGGGGCGTCTGTAGGGTCTTTGGATCCGGTAGCATTAGAGGACTGGGTGGGGCAGACTGTTGGGCTCAGGCCATGGGGTGGTGTCAACATTTGGGCTTGGGCAGGTTGCAAGTAGATGGCATAGGATGGGCCCGAAGGGGCCTGAGGTAGGATCACAGGCACTGCAGATGACAATGGGCTAGGGATCAGGGGGACCATGCCCAGGGGCTGGATAAGGGACGGAGCAAGCAGTTCCAGCTCAGTGTTCACTGCAGGGTCCAGGGGAGCCAGTGGTTTGTAGTGCCCAGATCTTGTTAGGTTGACTTTTACTCTCTTCCTGGGTTCACTGAAAGAGAAGATTTATGGGACGTCATACAGCCACACTGCTCCTAAGCACTCGTGTGTGTGTGTGTGTGTGTGTGTGTGTGTGTGTGTGTGTGTGTGTGTGTGTGTGTGTGTGTGCGTGCGCACGCACAGGCATGTGGAGGCTAGAGGTTGACATGAGACGTCTTCCTTAGTGATTTTCACCTTTTCAGTGAGCCCGGAGTTCATCAATTTAGCTGGAATGGCCAGCCAATGAGCTCCAAGGATCCTGCAGTGGCCATAACTCCACAGTGGGATTAGAGATGGCTGTTGCTATCATTTTAGCTGAGGGGGCTGGATAATGAGCCCGATGGAGCCTCCAGCAGTCACACCTTCACTGTGGGATTAAAGGTGGGGGCTGCCGTGCCAGGCCGTTCACATGGGCTCATGTTTGAGCACCCAGCACCTGACCCGCCAAACCATTTCCCAATCCCCGAGTCCTACCACTTTTTGGCCCAGGTTAAAGCCGCACTTTCCAGGACAATAGCAGCAGCTTTTTGGTCTGTTTTGGCTGAGGACGGACACTGTAAACACCATCTCTCCAGTATCCCCGGGTAATGCCACCCTTGCATAAAGCAAACCCGTTCTAAGACCACACTGAGAGGACAATGCATCTCGTTTCTATCCGAGCTGCTGGCCTACCTTGACTGCTCCTCCAACTGCATCTTGCAGATAGCAGCGAGCTGGGCCATTTTGTTTGGGACGGGTGGAGAATTTTGAGAACTCTCAGCTGGTAAAGCAGAGAAGGGAGAGGATAGTCAAAGGTTAAGACTGAGTAGTCAGGTGGAAGAAAACTTGGGCGTCCAAGGAACAGAACACACAGGTCCGCCACCTAGACGCACAGCAATCGAACGATAAACCTCACAGAGCGCTTTCTAGCCTTAATTCATAGGCATGAGGGATCGAGTAGGCTAACAGGGAGCAGATGGGAAGTGACCCTTAGTGGAGCCTTGACTTTCCAGGAAAACGTACCTTTGCTGCTCTTGACAGGGCTGCTGGGAGCGGAACTGATCTTCCTCCGATCATTTTCTATGCTCTTTACCAATTTGATAAGAGATGGGTGTCGAGTAAAGCTGGGTTTCCCCCGTGTAGAAAAGAGGTTTTTGGCACAGTTCTCTTTTGCAGACTGCTCAGCCTCTAAGGAGGCGGTGAGAGGCATGACTGGGCTGGAGCCTGAAATGGAAGAAGAGGCCAGTGAGTGTGTGAGAGCACAGTTGACCCTGCTTCCCTGCTACAGAGGGAATCAAACTGCAGCAAAGGGTAACAGCATGGGGTGCCTACTGTGTGCACCTGCTCTCAACGCTCTGCACAGGGAGCCTCTCAGTTAGAGATAGTTCTTCGTGCTCCATCTCTGGCACTGCACCGCACGGCTGGTCCTCCACATCTGAGGAGGGCGTGTTCCAGAACGCCTCTTACGTGCCGAGAGCTGCAGAGGCACATGCCTCTCACATACAATGACGCAGAAGCTAGACACAGCCTCCAGTCTATGCCGAATCTTCTCTTGGTTACTTGAGATACCTAATATAACGCCCATGTTTACAAATAGTTGTCACTACATAGTCTTTAGGGAACAGTGACCAGAAAACATTTGCACATGTTTGGTACCAAAAAAATTTTTTTTCGTTCCATGGTCGAACCCTTCGATATTAAACAGGTGGATACCGAGAGTGGACTGTATCTCGAAACCAGAGGAATGCCGGTGTGCTCTCACTATTGATTTTCCTGTCTTGTGATGTATAAAGTATTGTTTATTTTTCTCTTCAGGGGAATGTTGGAGCTGGTGAAGCTGGTGACCCTCATGTCTGCACCACATGGGAGGCCCCTCTTAATGCATTCCATGATGGATCTGCGAGCACAGCCACAGAAGACAATGGCCAAGGATACACTTTTATGAAAATACCCTGGGCCTGGGTTATGCAGCCATCACTATGGCTCCTAAACCTTCATCTCAAATTCCTGCACCAAAGGACCTCTCCCCGGACGTGTGTTCAAAGTCACAGTAGCCACCTTTCTATAGCAGTGTTCGTCTTGGACTGCTTTTCCAATTATCTACATATGGTCTTCCCACGTGTGGGGCTACGCAGCGAGGAGGGGAGAGAATCCCTCTAGATTAAAAAGATAAGCAACGACAAGAAGAAAGCATACACACCACTGTTATTTGGGCTGATTTCCGGGCCTGTCCATTTGAAAGCTGGCTTCCGTCCTCGTTCTTCTGTAACATGAACTTTCTTGATAAGATCCAAGCTACTCAGAACATTAGCAATATCGTACAGCCTCCTAATTTTTGCTGGGGGGCGGGGGGAGACAAAAAGCATGGATAGCATTAAATAGAATAACGAAAGATCACAGGATTTTGTCTCCTAAGAAAGTCAGGTGTATTCAAGAACTACCCTACCAGCATCGGCCAGAAACTCCTGACTCTCTTCAAGTTAGTCTAACAATGACTATAATATAAGATATACAATAACTATGACTTCTAACAACACTGACTGAATTGAAACAAAAAAGGAGTCTTAAATAATTCAGGAGTGACTGCTTGTCTTGAGTTTTGAAAGGGCGGTGGTCCAGGTTTCGGTTGGAAGTGACTTGACGAGATGATCCTGTTTATGAAATGTCATATTCCTAGGTGTCTTCTCGTGAGTCAGAATGGGAAGAGTCAGAAACCGATGGCTTTTCTAAACACAGTGGTTTATAACGGGATTTACGCAGTATCAAAAGCTTGCAAAATCATATACAACAAACATATAAACTAACCCTGCAAAACATGCAAAGACTGTGCACCTCACTGACCTTCAAAACCTTTGGCCTTTGCCTTTAACAAGTCTGCCTTTATGCCAGTGTTCAGAGTACAGGGTTACAAATCGAGTCTCCTGTCTCACATGCCTGCCAGAGGGTTCCGTATTTATTCCCCAAGGATTTGGCAAATGACACATCTGTAGTTCTTGGAATAGCTTCCAAGGCTGTGACTGACCAGTAGTGGTTTCGAGCTGAAAAGCACCTGGTGACTCAGAGAAGCAGGGGACCCATTGGCAGTATCAGGATGCATCTCCTCAAATTACACTTTTTTTCCAAGTGCGGCCAGTTATCAGTGCCTTACTCTCTGCTTAGTTCTGTCTTGTGGATGAACTATCAGCCCAGGGGTGTCCTGACAGCCCAGGGGCATCCTGCCTTAATTCTACAGGCTAGGAGAGCCTTCTAGGATACGGCATCTCCGGGCAAGGGCCCAGACCATCTACAAGCTCTCAGACCGCTCTGCCTCATTGATCCCCCTAGTAGCTACGTCCGCATTGTCGTCCCGTGAACACAAGTGTGTGGGAGGTCACTCCCGTCTGCTTGGCTCTTTTCCACACCTTTTCTGTGGAGGTGCCTACAATGCCTGACATAACGGCGGGAACAGAACTGGTTAGGAACCAGCTAGATTCACAGCGGCCATCTGGCTAAAACTCTTTCAAAGCGGCAAGCCATCTGTGCTGCAAGGCCACCGGGGACAGCTGAGTGGGAATCACGTATACCCTCACGTATCAGCATTAGTGGAGAGATGAGATCCAGGAGCAGGGTCTACTTTACAACTGATTGCTCAATTAAGTCCTGGGAGCTTCTAACCATGTAAAATGGGGACAGTTGCAGCATCAGAGGGCACCAAAGTGTCGAACCGTAGGAAGGTTATACGTCTGGCTGAACTCCACCGGTTAGCAGTAGTGCCACTAGGGGTGAGGTGGGTGGGGGTGAGTTAGGTGGGCAGAGATCGGACTTAGACAATGCACCCAGAAATCTGCTCAGTCAGGGCCCGATCGAATGGTCAGTGAAGCTCTGTTGTTCAGCAATGGTTCCAAAGCCACCCGGGGCAGTTGTGACACTCACTTTTAAACTTGCTTTTATCCAGATCTTCCACGTGGTCCTCCCCAATTAAGATCTTGGCAGCGATCTCCAGGCTTACTATCTGAGGCGTCGACACCAAGAACAGCATCACAAACTTCTGGCTCATCACGCGTAAGGACTTGTCTTTGCGGCTGTTTGCAGAAGCTTTGGGGGAAGGACGGACGGGGGTTAGAGAATTAACATTTGAGGAGGGAAAGTATCGAGCCTTAAAAAACAGCACCCGAATGCCAGCAGCAAACCACTGAACTGAGAGTGGGACTCCCGTTGAAGGAACCAGAGAAAGGACTGGAAGAGCTTGAAGGGGTTGGAAACCCCATTTGAACAACAATGCCAACCAACCAGAGCTTCCAGGGACTAAGCCACTACCCAAAGACTGACCCTGGGCTCCAACCTCATAGGTAGCAATGAATAGCCTAGTAAGAGCACCAGTGGAAGGGGAAGCCCTTGGTCCTGCCAAGATTGAACTCCTAGTGAAGGTGATTGTTGGGGGGAGGGCGGTAATGGGGGGAGGACGGGGAGGGGAAGCCCATAGAGAAGGGAAGGGGGAGGAGCTGGGGGATGTTGGCCTGGAAACTGGGAAGGGGAATAACAATCGAAATGTAAATAAGAAATACTCAAGTTAATAAACATAAAAAAAAAACCAACAAAAAACAGCACCATCCAGGTGTAGGACGATGTCCTCACGCAGGTGAAGACAGGTACAAGATAGAACGAGGCCTGTCATTGGACG